>NC_136483.1:103971698-104021698 GCF_053919585.1 Euprymna scolopes | reverse complement strand
GTGTTAAATATTGCTTGATGAGGGTACCTGTAAAAAATGGCAAGTAATTAGCCAAATGAAAACATCATTAGCACGTGCATGAGTTTATTAGCAACATAAAAAGTTGAAAGTTTAAAATGTGGACTATATTTCTGCCGCATCATGTACAATGGCTAAAGTTATGCATTTTTTTTTAGAGTAGGATTCGTTGTTCGTATTATTTGGAATCTTCAAACAACTGTTCTCATCTTTACAACGTTTCGGTCGATGTAACCTCCGACCTTCTTCAGGTGTATCTTGTCGAACCCAGGAATCTTTTTGTCAAATTCGAGAATCTGGACGGACCCCTTTATTTACTTCACGGGGTAGCATGCTCTCGTTCCGCCAGCCATGACTGGACAGAGGTCCTGAGCAATTCGCAATTCTATTTTTCGGTCGCCCATACTTGGGATTGAACCTACAACCTTCAGGAGAATCTCACTTTTATGACACTACCATTTTCAGTGTCATGAGTTGACTGGTGAAATTAATCAGATCTTTAATTAATTAGGCAGGTTAAAATAGACTGATTTAATTGTGAAAATAATTAATTTTCAAATTACTGAGTCATTTGAACTTGAGCAAATAACAGATTGTGAAAATCAGTGAAAACGAAGAAAAGAAAAGAAAAGAAAAGGTTACCAAATACAGATACGTTGAAATAAACAACGGAGCTGTTTAAAAGAAAAACACAATCATTTAGATTTTTAATATTATGAAAATGACAGCCAGCTGAGTTGACCTGCAAACCTTTTGCCAAAAGCAAAATAATTGTAAGGAGATATACGAAGTTATCAGAAGTAAAACAAAATCATTTCGATTTTAATTAAAAAAAAATGAAAATAACAAAAGTGTCAATCTTTGGCCGACGAGGTTCGCCTGTCAACCTTTGGCTCCAAAAGCAAAACAACTGTAAGAAGGCGCGCGGAGTTGCTAGAAGCAAAACAAAATTATTCAGATTTTAATAAAACGAAAATAACAAAAGTATTAACCTTTTGCCAAACGGAGTTGACCTGTCAAACTTTTTGCCAAAAGTGAAAGAATTATAAGAAGAGCATACGCTCTACAGAAAATTACACTATTACTTGAATGGAGCCACATTTACTATTAAGACGGACCATAAACCTCTACAATACTTATTAACCGCAGATTTGAAGAATAAAATAAAAAAAATAAAGCAATGGGCGTTGCAGAACCAGTGAATACTACTGTAAGATCGAGTATTTGTCCGGGAAAGAAAATACTTGTGCCGACCTACTATCACGTATTCCTAATAAATTGAAATTGGAATCGACAAGTGTACAACATATGGATGTTAAGGCGTACGAAATAAACGTGCTAAATTCGCATGAATTACAAAGTAGGCCAGCCTTAGGTGATGCAGATATGGACATCGAGAAGGATAAGTTACAAAGTTATACAGGAACAATGTCTGAGAAAATACAAGAATATAGAGAAATTTAGGAAATTAAAGACACGATAACATTAAAGAAGGCCCCAAGGGCTTAGGCGGATAAATAGGTAATACAGGATGGTCTATTATACTTTCTGTCCGGTAAGAG
Organism: Euprymna scolopes; assembly: GCF_053919585.1. Lineage (NCBI taxonomy): Eukaryota > Metazoa > Mollusca > Cephalopoda > Sepiida > Sepiolidae > Euprymna > Euprymna scolopes. The sequence continues at coordinate 104,020,118 of NC_136483.1, read as the reverse complement.
TGAAGATATAAGACCATGTATGCATGTGGCAAAATAGGTTAGAGGATATATACTGAAAGAATCTCATAACGATTTGGGTCACTTGGGAGTAGACAAAACCCATGACCTCATAAGTAAAAAACATTATTGGCCAGGGTTATATAGGGAAGTCAGCAAATAATAAATCTATGTGTAACATGCCAATCAAAAATTAGTAAACATAGTCTCTCACCATTACTAGAAACTGATATCCCTTCCTACCCTTTCCAAAAGATTAGCATGGATATATCTGGTCCTTACGGGAAGACATTGCAAAGAAATGTGTACCTAGTCAGCTTCGTTGATTGGGTAGGTAACTGGCCTGAATCTTACGCAATCCCTGACAAGAGGGCCCAAACTATCGTAAACCTGATATTAACGGAAATATTTCCCAGATATGGAGCCACGTTACATTTGGTCACGGAAAATGCCCCTGAAAACATCAATGAGGTTATGAGAGAAACACTGAGTAGTTTAAATATCCAGCATATTACTACTTCTTCATATCATCCCCAAAGCAACTGTATAGCTGAACGTTTCACAGATTCTTGGGAGATATTATGTCAAATCTTACTGAAGGGAATAGCAGAGATTGGGATCTGCACTTAAATCAGACATTGGCCGCCGTGAAATTCTCAATGAATGAAACCATGCAATTCTCACCCTACTTCATGCTGTTCGGGCGCGATGTAGTTCTGCCCATCGATAATCTTCTTAAGCCTCGAAGGAAATACATAGGAGAGGACCATCATAAACTTATCCTTGAACAGCAACATAGTTTTCATCTAAGCTAGAAGGAGAATCGAGCGAACCCAGAAAAAACGCAATAAAAGGGAGAACCGAAATAGAGCGGAGAAAAAGCTAGATGTAGGCGACCCTGTATATCATAAAACACATGTTAGACATGGCAAACTTGATATGAAGTGGAGGCCCTATTACCGTATAGTAGAAAGAAACGGGCCCATATCATTTATCATATGGGACCTACTAAGTGGAACGACAAAAAGAGCGCATGCCAATGATTTAAAACTGTCAGAAATAGGGGAATAGAAACTCTCATCGAATAATAAACAAAGCAAGAGAGTTAGAAAATCAAGGTAGGTTGTCCCACGCCCAGAGACGGACTCTGATGAGGACGCCCAATTACAGGTCATACCCTGTACCCCATAGCAAGCCGAGATTTCTCATCCAGTCGAGGAGGTAGGGGGCCATATGGCCCCTGATTCAGAAGACTGGAAAACAGATGATGAAATTCCTTTATCAGCATTTAGAAAGGTAGAACAGGAACCTATTGACGAATCTGTGGTACCATTAAAATATAGACTCAGGAGTTCAAGTAAAAAATTAAGTCAGGTGTAGAACTATCAGAGGCGGTCGGTTTACCAAGTGCTAACCGATTTGATAAATATTACGCATTGTTCATGCAATAAAACAACTTAGTAAAACAGGTCCATCATCTATCTCTTCACAGATATGGATGGAGGAAAACTGGTGATAGCATTGATACTCTTCGTGGCGGTTGGGGCCTGGAGACGTGGTCAAAACACCATATTCAATGAAATGAATGAAGTGACGATTTCACGTTCCAAATGACAAAAGTGTACATCTTTTGCCAGCGGAGTTGACCTGCAAACCTTTTGCCAAAAGCAAAATAATTGTAAGAAAATATACGAAGTTATCAGAAGTAAAACAATATCATTTCGATTTTCATAAAAATGAAAATAACAAAAGCCATTGGCTGCTCTAGAATGGCCAATCACATACGAGTCCGTTTTTTTTGCGTATTGAAAATACAACTTTGTTATATATTGTCGTGGAATTGCATTCATCTGCAAAAGAATCTAGCTAATTTTCATATTAATTATTTCCCTATTAGTTTTTTTTTTTCGATTTTCCTATGAGATGATCATCTTAAGTTAACTATTACGTGTGATTATATTCATGCAGATATTCTACATGATTTATACTTGCGCAATATTTGCGTAAAAAGGTTATAGTAGACACAAGCGTCTTTCTATATATATTCATGTATGCGTATATATATATTTGTTTTAAAAAAATTTGCCTACCAAACTTCTCCGTTAGTTTTTGGTCTACAGACATGAAACTTAATATATAGAGTATTCGAACACATGCGAAACTTAATATTGGGTTTATCCAAGGAGAATCGGTGCAAACGTGTGAACATTAAAAAAATGGAATTCACCAGGTGAAAGTCGAACGACTGCATTACGAATATACATGCGTAACGTAATAGCTATTGGTTCCAAATTTAATTTTTAGGCTTGCAGCGAACATGTCTTCACAGCTCAGGCATTAACGTCAAAGGAAAAGGTAAATCGTAAGCTAAACGTTTTGGTTATGATTCTCGATGGTAGTGAACGAGTCACTTTTTTTAAAAACTTTTTAAATCATTTCAATATATTGAATTCAATATAATCTTCTCTATATATAATATTTTGACTGCAGAAATTCCCTTCTGGACGAAAGTACAGTAGGTTTGCAACAGATGCCATATACAAATTTATTATTATATTAGCCACTTTATTATGTAACTTAATAACGTCATTTTAGACACATTTCGTTGTTAGAATAAAATCCTATATTCCATCCTAGGAGCAACATAATCACCATCGCAACCATCTTCAGATGAAGTAGTTCTTATTTTCCCTCTAAATAATACCCTCTTCCCACTATCAACCATCACCGGGAGCTATACTGCAATTTGGACAGATATGGGGTTTCACCCTTCATAACTGGATCATAGACTCATTGATATAACATAATCTTTCCCTTTTCCGTTACAAAAATAATAACATCTCCCCCGATAAATTCCACTCCTTCTGATTAGATGAGCTCTGGTCATTCCTACATTCTGGAATAACGATATTAGCATGTTAAACAAACGCTAATGTACCATTCCAACATGGCGTCGCAATGATACCTACTTTTGCCCTATGAGTAAATTGCTCGCTCGCTCACTTCGGACATTTATTTCAGGAATTAATTATATGTTTTTCCAAACATAATTACGTTTTTGGTCCAACAAAAAGAGGGTGGACCTGTAAATTCACCCTTGTCCGTTTGTCCGTCTGTCTGTTCGTCTGTCCGCACTATTCTAAATAACTACGCCTTGAAATTTTTTGAAATTTTGCACAAACATTAAACGTATATCAGTAAAAAAAAGTAACAGAACGGATTTTCCGGGGAAAACTCTTGTTGCCCCCTAGGAGGTGCTTTTCGAGTTAAAATGGCTAAAATTAACACTTTTGTGCTAATAAAAAAAATTGATGCCTTGGATTTTTATAAAACTTTCTGAAAAGTTATAACTAACTGATTTCTATATAATTTTGTTTGTCTATACTTTGCGATAACTCTTGGATGTGTCGCAGGGGCTCTTTTAGGGCTAATAAAAGCACTCCATTTTTGGGACTATTTTACCTTATTTGCCAAAAATTTTTTCTGTGTATGTCTATTTAGCAGTTTTGCATAGTGCTGAACTCAAATTTAAATATGTTAAGGCCTTGGGAACTTTTGGGGCTAAATAGGGGGCGCAAATGATGGACTCAGTAATTTCTTTATGCCTTGTGCACTCACGGGGACCATACATGCTTCACTTGTTTTTTAAGTAATTCATTTAATTATGCTTTATTTACATATGCACGATCTACTTGATTCTCTCGCTGTATATATTCTCCCCCCCCTCTCTCTCTCTCACGTTCGCTTCGAAAACAAAACAACAAACATTTAATTTCTCTCTCCATCGCTTTTATTTTTTTTTAGTATTTTTTTTTATCGTAGATCTTTACATATAACTATGTATCGTAGATCTTTACATATAACTATGTATCGTAGATCTTTACATATAACTATGTATCGTAGATCTTTACATATAACTATGTATCGTAGATCTTTACATATAACTATGTATCGTAGATCTTTACATATAACTATGTATCGTAGATCTTTACATATAACTATGTATTGTAGATCTTTACATATAACTATTATTGTAGATCTTTACATATAACTAAGTAAATATTTTTGTCAAACTGTTCAGATATTTTCCATTTTTTTCTTCTTGACTTTTTCCCGATGAGTAAATTGCTCATTTGTTCTCTTGCTCGCTTCGTACGTTTGTTTCAGTAATTAATTATATTTTTTTTCAAACCTATTTTTTTTTTTTTGATAATTCATTTAATTATACTTTATTTAAACGTGCGCGATCTACTGGATTCTCTCGTTGTGTATATTTTTCCCAACTCTCTCTCACACACACACACACACACACACACACACACACACACACACACACACACACACACACACACACACACACACTCTCTCTCTCTCTCTCTCTCCCTCTCTCTCTCTCTCTCTCTCTCTCTCTCTCTCTCATTGACAGATCTGCACGCGTTTTTGAAAGTTAGGGTTTGGTATTAGTCACAATTACCGATTTTTTTTAAACTGATTACCTACGCTATATTTTTAACGTAAATTTCATTACATAGAGAATTGAATTCGGTGGAGTATTTTATTTAAAATTTTTTTTCCTAACTGATTCTCGACATTGTGCACACGTTAAGTTTTTTTTTTTTTTTGTGGAGGGGGTAAATTTGTACATTAGGTCCACCTCCAGAATTTTCTTTAGAATGACTATTTTTAAAGGTTTTCGACTATGCTGATTAAAAAAATGTCATTCAAATTTTGCGGAGACAAGTACTTATAGTGATATAAAGACCTGTATTATGCACTGTAATTCACTGTCTGTCAGGTTTGTACGTACGCGCGATACACAAATCTATTTATCTCCTCCCGAAATTGCTACCCCATCATTTTTTTTTAGCATTTGCGGGTGGGTATGCTCACAACGATTATCACGGTTAAATTTGAGGACATTATTTTTCCATATCCCCACAATAAAAAGTGGGTTGTCTACTCAAAACGCCATTCCTTACACGGGGAGGTTGGGGGTGTCTATTCCGAACGCTGTTCTTAAGATGGGGAGGTTAGTGGTGTCTATTCTGAAATCTGCTCTTAACCTGGGAAGTTTGGGATGTCTATTCCAAACGCCGTTCTTAACATGACAATACTCCAAGTAAAGTGAAGTGAAAAAGTTGTAATTGCTTTTGTTTTGCACGTTTAAAATAGACGATATAAAACTGGAATTTACTTTAATACTATTGGAGGAAGAGTTGAAAAGAAGAGGAAGACTTGAACAACATACAGAAACATCTAGAACTGCTACCACTGATTACGGTCACTCTAAACAGTCCGTATACTGTGAAACCCACTAATTTCTAAAACTTCTGCTTTTACTCTCCATTATTATTCTAATGGACCATTTTTCGTACTTTTGTTAATTCGTACTGATTTACGCATTCCTTTAATTGCTTTTTTTTTTTTTTAAATTCAAACAGCACCTGCATGTTATCGCCCCAAATCACCACTAATCGCTAGTGAAAGCCAGATTATTTAATTTCGGCCACAGCCGCCAGTGTCCGCAATTGTTCAAGGACGCCAGTGATCACCAACATCAGCCGTTGATTACTTTTTTGCGAGGTGGGGGCAGGCTTCCACTGGACAACACCGGTTAACGGATCCTGCTAGAATAATAATTAATACGAAATCTGCATTAATCAAAATATCTTATTTAAGAGTATTTTACGACCGGGCAATGCCGGGCGGCTTGCTAGTAATCTATATATTAATATGATAACGGGTGCGTTAATTTGTGTGTCACGCTTACATTTTTTCTTCCGAGTGACTGTCGTTTAATTGTTATGACCTTCCATTTCTTGTAATAAATAATTTTACCAAGAATTCTTCCTAAGTTTTGGTTTCGGTTTCGATTCAAGCTATACACAGAAGTCATATGGGTATATATTTTTTTATTTTTGAAATCACAACTTTATAAGATATAAGAATCGATAGAAAATTGACTTAATAATAATATATACGAAATATATGCATAAATTAAAATATGATATTTAAGCGTATTTTACGAACGGGCTACACCGGGCGTCCCTGCTAGCTTAGATAAATACTTTTGCAGTTTTAACAAAAGAGCTGCGATAATATCATAGCGTTTCCATTTACGCTATTCGTTGGCGAGAGGAGGCAACGGGGCGCTGTATCCCGTGATTAAACTAATAAGGCGTAAGGAGAGGTACTCTCCAACCGACGATGACGTTTTGATCCCATAAAGAAACTTCTTTCAAAGACTGAATTTCAACAGCTTTACGTTTTGTAGTGTGGCTAAAATTCAGCGACGTGACATCAAGCAACATTAGCGTTATCAGCGCATTAACTGTTTGCTGGGTAACCTATGGAGTATAGAATAAAGTAAACGAGAAAATTTCTCCAACCGAGCGGAACGTTTTCTCGATAATACTTGTTAGCCAGTTCGTGTAGGCGTCGTAAGTAACATCCTGGACGCATAAGCGGATGCGCGTATAGTTTTACTAATTGCCGTAGAAGAAAAGGAGCGTTTCTTTCGCTTCAGGGCACTTTTCTTGTTGAGTATAATTTGGAAATAAAAGAATGGAGTAGAAAAAAAATTTTTTTTAAAGTAAAGAAAAGAAAACGAATCTCATAAAAAAATTTATATATTAAAATTAAAAAAGACGTCATGAGTTCTAACAAGTATTTCCTATTAGCGCTCTCAAAACCCGGATTTCTTAAACATTTACATTTACAAATTTGAACGCGGCTACATTCCTCAAACAAGGATGCATAAACGAGCATTAATATTAATATCAGGTAACATTGTTCCTATTTACTTGCCCCCCCCACGAAGGCAGATTTAAACACAAGGTCAATTTTTAAAGTAGGGAAAATACAGCACCCCAAAAAGAGGCACTCTGGATAAGAACAAAAATAAAATTGTTTCAGTCATATGAAAGGTTTCCCCTCCACTGACCGAAGACAGAAAAGGTGAAGTGCATCATCAGAACAGATACTACACTGTGATCTTCATGTAAGTTTCTGAGGTCTGTCGAAATTGCAAGAAGTATTAAGCCCATAGCAAGACCTGTTTTAAACCAAACTCATAAGGAAAAACGTTTGTCTTGAGCTCAGAAATTCATGAAAACCAGGTTTAAAACTGTTCTTTTGACCGATTAGGCCAGACCAATCCTTGATGGACCAGATGGGTGAGCCAAAATTTGGAGTCCTCTTGGATTCCCTACCCCTCATCGATTCCGTCGTCAACAGGGAGGTGGAGGTGTCATGTTTCGACCTGGAATAATCTGCGATTAATTAATTGAACCATTTCGAGTGCCAAAAGGTGTCAAACTGACGAGCCAGTCATATTTTATTTTTAAATGAGCATTTATCACCATGGCTTGAGGACCTTCCATTGGCGCATCACCGCAAATTGAATTTTATGCACGACAATGCGCCATCACATTCAGCCAAGGCTACGACATCTTATCTTAAGTCATTAGGCATTAGGGGAGAAAATTTGATGTCATGGCCACCTTGTTCTCTAGATATAAACTCAATTAAGCAGCTCTGATCAATAATAAAGATGAAAGTTTATGAAGGAGGTGTTCAATTTTCGTCGAAGATGAACTTTGGTGGAAGATTTTGGAAGTTTCCTATAGAATCACAGCATCTCAAATCCACTTATTGGCATCATCAGTTTACAAGAGGTTATTCAAAGTTATTTTGAAGCATGGGAGTTATGTTGATAAATAAATATTTCCGTAAACAAAATAATGTGATTTTCGTTCTTGTTTTTGTTAATATTGTTACTAGATATGTTCTTTATTCAATATAAATAGAAATTATGAAGTTAGAATATTGTTTTATTACCGAAAATATACATTTTTAGACACTTGCAATAAATTGATAAATACTTAAAATTACCAGAAAATAGAAAAATTAGCATAACTTTCAAAATGTTTGTTCAAATTCCACAAAAATCGGGGAAATAAGGCACCTTGTAATGTTCTATCAATGTACCAAATTTCACTTCTCTGCGTTTCATAGCAATTTCAAAATTTAAAAAAAAATATTGACCTGCAATAAAGCATGTATGTGTCTATGTACATTTCCCTACCAAATAACTCTGTCAATTTTCAGTCTAGAGACCCGAGATTTGAGATAAGGAGTATTGAGATTTGGAAAAATCTTTTTAATCTGTTTTCGGCCAGAAATTTGGCTGTCAAGGGGTCAAAGTTCTAAACACTTGTAATTTTAAATGTAGGTCACTAGGACAGTGAAAAGCTTTTTAATTTGATTTGAGCCGTAAATAATAAATGTTCAGGGGTCAAAATTGGGGGAAAGTTTTTTTTAAATTTGACTTTTGCAGTCTCTACCAAATTACTCAGCCAATTTCTGGTCTAAACATTTGAAATTTTACATGAAGAGTATTCAGAAATAGGGCAAGCTTTCTAATCAGTTTGGGTCGAAAATTTGAACTGGTAAGGGGTCAAAGTTCAAAAGATTTGACCTTTGCGGTGTCTAACAAATTACTCAGCCAATTTTGGGTCTCAACATTTGAAATTTATACATATATGGTATTCAGACAGGCAGCAAGCATTTTACTAAGTTTTGAGGCAAAAATTTGACTGCCAAAAGGTCAAAGTTGAAAGAGTTGACCTCTGCAGATTCTACCAAGTTTCTCCGCCAATTTCGTGTCATAAAAGCATGAAATTTTAGATGTAGGTAACTTGGACATGGACTTCTTATTTTGATTGAGACCAAAATAATAAATGTTAAGGAGTCAAAATTGGGGTCAAAGTTTTAAAACAAAAATGGACCTTTGCGATCTCTAGGAAATCACTCAGACAAATTTTGGTCTAAACATTCGAAATCTTACATAAAATGTATTCACACATAGGGCAAGTTATGAACAGTACAAAGGATCTGAGTGAAGGCAGGCAGAAATGCAAGTAGTAAATAAGGTTGGTGTTAAGAGTAATAGTAAATTCGTAGCAAATAATTTTGGGTTTGAGATTAATAGTTAATTATTAGTAAATAAGTTTGGAGTTGAGAAAATAGTAAATTAATAGCAAATAGTTTTGGGGTTGAGATTAATAGTGAATAAATAGTAAATAAGTTTGGAGTTGAGAAAATAGTAAATTAATAGCAAATAGTTTTGGGGTTGAGATTAATAGTGAATAAATAGTAAATAAGTTTGGAGTTGAGAAAATAGTAAATTAATAGCAAATAGTTTTGGGGTTGAGATTAATAGTGAATAAATAGTAAATAAGTTTGGAGTTGAGAAAATAGTAAATTAATAGCAAATAGTTTTGGGGTTGAGATTAATAGTGAATAAATAGTAAATAAGTTTGGAGTTGAGAAAATAGTAAATTAATAGCAAATAGTTTTGGGGTTGAGATTAATAGTGAATAAATAGTAAATAAGTTTGGAGTTGAGAAAATAGTAAATTAATAGCAAATAGTTTTGGGGTTGAGATTAATAGTGAATAAATAGTAAATAAGTTTGGAGTTGAGAAAATAGTAAATTAATAGCAAATAGTTTTGGGGTTGAGATTAATAGTGAATAAATAGTAAATAAGTTTGGAGTTGAGAAAATAGTAAATTAATAGCAAATAGTTTTGGGGTTGAGATTAATAGTGAATAAATAGTAAATAAGTTTGGAGTTGAGAAAATAGTAAATTAATAGCAAATAGTTTTGGGGTTGAGATTAATAGTGAATAAATAGTAAATAAGTTTGGAGTTGAGAAAATAGTAAATTAATAGCAAATAGTTTTGGGGTTGAGATTAATAGTGAATAAATAGTAAATAAGTTTGGAGTTGAGAAAATAGTAAATTAATAGCAAATAGTTTTGGGGTTGAGATTAATAGTGAATAAATAGTAAATAAGTTTGGAGTTGAGAAAATAGTAAATTAATAGCAAATAGTTTTGGGGTTGAGATTAATAGTGAATAAATAGTAAATAAGTTTGGAGTTGAGAAAATAGTAAATTAATAGCAAATAGTTTTGGGGTTGAGATTAATAGTGAATAAATAGTAAATAAGTTTGGAGTTGAGAAAATAGTAAATTAATAGCAAATAGTTTTGGGGTTGAGATTAATAGTGAATAAATAGTAAATAAGTTTGGAGTTGAGAAAATAGTAAATTAATAGCAAATAGTTTTGGGGTTGAGATTAATAGTGAATAAATAGTAAATAAGTTTGGAGTTGAGAAAATAGTAAATTAATAGCACATAATTTTGGGGTTGAGATTAATAGTGAATAAATAGTAAATAAGTTTGGAGTTGAGAAAATAGTAAATTAATAGCAAATAGTTTTAGGGTTTAGATTAATAGTGAATAAATAGTAAATAAGTTTGGAGTTGAGAAAATAGTAAATTAATAGCAAATAGTTTTGGGGTTTAGATTAATAGTGAATTAAATAGCAAATAAGTTTGGAGTTTAGAGTCATAGTAAATTAATAGCAAATAATTTTGGGTTTGACATCACTTCTGAATTAATAGTAAATAAATTTGGAGTTGAGAGTAATAGTAAATTAATACTAAATTTTTGGGTTGGCGATTAATAATGAATTAATGGTAGTCATGGGATGATTCCAATATTTTTCCCAATCCGATACAATTATAGATTCCGTGCTAAATTCCCGATTCCGATGCAGTTACTGATTCCGATTCTGATTCTTTATAAATCTCCAATTATTTAACTATGAGACTGTTATTTCCCCCGATTTTCGTAAATATGCAGATATTTTCCTAAACGTCAAAATTACACTTGTGGAGGATGATCTATCGATTTTAGCTTTACTGATATTTTAAAATCAATGAATATTTACTAATTTATCAATATTACCAGTAATGGAAGAATTTACTTTAAACAAAATCAAATAAAAAATGACAATTAAAAGAATCGATTTGGCATCGGAAAATAGGCACCAATATTTCTGATTCTGATAACCGATTCCGATGCCCTTAAATGTTCCGATTTTTACGATTCCCAATTCTGATTCCAATTAATCGTCCCAACGCTAATTAACAGTAAATAAGTTTTGAGTTGAGAACAATAGTAAATTATAAGCAAAACATTTTGGGGTTGAGGTTAATAGTGAATTAATAGTAAATAAGTTTGGAGTTGAAAGTAATAGTAAATTAATAGCAAATAATTTTGGGTTTGAGATTAATAGCAAATTAATAATAAATAAGTTAGGATTTAAGAGTAATATTAAATTAGTAGCAAATAATTTTGGGTTTGAGATTAATAGTGAATAATTCTATCTATTATAGCTATAAAAGTGAAATTGTCTCTGTGTGTGTAAATTTCCCTAGCAAATTACTCTTGTCAATTTTTAGTCTACAGACTCGAAATGTGACATAAATGGTATTGAGATTTGAGAAAATCTTTTTAATCGGTTTTAGGCAAGAAATTTAACTGCCAAGTGGCCAAAGTTCAGCGATTTGAGCTTTGAAAACTCTACCGAACTCCTCTGCCAATTTTGGGTCTAAACACTTGAAATTTTAGATGTAGGTTATCTGGACATGGGTACAAACTTTTATTATATATATATACTTATCCACATAAAGTTATTAACAGTACATAGGGCCCGAGCAAAGCTGGGCTGCACTGCTAGTACACACACACACACACACACACACACACACACACACACACACACACATATATATATATATATATATATATATATATATATATATATATATATATATATATATATTCAGAATGTGAGAGATATTATAATTATTTCCAGGTCCAAACAACGTAGCAGCTCACTAGAGCTATGACGGCCAACAAACCGGAAGTCCAAGATTTAAGTTTTGCCTTCATTTGGACTGGTCAGTTAGACATATCCTAACTGATGAGCCGAAATGTGGGCGAAACTGGAGCCTTGTACTTTTGGTTTGTTGGCTGTCATGGCTCTTGTTTGGCTGTGGAAATAATTATATATATATAAAAGGAACATTGTCTCTGTGTGTGTATGTGTATGTGGTGTGAGTTTGTTCCTTATGGACTCGAAAACGGCAGGGCTGATTTTTATGAAATTTCACACGAAAGTACTTTATGTGCCTGGCAATGTTCTTAGGTAGGTTTTGTATCGTAATGTCTTACATAAGTATTGATAATCGATGATCGAAATTATAGAATGAAAGAAGGAACAAGTAATTTTGACCGAAGTTCACACCTTACACAGCCTAACATCTCAAGTGCATTTGAGAAGTTTTATTACCATGCAAGCCGAAATGCATGACACATAAAATAATTCTTTGATATGACAGGGGCGCGTTTGAAATGAATATTTCTGTTTAAAGCACTACTAAACTATGATACCTGACTTTTTCATTTTAATTTTAAATTGAAGCCATTATCACTGCACTGGCATATAAAATCAACAGTATGTTCTTTGATATGACAGGGGCGTATTCGAAATTAACGTTTCTGTTGAGAACACAATTGACTTTTGCATTTTAAACTTTAATCAATTTAATATATAAAAATATTTTTATAAACTCAACAGTAGGTTCTCTACAGTGCACTGTAGACTACAATATATTGTAAACTCAGCCACTGCGTGAGGTATGTGAGCTTTCTTTCGGTGCAGTGTGACACGTCTCCAACTAGAGCAGGCAATCAATCGATTTGATTGAAAAATGTGCGATTCTACCGGTTTTGATGACACTAAAATAAGGGAGTGTGAAACATTCGTTGATCATCGTTCAATCCCGGGCAACGTCGGGTCACGGTATATATGTATATAGATGATTACTCTTTATTCCCGTCCAATCGGCACAAATAGAACTTCATTCCCTTACTTCTCGTGCTAATTCCTGGTAGCCAGAGGTTGAATGCTAACATTCGAGGTCAAAAACAATAAATATAAATGATTTAAAAATAACACCGGTTTATTTAGTATAATAATTAGAGTCGTCTTCTGATTAAATGGAAGGCTTAAGTCATACGAATGGTATTTGATGCCCCGTTGCAAAAGATTCAACATTATATAGAGTGAGAAACTAGAGTAACTGGTGTCGCCCATGGAAAGGAATGCCGCCCTTTCTTATGCTTCGGTATTGGTCGATGAAAAGGAAAAGTTTTAAAATCATCCTTGACTACGGTCTATCAATTTATTCATAAAATTTATTTAATTTATTAAATTTATTTATTTAATTTATTGATTTATTTGGTAAAACTTGCCGAGGGCGTTCTCTTTTGGAGTTGTTTTGAAAATGGAACGGAAATTTAAATTTCGCTTCGTTTTAATCTTTTAATCAATTAAAAAATTGCGCATGCAGCAACAAAATCGAGAACCCATTCGAAATGTTAACTTTGAAAGGTTTTCGGGTATACTGACAAAGTTGAGGGTATTTATTCCGAAAGCCGTTCTTAACATGAATAGGTTGGAGGTGTCTATTCTGAAAGCCGTTCTAAACATGAGAAGGTTGAGAGCGTCTATTCCGAAAGTTGTTTTTAGCATGGGAAGTTGAAGGTGTTTATTCCGAAAGACATTCTTCGTTATCAGCTTACCCGAAAACCTTTAAAATTCGACATTTTGAATGTGAATGGTGAGTTGGACTTGATGTAAAAAAAAAATACCACAATTTTTTCCAAATTTATTTTTTCGTTTAAAAATTAAATTATTTCGTTTCTGTTAATTAAATTATATATATATATATATATATATATATATATATATATATATATATATATATATATATATATATATATATATATATATATATCGTTTTTTATATAAAATGTACGATTGTGGAATTTTATTATTTCGATTACTTTCGATTGTATTGGCGCATGCGCAATTAAAAAAAAAAGATTAAAATGGAACGAAATTTACATTTCCGTTCCATTTTTAAAACAACCCCAAAACAAAGCTCCCTCGACAAGTTTTACCATTTATTTATTGATTAAACAAGAATAGAGAGTGATTCGTTCAGAGCAAATATGAAATACTTCACACCAGCCATCTTGTTGTCCGTATTCAGAACTATCTTTAACATTGGAAATTTCGCTTGTACGATTTTCTGGTTCAAACTCCTTTCTGGTCAGTGTTCGCCGAGACGGTTGTCAACAGCTGAAACGTTTTTAGTAATGGCGACACACATGTGTACAAACTGTTTTTGTTTCCCATGAAGTATCTTATGAAGGTTGGGGGGCAATGGCGGTATCGGTGGTTCGGGTGGTGGGTAGTTACAGTTACGCCTTCTTATTCTTTTTCGATGGTCGTCTGTTCCGTACACAGTAATGTCTTTCTCGGCTTGTGATGGCAGAAACGTTGCGATGTGCTCATTTGTAAAAACATTTGGCGATACCGTTCTGCTTTTCTCTGAATAAATAAATAAATAAATAAATAAATAAATAAATAAAGGCGGACATAAAATAAGATAAAAATTGAGAACAATTAGTGGTGAAGAGAAAGATATTAAATAATGCACACATTTAAAAGTATTCTTGTTAACCATTGCGGAACTAGTAAAAGTCATACTCTTCTATCTATATTTTTATAAAGTAATAGGGTTCGTGTGTTTCTGTCTGTGTGTACAGCTCTCCATCATCAACGAAATATAAAGGAGGTAAGAGGGTAGATCTCTCCTGGTAGAGAAACATTAGAACCCATTTTAGGATGTTTCTGTTATAGGAGACATAAGAATTTATACCTAATTTCTTTATATACTAGTCTACAAACCACCCCCATATCGAATGACTTATGCTCATTTGCATATCACATTATATTAAATCTCTTTAACTAATTACCTCGACCTTATTACATATTGGAAATATTCTAATCATTTCAACTGTACTATTTACAAAATCTATTTAACATTTAATTATTTAATATATTTTCATTTAATTTTATATTCGATTTATTTCACTTTAAGTATATTATCAAAACAATTCATTGGCGAGCAAAGCTTTATGTTTTGGGATTGTATTGAAAATGTAATGGAAATTTCAATTTCGTTCCGTTTTAATCTTTTATATTTTACTTGCCAATATAATTGAAAGAATACAATTCAACTATCGTAATTGTATATAAATAAACAAAAACAAATATTTTAAAATAAAACTTTATTAAAAAAGAAATAATTTTATTTTTAAATGAAAAAAATCAATTTAGTAAAATAATTGTATTAAACACCCCCAGCCTTGTCAGCAAACCTGTAAACCTATAAAAGTTAACATTTCGAATGTAAACAGTGATTTTTCGATTTTGTTAGCGCTTGCCGCAATTAAACACAATTAAAACGGAACTAACTTTATTTCCATTCTATTTTTTAAACAACCCCCAAAACATAACGCTCTCTTCCAGTTATAGCCAATGTTTTTTTAATTAAATAAAACAGGTCAAAATAAACAGATAAGCGCATTTTCTTTTACATTTTTTCTTACAACCATTGTCATTTTTAACCAACTGCAGGATATCGTTACTTTTGTGGGGTTGTTTTGAAAATGGCACGGAGATTATAATTTCGTTCCAATTTAATCTTTCTGGTCGAGCCTATTTCGAAAGCCTGTCTTATCATAGATTTGAACTACAAATAATTTATTACATTTTGATTATTACTATCTTAAGACTTAAAGCTTATATTTATTTCATTTTTCTATTTATACATTGAATTAGTTATTTCCAGTCTTATTTAAACTTAGCGCTTTCTTTAAACCGGATGAACCTTTTATAAAAATATGAGTTTAACGTAAAGAACACGAACAAGGTTTTATTCAACTGAATTTCTTCCAGTTTACTAACAAAATATATAAATTTAAAAGAGATATAAATAATAAAATAAAAAGGTTATGTAATTTAAAAGAAATACACGTACTCACAAAAGCAGAACTTTTTTTACACATTTTTTTCTTTAAAACCATAACAATGAGACTAACAATTACCTAGATCTTAGTAATTATTTGTTTTAATAGAACTGTTTTAATTGTACTGTTTACTTAGTTAACCTAAGTTGGTATCACATTTATTTTACATTTACTTTTTTTTTTTAATTATTACTTTTAGACTGTGACGTTTACACCCGGAAGTAATGAGTCACACGTAGGTCGCTTTTATTCATTCCTTTTGGTCAAGATCAAAGTGTAGTATCTGTTCTTCAGATGCTGCACTTCATTTTCTTGTTCTCTTTCGGTGGAGGAGAAATCCTTCACGACTGAGACAATTTTTATTTTTGTACCTTTTCTCCACGTTAAAAAACGACCCTGGTGTCTAACTCTGTCCCGTGGGGAGGCATAGTAAATAGGTACAATATAATTGTTTATAATTGTACTATTCAGAAATATTATTTATAGTTCGTCCATTTCAGTTAGTATACATTTCCTTTACGCTTAATTAATTTACAATCATTAATATCGTTAAACAATTCCGTTTAAAACCGAAATTATGCCACCCAAACGAAGTAGAAACGAAAGTGAGGAAGAAAGAATGGAAAGATTGGAAGCTAATAGACTAAGAGTTGCTGCAATTCGCTCCAATGAAAACAATTCAGATAGAGAAAGACGTCTAGAACTTAACAGGATACGTCAAAGAGAAAGGAGAGCAAGACTGTCAGATTTGGAAAGAGAAACCCAACGTGAAGCTGACAGAACTAGACATGCTGTAAGGCGGTTAAATTCATCACAAGATGAAATTCAAGAAAGGCAAAGATATGCACTGGAAAGAGAAGCAATATTACGATCGAATGAATTATATGAGGTAAGTAGACGTACACAAGGTCAGTTGAGAGTGGCTCAACGACATCAGAATGAATCGGAAACCCAACGAAGCTTTCGCCTATACCAAGGGCAACAACGAGAGGCTGCATGGAGAGAGAGTATGACTTTGCCCCAGCAATTGACAGAAAACGAGGCAGCTAGACAACGAATGACTGCTTTGAGACACCATGAAATAGAACACTGCAATAGAAAAGGATTGCTCTACAACAAAAATGACTCTCTCACTACAGCTGATATAGGAAAAATGGACAAAGTATGTCAACATTGCTCAGCTGTAAAATTTAAAGGAGAAACCCCTGGTTGTTGTTGTTCTTCTGGCAAAGTTGTGCTTGATAGCTTTCCACCACTGCCTCAGTTGCTTCAAGATTTGCTCTCCGGCAATGGTCCCATCTCTAAAGATTTTCTGCAAAATCTATGCAGTTATAACAATTGTTTTGCAATGACATCATTTGGTCACAAAATTGCGGCAGTACATGGGTGGAATCCTTCTTTTAGAATTCGAGGCCAGGTTTGCCACCAGATTGGGAGTCTTTTACCACCTGAAGATGAAACAGCAAAGTTTATTCAAGTCTACTTCTTGGATAGTCTGGAAGAGGAACTACATAATCGGGGACGTGACAGTAGACTCAATAAAGACATTCTCCAAAGTCTGACTGAATTTTTACATGAGAACAACAGCTTTATTTGTCAGCTGAAAACAACAAAGGAGAGGATTGAAGAAGAACACTTGGTAGAACATAAAGTTGTCATAAGGGAAGACCGAAGGCCGCAAGAAGAGCATCCACGGCGATTCAATGCTCCAACAACAACGTATGAGATTGGAATATTAATGGAGAATGAACCAACAGCTAACCGGGATATTGTCTTGCGTTTTAGAAATGATACATTAAAATGGATCTCCGAACTACATCCCCTCTACGATACTTTAATGTACCCGTTAATGTACCCCTATGGTTCTCCATCTTACAACATCTACATGAAGGCATCCAATGGGCGAAAAGTTACCCAACAGCAATTTTATTCGTACCATTTAATGACTCGGCCTGGAAACTATTTTCTCTGGTACCGAAGGCTATTTCAACAATGGCTGGTGGATGTGTACTGCAAGATTGAAACAGAACGTTTACAGTTCCCGAGGCGTGAGCAACAGACCCTGAGAGCTGACAATTATAGCAACTTGAGAGATTCAATTCTTAGGGAGGATGGGAATCCAGAACAGTTTGGTCAACGAGTTGTACTTCCGGCAACTTATACAGGAGGCCCTCGATACATGTTTGAGCGTCAAAGTGATGCCATGGCATATGTTCGGCGAATGGGCCGAGCCGACCTCTTCATCACGTTCACAACAAATCCAAAGTGGACAGAAATTACAGAAAATTGTCTTCAAGGGCAAGACCCTCAGGATCGTCCAGATATTGTTGCCAGGGTTTTCAGGCAGAAGCTAAAAAAGTTACTTGAATTTATTAAAAAGGGAGGATTTGGCAGGTTGAGGGCTTTCCTGTACAGTATTGAATATCAAAAAAGAGGACTGCCGCATGCACACATCCTCACCTGGCAGGCCCCAGAGGACAAACTTCTACCAGAAAAAATGGATCTCTGCATATCTGCAGAGATCCCTGACAAAGAGGAAGATCCTGATCTTCATGCTAAAGTGATGGCACATATGGTGCATGGACCTTGTGGACCATTTAATCCAAATTGTCCATGTATGATTGACAACAAATGTTCCAAAAATACCCAAAAGAATTTCTTCAGTGTACCGAGCAAGGCCAAGACTCTTACCCCAAGTACAGGTGAAGAAAACCAGAAGATGGAGGCCAGACTGGTACAATAAGGATGAAGAGAAATGGTCGGTATGTTAATCAAGAAATAACAAACCAGTGGATTGTTCCGTACAACAAGGTCCTCCTTCAGCAGTTCAACGCTCACATTAACGTAGAAATTTGCAGCTCGATCCAAAGCATCAAATATGTCCTCAAATACGTGAATAAAGGATGTGATCAAGCAGTGTTTGAACTACAAAGAACTGATGGAGCAGCTAATCAACAAGGCCAAGTACAAAGTCACATTGTGGATGAGATCCAGCAGTTCCAGAATGCAAGGTATGTCGGCAGTTCAGAGGCGGCCTGGAGGATATTGGAACATCCCATCCATGAACATTTCCCCCCAATTGTACAACTTTCTGTTCATCTTGAAAATGGGCAGCATGTCATGTTCTCAGCTGATACTGCTCTGGAACGAGCCCAAGGTCCACCGCCTGCCACAACTTTGACAGCATTTTTTCAACTCTGCCATGAGGATGACTTTGCAAGGGGTCTCAAATACGTAGAAGTCCCTGAGTTTTACACTTGGAACAAATCGACAAAGAAATGGATGAGAAGAATGCGTGGGGTACAAGTTGAAGGTACTGAAAATGATGATGTATGGAAGGCACTATGCATTGGGAGAATCTACACGATTAGTCCAAAAGCAGGGGAGTGTTATTTCTTACGCCTGTTGCTCAATGAGGTTGATGGTCCAACTTCATTTCAAAATTTGCGAGCATACAATGGTCAGGTGTTTGAAACATACAGAGCAGCGTGCCTTGCTCGAGGCCTTCTAGAAAATGACCATCACTTGCATCAAGCAGTAGGAGAGGCAAGTGCCACTCAATCACCTTCAAATTTGCGAATTTTAACAGCCTGTGAGCCAAGAAATCCTCTTGAGATCTGGATGGCTTTTCGTGATGTAATATCTGAAGACATTCTTCACAGATACAGGCAAGAAGTTAACAATCCAGAAGCAGATTTTAATGAGGACATCTACAATAAAACTCTTTGTCTAATTGAAGAAAAAGTTCTCCTTATGTGCGGTCAACCATTGGCAAGCTATGGATTACCTGCACCAACGCAAGGGAGAGATGAAAGACTCGCGAGAGAGTATCAACGTGAAGTTACTTATAATCTTGAAGAACTTTCCCTACAAGCAGAAAATATGCAAGAAAAACTGACCGATTCTCAAAGAGAAGTTTACAATTCATTCATGGCAATGTTGGAAGCACAAGGTGAAATGAACAAAAACATGATGTTTCTTGATGCTCCAGGTGGTACGGGCAAGACTTTTGTAATCAATTTGATCCTTGCAAAGATTAGATCCATGAGAAAGATTGTGCTTGCAACAGCATTCAGTGGCATTGCTGCTACTCTACTACAAGGTGGCCGCACTCTTCACAGCACTTTTAAAGTACCCTTGGATACTCATCGAATGGATCAGCCAGTTTGCAAAATTACTGGTAACTCAGCCTTGGCAAATGTAATTAGAGACACCTCTGCAATCATTGTAGACGAAGCCCCAATGACGCACAAGAGTGCTTATGAAGCAATTGACCGAACACTGCAAGACATCACAGGAAACAAGAATCCCATGGGTGGCATTCCAACCTTATTTTTCGGTGATTTCCGTCAAATCCTCCCAGTGGTTAAAAATGGCACAAGGGCTAACATTGTCAATGCAAGTTTGAAACAATCCTATCTCTGGAGGCACGTTATAGTGAAGAGACTGACTACTAATATGAGAACCTATATCTCTGATAACACAGCTGCAGCAGACTTCTCAAAATTGCTTCTCCAAATCGGTAATGGTCAGTTTCCTATCACTTCTTCACCTGACACAATTAAGATTCCAACTGCGCTTGGTAAATGTGTCGGTAATCAGAAGCAACTGAAAGACAAAGTGTACCCAGACCTGCAAAACAATGGAAAATCACCGGATTGGCTTGCTGAGAGGGCTATTATTTCGCCATTAAACAGCAATGTGAATCATTTGAACAATTCAATAATGGATGAATTTCCAGGAGACACAAAGCAATACAAGTCAGTTGATTCGGCTACTAATGAATATGAAGCTGTTCACTACCCTGTGGAGTTTTTAAACTCTTTGGAGATATCTGGAATGCCTCCACACATTTTAAATCTCAAAATTGGATCGCCAATCATGATTCTTCGATCCTTGGAACCGCCAAAAACAACAAACGGAACCAGATGTGTTATCACCAGATTGCACACCAATGTACTTGAGGCCACCATTTCCTGTGGTCCCTACAAAGGCGAAACCGTTCTACTGCCAAGGATCCCCTTAGTTCCATCGGACTCAGAACTTCCATTTAAATTCCGGAGACTCCAATTTCCTGTGAAGGTGTGTTTTGCAATGAGCATAAACAAAAGTCAAGGTCAGACATTTAACACCATTGGCGTAGACTTGACATCAGACTGCTTCAGTCACGGTATGTTCTACGTCTCCATCAGCCGGACAGGAAGTTCAGAAAAACTCTACATTCTGGCTCCAAATCAAAGCAGCAGAAATGTAGTTTACCCTGAGGCTCTTCAGTGAAAAGTTCGAGAAATGGATATGAGGAAAAACTGACATGATCTGATTGTGGAAAGTTTTTAGTATTGAATGTGCAAGATAAAATTTAAGCAAGAGTTGAAAATTACTTCAATGAAAAATTTACTATGTAACATCAAGTAACCTTCCTTTTGATGAAAATCTTTTGTGAAGTTCCTGATTGAATTTCAGTCACTACAAGAGGTAGTTAAAATGTTAATCACCTTATGCAATCGTTGCTCTTACAGCATCAACTTACTGGAAAGGTGCCCACAGATTTTGGTACCCGAGTGCGCAACAAAGCTCCGTGCGAAGCACGGGTATCTTTGCTAGTGTTAGATAAACTTGAAGATGGTACTCCTCGTACTTATGCAAAATACGGACCGTGCTATCGAAACGTTTAACCAGTAAAATCACAGTAGAAGACAATTGGAGAACGGCAACCCATCTTTATTAAATTGTTAAGTGAAATTAGAGAATAGTTAAAACGTCCCCCCTCCCCATGTTAAGAATGACTTTCTTTTCTAAATGATAACGTTATTATTTCAGCAGTCAGCACGGTCGGTAAACTGCTCAAGTCCCTTTTTTATTTATTTTTTCATCGAAATAATCATTGCGTTTTAAATATTGGCCATCCTTTTCGGAAACGTATATATAGTCATCCATGTACAGTACTGTTTCGTTGCATCACAGCTCATCAGTGCGGGTAGACAGGCAACTACCTCAAGCAAGAATCGAATGTGTGTGTGTGTGTGTGTGTGTGTGTGTGAGTGTTCACTGTTTGTGAGAAAGAATTCCAGAAAAGTGCTCGATTATAAAGAAAAGTTTCCAATATAAGAGCTTAATATTTATTTATTTAAAAACTATACAGAAGGTCAGAAAAATAAACACACACACACACACACACACACATATACATATGTATATGTGTGTGTGTGTGTGTGTGTGTGTGTGTGTGTGTGTGTGCGTGTGCGTGTGTTTACTTTTTATGCCAAATTAATCGGTACTAATAGAAATTAATTCCCTTACTTCTGCTAATTCCTGGGGTAGTCTGGGAGTTGAATGCTAGGAAGTCAAAAAACAGTTTCCGTTCGACATCTTCAGTTGGCTTAATCAATCTACATGGAATATGCCGACGATAACGCGGCTCTTATCCTGCATAAGTACCAATATTTCTGTATAGTTAACAACAGATAAATAAATAATTAAATAAAGTCAATGACGTGGCATAGTTAACAATCGAGAAATCGAAAATAAACACAATATACAACAAATGATTATTAGCAAACAAGAAAAAATTCAATTTTTTTCATCAATCTGCATAGTCTTGCAGTCATGAAATTTTTCGTAATTATTTTTTTATTCAGAATTTGTAACAGGGCATCGGAGGGTTGTAAAATATGGGTGAGTACGCTGGACCAAAATCTTAATTTTGGTCTAGCGACTATTTTAAAATGAACTATTTTAAAATGAACTATTTTAAATTGAAGAAAAACTTTGAAACAGATTCAGCAAGTATACTATACAGATTGATCGAACAGTTATTAGTTGAATTCATTTTTTTTTTTTTTTTTGGTACCCCGACAAAAGGAGGGTAGGCCTGTAAATTCACCTTTGTTCGTTTGTTCGCACTTTTCTCAATAACTACGCCTTGGAATTTTTGAAATTTTGCACAAACATTAAACATATATGAGTAAAAATGTAACAAAACGGATTTTCCAGGAAAACTCCAGTTACCCTCCCCTCTAAGGACGCCTTTCGGGTTAAAATGGCTAAAATTGACACTTTTTTGCCAATTTAAAAAAAAAGAAAAAAGGATCCTTTGGATTTTTATAAAACTTTCTGAAAAGTTGTAACTAACTGATTTCTATATAATTTTGTTTGCCTATACTTCGCGATAACTTGGGTGTGCCCTCGGGGCTCTTTTACGGCTAATAAAAACACTCCATTTTTGTGACTATTTTATCATATTTGTCCCAAATTTTCTGCGTATGTCTATTTAGCAGTTTTGCATGGTGCTGAAGTCAGATTTAAATATGTTAAGGCTTTGGGGACCTTTGGGGCTAAATGGTGGTGGTGGTGGTGGTAGGGGGCAATGATGGACTTTGTCATTTCTTTTTTTGCATGGTACAGAACTCAAATTTGCATATGTTAAGACCTAAAACTGGACCGTTTGTTCATTTTCACCAGGATTTGACGTCCCCTGGGAACGTTTGGGGCTAAATGAGGAGGGGGTGGGCAAATGCTAAACTTTGTCATATTTTTATGCCTTGTTCACTGTGCATGCTTTACTTGTTTATTTTTTTTTTAATTTCTCGGTTCTTACCTATGAGACATTGTGGGAACATGATGAGAATTAGCAGTCAACCGGATGTTAACCCATCCACCATGAGAGACAAAATTAAAAATCGTCTTTTGCACATGGCTCCACGCATCGCTTCCGCTTGGGAAGAAAAAAATAAGATAACTACAAAATAATTATCGACCAATGGCAGAGCTCCGCGCCTAAAATAAACACCTCAAATATCACAGTCACTGGGGGCCAGTTTGCCACTATAAAACGAGGGTTTTTAAGGAACCAGAAGAGAGGAGGAGAAAGAAGACGAAGACACCGGGCTGCTAGCGCTGATGTCACTCGCTTTCCAGTTACAAGCCAGGACACGCATCACCGACAGCAGGATGACCGGCCTACCCTAACCCTCTCCATCGTCCAAAAGATAAGTTACATTTTACGAACATTCATTCCTTGTCAATTCCTACATACCTACAACCATTTTACGAACATTCATTCCTTGTCAATTCATACATACCTACAAACAGTTTACGAGCATTCATTCCTTGTCAATTCATACATACCTACAAACAGTTTACGAACATTCATTCCTTGTCAATTCATACATACCTACAAACAGTTTACGAACATTCATTCCTTGTCAATTCATACATACCTACAAACAGTTTACGAGCATTCATTCCTTGTCAATTCATACATACCTACAAACAGTTTACGAACATTCATTCCTTGTCAATTCATACATACCTACAAACAGTTTACGAACATTCATTCCTTGTCAATTCATACATACCTACAAACAGTTTACGAACATTCATTCCTTGTCAATTCATACATACCTACAAACAGTTTACGAGCATTCATTCCTTGTCAATTCATACATACCTACAAACAGTTTACGAACATTCATTCCTTGTCAATTCATACATACCTACAAACAGTTTACGAACATTCATTCCTTGTCAATTCATACATACCTACAAACAGTTTACGAACATTCATTCCTTGTCAATTCATACATACCTACAAACAGTTTACGAGCATTCATTCCTTGTCAATTCATACATACCTACAAACAGTTTACGAACATTCATTCCTTGTCAATTCATACATACCTACAAACAGTTTACGAACATTCATTCCTTGTCAATTCATACATACCTACAAACAGTTTACGAGCATTCATTCCTTGTCAATTCATACATACCTACAAACAGTTTACGAACATTCATTCCTTGTCAATTCATACATACCTACAAACAGTTTACGAACATTCATTCCTTGTCAATTCATACATACCTACAAACAGTTTACGAACATTCATTCCGTGTCAATTCATACATACCTACAAACAGTTTACGAGCATTCATTCCTTGTCAATTCATACATACCTACAAACATTTTACGAGCATTCATTCCTTGTCAATTCATACATACCTACAAACAGTTTACGAACATTCATTCCTTGTCAATTCATACATACCTACAAACAGTTTACGAGCATTCATTCCTTGTCAATTCATACATACCTACAAACAGTTTACGAACATTCATTCCTTGTCAATTCATACATACCTACAAACAGTTTACGAACATTCATTCCTTGTCAATTCATACATACCTACAAACAGTTTACGAACATTCATTCCTTGTCAATTCATACATACCTACAAACATTTTACGAGCATTCATTCCTTGTCAATTCATACATACCTACAAACATTTTACGAACATTCATTCCTTGTCAATTCATACATACCTACAACCATTTTACGAACATTCATTCCTTGTCAATTCATACATACCTACAAACAGTTTACGAGCATTCATTCCTTGTCAATTCATACATACCTACAAACAGTTTACGAACATTCATTCCTTGTCAATTCATACATACCTACAAACAGTTTACGAACATTCATTCCTTGTCAATTCATACATACCTACAAACAGTTTACGAGCATTCATTCCTTGTCAATTCATACATACCTACAACCATCTTACGAACATTCATTCCTTGTCAATTCCTACATACCTACAACCAGTTTACGAACATTCATTCCTTGTCAATTCATACATACCTACAAACAGTTTACGAACATTCATTCCTTGTCAATTCATACATACCTACAAACATTTTACGAACATTCATTCCTTGTCAATTCATACATACCTACAAACAGTTTACGAACATTCATTCCTTGTCAATTCATACATACCTACAAACATTTTACGAACATTCATTCCTTGTCAATTCCTACATACCTACAACCATTTTACGAACATTCATTCCTTGTCAATTCATACATACCTACAAACAGTTTACGAGCATTCATTCCTTGTCAATTCATACATACCTACAAACAGTTTACGAACATTCATTCCTTGTCAATTCATACATACCTACAAACAGTTTACGAACATTCATTCCTTGTCAATTCATACATACCTACAAACAGTTTACGAGCATTCATTCCTTGTCAATTCATACATACCTACAAACAGTTTACGAACATTCATTCCTTGTCAATTCATACATACCTACAAACAGTTTACGAACATTCATTCCTTGTCAATTCATACATACCTACAAACATTTTACGAACATTCATTCCTTGTCAATTCCTACATACCTACAACCATTTTACGAACATTCATTCCTTGTCAATTCATACATACCTACAAACATTTTACGAACATTCATTCCTTGTCAATTCCTACATACCTACAACCAGTTTACGAACATTCATTCCTTGTCAATTCATACATACCTACAAACAGTTTACGAACATTCATTCCTTGTCAATTCATACATACCTACAAACAGTTTACGAACATTCATTCCTTGTCAATTCCTACATACCTACAACCATTTTACGAACATTCATTCCTTGTCAATTCATACATACCTACAAACAGTTTACGAGCATTCATTCCTTGTCAATTCATACATACCTACAAACAGTTTACGAACATTCATTCCTTGTCAATTCATACATACCTACAAACAGTTTACGAGCATTCATTCCTTGTCAATTCATACATACCTACAAACAGTTTACGAGCATTCATTCCTTGTCAATTCATACATACCTACAAACAGTTTACGAACATTCATTCCTTGTCAATTCATACATACTTACAAACAGTTTACGAACATTCATTCCTTGTCAATTCATACATACCTACAAACATTTTACGAACATTCATTCCTTGTCAATTCCTACATACCTACAACCATTTTACGAACATTCATTCCTTGTCAATTCATACATACCTACAAACATTTTACGAACATTCATTCCTTGTCAATTCCTACATACCTACAACCAGTTTACGAACATTCATTCCTTGTCAATTCATACATACCTACAAACAGTTTACGAACATTCATTCCTTGTCAATTCATACATACCTACAAACAGTTTACGAACATTCATTCCTTGTCAATTCCTACATACCTACAACCATTTTACGAACATTCATTCCTTGTCAATTCATACATACCTACAAACAGTTTACGAACATTCATTCCTTGTCAATTCATACATACCTACAAACAGTTTACGAACATTCATTCCTTGTCAATTCATACATACCTACAAACAGTTTACGAACATTCATTCCTTGTCAATTCATACATACCTACAAACAGTTTACGAACATTCATTCCTTGTCAATTCATACATACCTACAAACATTTTACGAACATTCATTCCTTGTCAATTCATACATACCT
Source organism: Euprymna scolopes (assembly GCF_053919585.1). NCBI lineage: Eukaryota > Metazoa > Mollusca > Cephalopoda > Sepiida > Sepiolidae > Euprymna > Euprymna scolopes. Next base: position 103,993,021 of record NC_136483.1, on the reverse strand, counting down.
ACAAACAGTTTACGAACATTCATTCCTTGTCAATTCATACATACCTACAAACATTTTACGAACATTCATTCCTTGTCAATTCCTACATACCTACAACCATTTTACGAACATTCATTCCTTGCCAATTCATACATACCTACAAACATTTTACGAACATTCATTCCTTGTCAATTCCTACATACCTACAACCAGTTTACGAACATTCATTCCTTGTCAATTCATACATACCTACAAACAGTTTACGAACATTCATTCCTTGTCAATTCATACATACCTACAAACATTTTACGAACATTCATTCCTTGTCAATTCCTACATACCTACAAACATTTTACGAACATTCATTCCTTGTCAATTCATACATACCTACAAACAGTTTACGAACATTCATTCCTTGTCAATTCATACATACCTACAAACAGTTTACGAACATTCATTCCTTGTCAATTCATACATACCTACAAACATTTTACGAACATTCATTCCTTGTCAATTCCTACATACCTACAACCATTTTACGAACATTCATTCCTTGTCAATTCATACATACCTACAAACAGTTTACGAACATTCATTCCTTGTCAATTCATACATACCTACAAACAGTTTACGAGCATTCATTCCTTGTCAATTCATACATACCTACAAACAGTTTACGAACATTCATTCCTTGTCAATTCATACATACCTACAACCATTTTACGAACATTCATTCCTTGTCAATTCATACATACCTACAAACAGTTTACGAGCATTCATTCATTGTCAATTCATACATACCTACAAACAGTTTACGAACATTCATTCCTTGTCAATTCATACATACCTACAAACAGTTTACGAACATTCATTCCTTGTCAATTCATACATACCTACAAACAGTTTACGAGCATTCATTCCTTGTCAATTCATACATACCTACAAACATTTTACGAACATTCATCTCCTTTGTTAAATCACATTCCATTCTACGAACACTTTGCCTCTCCTAATACAAATTGTTGGTAGTAAATAAAGCCGGTTCTCAACCTTCAATATTCGTCTGTCTTTAATTATATGGAGTCAGAATCTACACACTTCTAACGTTATTCATTCTATGTATTCTGGGTTGTGGCCTCTATGGCATCCTTTCCCACCCCTAATCCCCTTTTTATAAAACCTTGAGGCCATAATATAAAAGCTGAAAGGCCATAAATGATGACAACAATATTGAAATCTTGTGCGTTAATCTCATTCTAATTTGGCGTTTGTGTCTTTATTTTACTAGTATTTTATTATGTTTACCCACATTTCCATGATCAATTTCGCATTTTGCCTGAAATTTTTATTTCAAATTTACTCCCCCTCCTCTTTCTCTCTCTCTTTCTCCCTCTCTCTCTCCCTCACACACACACACACACACACACACACACACACACACACACACACACACACACACACACACACACACACACACACATTGGTATATTGAAGCAGTATTTTTTCTCTTATGCGTGTTTCATTGAGCAGTAGGGATAATTCTTGTTTGTTTATTTTGCGTTCCGTCCTTTCCATTTGGCGGGCCAATATTCGAACGTTCTGTTTGTGTGTAAAAAGAAATTCGTCATAGCCACGAACGTTTTCAACACCCATGAGACGTCTCCAGGCGTGTGGTGCATTAAAAAATTGCGTTTAGTGAGTTTATTGCAAAAGTCGATTAAAATCGTGGGCTTGTATTACTATACACATAGATTCGAAACAGTTATCAAAAAACAAATATATAACAAATAAATGTCATCAAAGCCAATATAAATTACTCTTCGACCTATCTGCAAAAGTTTTTAATGGTTTTACTCACTTTAAAACGTGTAATCGGTTTGAAAATCATACAGTGTTTATCGATATATTTGAAAAAGACAAATAGCGGGGAGCTTTTAGTTGAATACGTTAGTTTGGGAAAATGAGTTCAAACTAAAAAATTATACAAAATACTGTTAGAAACCCGCCGAATATATGTCAGCCTATGGTCACGCTAACATATATTGAGTGAGTTTCTAACAGTATTTTGTATTTTTTTTAGTTTGAACTCATTTTCCCAAATTTAACGTATTCAACTAAGATCTCGCCGCCATTTGTCACACACACACACACACACACACACACACACACACACACACACACACACATATTCAAGCACGTCTGATTGAACACGTTATTCTTTTTTCCGATTTTTTAAATATCTTTTCCATTCGCCGAGCAGTCTTTTTTTTTATTTCAGCTAGCATGTTGCATATTATGGCGTCTAAAAATTATTGTTCAGCCATATTCTTCTCAAGTACTTTCTATCGGTGCACCTGATCGTAATCAGGAGCGTTTGTTGTTGTTGTCGTTTTCTTTTTTCTTTTTTCTTTGAGGCTTAGTGTATTATAAACATGGGCGCCATAATGTACAACATGCCAGCTGAAACAAAAAAGACCGCTCGGCGAATTGAAAAGATATTAAAGAAAATCGGAAAAAAGAATAACTCTGTCGTGTTTAATCAGACGTGCTTGCTGCTAAAATACACACACACACACACACACACACACACACACACACACACACATATATATATATATATATATATATATATATATATATATATATATATATATATACACGGTATAATCAAACTGACTTAACGGTCCTCTTTAGATCCTGAAGTTAAACAATGATGAGCCTGATCAGTACCAAATAGGTGAACATTTAAGAACACTAGGCGCTGTATATATTGGTCCAGGACGTAGAAATTGCCAGTATTTTCAATCTTCGTTAAAACATCTATCTCGGAGCAGGAAACTGATGTAAAACCTAAAGTCTATTATTAACAAATCATATGTGTGGGTTTCGGACAACTTAGTTGTTGTGTGAAACTCATACGTCAAAATCAACAGGAGTCTTTCTCGCTTCGTGATAAATAGAGAAATTGTTAATCCTCTCGCCAAAAATAGCATACTCAGTGACAAGCAATACGTCTCCAGTCCTGCAAGATCTACAGCTGGTGTGCTGACTGTAATCTCACATATGATTACTGAATCTATCGACGGGGGATTCCTCTCTAGAGCAATAGTTCTTGATATGTCAAAGGCATTTGATAGGGGTTGGCATTAAGGTTTGCTCCACAAGATTTCCAGCTATGGAATATCTGGAAATGCCTTCTCTTCTGGTGAATCCTTTCTCTCCGATAGGTAGTAGTCATCGATGGGAAGAAATCGGAAATTCAAAGTATCAATGCTGGCGTGTCTCAGGGCTCAATCCTGGGCCCAACTCTCTTCCTTATTTTCATCATTAATCTCCCAAACTGTATTCTAAGTTCATTCGTTGACATATACGCAGACGAAACTACCATCTATCACAACACCTCAAAGGTCAGCAATGACCAAAGTCTCTCTGAGTCTCTCTTCTCGGACCTTGAGCACATGGTACAATGGGGCCAAAGGTGGCTGGTTAATTTTAACGCATCCAAAAACAAGCTTATATCTTTTCACCAACAACGTACTGATCCCCACCTGGTCCTAGGTGATATTAATGAAGCAGAAAAGCACCCTGCTTTGAAAAGCTTCTTGGACTTACCTTCACTCCTAATCTGAAACGGAAAACTTACATCAAATAAGTTTCCAAAATCGCTGGAAAAACGATTACGTCATTTATCACTTCTTACGCAACCCTCTGCCTGTTCTACAAATACTTTAATCGTGAATGTTCTGACGAACAGCAAGCACTTGTACCTCCTCGACGTGACTACCCCCGACAAACCCGACAAGCAACTAAATCCCACTCATTTGCAGTGGAGATCCCTAGGTGTAAGAAAGCCTTTTACCCCAATAGTTTCTTCCCCAGAACTGCAAGTCTTTGGAACTCTCTTCCGGGATTCTGCTTTCCCAATTGTACTGATATGCAGAAGTTCAAGTGTAATGTGAACAAATATCTTTCTACTCATCTCCCTTTATAATGCCCCCGCAAATTATGTCCCCGATAGTAGCCCCCTACTTCAAAGTGGAACTGTGCCTTTTTTGGGGTGAAAATTGAATTTAAAAAAAACCGCTATAAAATAGATAATTATTGCCACATCTGAAAAAGGAGCCGCTGGAAGCAACCTATCCTGCCTTGACAGAGTTAAAAATTGGCTTAAAAATCTAACAAGTGATACCCTTTTCTCCTCCCTGCAACCTCTTTCTCACAGAAGAGGCGTTGCGAGCTGGCTCTGCTCTAGCGTTATTTTCATGGCAAGTGCTCATCGGAGCTTCAATGTTTATCCCCTCCCCCCGCCTCATGCCAGACTTTGATAATAATCACTTGCCTAGCTACAACCACTGAAAACAATTTCCCCAATTCTATGTATACCTAAATCTAAATGCAAGTTCCATGAACAAAGCTTCTTTCCTAGAACTACCCGGCTGTAGAACTCTGTTCTGCCAGCCTGCTTTCCAGCTGACTACAACATGGTTGTATTTAAGTCCAATGTAAACAACTTTTTATTAAGCCGTCCCCTTAAATAGTCAATTTCTACCCAATTTCCAACATCGTACACGCATTAACCCGAGTGGCCTACGAGACTTGTTAAGTGGTGACTCCCCTTGTTAAAAAATAAATAAGTAAATAGTATATATCTATAACACATAACTTTTACCAAATGCATTAAAAATAAATTTTTTACCGCCCTGTGCATTTTAACCTTCTGAAACTGTTTTGAAGTCTGTATGTCTTAAAGAATTAGAAACTCTCGACACATTAGAGACAAAAATGTCCTTTCTATCCTCGGTTCATAGTTCACTGGCGTCATTTTAAAATTATTTTTGTGCTTTGGTAACTCAAGTTTACGATAACAAATTCAGAGATAATAAAACCTCCAACTAATTTCCAAACTTTAAATGCATACGGACATGTAGAAAATTAAATCAAAATGTCTTTATTGATAGTTATTTGTTGTTAGTTTTTTTTTTATTTTTCAATTTATCGGCTGTTGATTAGACTGTAAAATTACCTATATTTCTCTTGGATCTGAAAGTTTATTTTAATGCAATTTTAATTTAATAATTTAACGATTGTGATTGAGATGTGTGTGTATATGTATATGTATAGACGGAGATTGGAGACTCTTTTTTGAACCCTGTCAAATGGTTCTCCAAATTACCTCATAAAATATATTTTTTTTCTTTTGCAAATATACTGCCCACATACGTAACATTTCCACGTGCGTACAAGAGGTGTTCTGCTGAATCCTATCCGCCGTGCAAACGTAGAATTCTTTATTTCTTTTCTTTTTTTCTTTAACAAACTTTATTTTCTTCACTTCATAATTTCCAGCTAACCCGGCAACACAAAAAAAAGAGAGAGAGAGAGAGAGAGAGAGAGAGAGAGAGAGAGAGAGAGAGAGAGAGTTTCTGATGTAGACCATATTTATTGCCTTTCTAAAAATTCTTCTCAAAATTCGGAAAGTAGAAAAACGTTATTGAATAAAGATTAGCTGGTAATGGCGATCCGGAAGTATAACAGATATATATATATATATATTTTTTTTTACTGTTATTTCACCCCAAACAACGCACAGGGATACTTGGACGTAAGCGGCTACTATTTGGGAACACGTCTACAGGGGCACTATGTAGGGAGTTAAACAGTGACATGTCTGTTTACAGTACACATGGCTTTTTGCATGTCAAAACAGTCAATGAAACAGGGAACCGGGAGGGAATTCCAAATTCTAGCAGTTAGTTGGTTGGTCGGTTGTTTTTGTTTTACGGCATATCAACACTATGTCATTTAATGGCGAATCCAGTGATTTTGAAGAAAACGTTTTTAATAGAATATATATATATTTTTTTTCAATCAGTTTCTATTTAACCCATAGTTGAGACCCTAACAGGTACTACCACTCTGAGTCAGAGTGGACCTGGGAGCAATGGCAATTAAGGGGTGGCTCCACACTTCCCAAAGCCTGCAAGCTGGGGCCTCACCATCGGATATAGTTTAAGGTCATATCCAGGCCCTCTAGCAGTTATAGGGAAGGAACTATAAGAGTAGAAATTCCGGCATCTATGGATTTCTACAGTGTAGAGGTGTGATTTTTCTGCTTGTAGGGTTTGTCGGGGTATTTACGTCGAGGGAGTACAAGTGCTTCAAATTCGTTGGAGCACATTCCATTAAAATACTTGTAAAACAGACACAGGGATGCAAAAATTCAGCGATGGGACTGAGGTTGGAGTTTGGTTTATAGGTTGGCAACTCTTTTTTGAACATTGTCTAAGAGCGAGTGATTACTGACAGATGCACCAACTCAAAATGTGGCAACAATACCTCATGTATGGCCGATTGGTGGCTTTGGAGAAAGATAGGATACTCTAAGGTGCAAGTAACTTTTAAGCATGGTAGAGAAAGCCCACCTTCTTCGCAGCAACCTTGGCAGTGTCCTCAATATATTTGTTCCAGTTCATGTTTCCTGTGAATTTTAAGCTGAGACATTTGGACGAAGAACTTTCAGGTAGCGTATTATTAGTCATAACAGTGAGTTGTTGAAAAAGTTTCTTGTAATTGGTGTAAGAGAAAATGATAATTGATGAAGATGCTTCAATATATACATAATAGTAGATGTATGTGTGTATGTCTTTCTGTGTGCAAATATTTAACCGATAAACTCTTAAAGTACCGGTTACATAACACTGAAATTAACAGGAAATAGTAATTATACACAAAAGATGGTTTATAACGCGTTACAATCTTTGCCAGGATAGATGAATAATCTATACAGAAATATGTCAGCAAGTTGAAATGCAAAATGTTCATTTCAACTTGCCGACATATTTGTATTAGTTTGCGCATGCGTAAAACGAATAATAGCTTATAGTGGTTTAATTTGAAAGCTTTTTTATTTGTCTGTCTAGTTAGCTCAAACGGTAGGGCGCGGCTGGAGCGCTAAATGTTTTGGTTTGAATTCTAAAAACTGAAGTAATTTTTTTTTAACCTTTGAAATCAGTACTGCATATTAGGTACAATGTAATATTCAATAGATAATTGGCTCTGTAATAATAAATATGCAATCTGCATGAATTAGAATATATTGAAGCGTATTTTACGACCGGCAAGGTCGAGCGCCACCACCCCTGAATTTATTCTCCTTCGTAAATGAACGGGAAGGCTAATACATGCTGAGGTCGCTGTACTGATAGCCATAACCTTTCGCTTCCAAATTTTACTGTTTAAAACAAAACATCTAGTTGCTTGCCAACCTACGAAGTTAGACACAAGCTCGCTTTTTAATGTGAGGAAAATTCACCCCCACCCCACCAAAAAACATGGGCACTCTGGATCGGGACAAAAATAAAATTACCTCATTCCACAATGATTTCTCCTCCACTGAACAGAAATAGAATCGATGAAATATAGCATCAGAACATATACTACTCTTTGCTCTTTTTCGATGGAAGTTGAACTTTTTGTACACATTGTTGTTAACTTCTTTTTATGGGTACTTAACGAAAATTCTGTTCTGGAGAGATTCTCTGTTAAAAAAAATGCTTCATTGCATAACTTCAAATAAACATTGTTTTGAAACAGCTGTAAACAACTTTAATACCTTTGTGCTTATTCTTTATTCGAACCATGATTTGAAAATGATATAAATATAAATACACGCTCAGATCTCTACAGAGTGGGGGGGGGGGCATAAAAGTATCGCCCTAAAAAAAAAAAACAACACTACAGCTTTGTTTTAAAACTTTTTTGAAAATTTCAATTCAGGTAACTCAATTATGTAGTAGAGCTGATATCTATTCAATGTAGTCGCCTTCAGCCTCAATCACCGCCTTGATACGGGTCCGGAACTGGAAGCATGCCTTTTCCACAAGTGCCGGCGGGAGCTTGGCGAATACTCGGCGGATGGCGGCGATCAGACTGGCTTTGGTGTTGTGAAAGGTAATGTTAGTGATGTTCTCGAAGTATGATGAAACGATGCAGTTCAGCGGGTTCAGGTCGGGGAATGAGGGGTGCAGTAAGAGAAGGGTACAAAGTTGTGACATGCCTTCTGAAGTCAAGCTTAGTTTCTTAGGACTTGTGAGCCAGTGCCGAGTTCTGCTGGCACACTCAGGGTCTGCCAGCGGCCACTTTATTGCACAGGGGGATCACCACATTCTTCAACCCAGCCAGGTACATTTTGGTGTTGATTTTCAAGCCGACTACGAAGATGTGAGGTAGCATAATGTGTCCCTTACTTTAAACCACACCAAAGACCAAAGACCAAAGACCATAACGGTGACTGAAAACCTTGTTTTCATCACCATAGACACCTCCTTGTTACTTGTGTAAATCCAGCGATGCATTTTGAGGTTATTGGCAATGTTGTCATAATTTGGATCAGTAGAGAGCATGAGTTGTACAGCGACGCATCTCCGATCTCGCTCGTTGAACATTGTATCACTTTCAGACATGATAGAAAGCTCCTATCACTCTTGGGATGTGTACACAGCTGGTCAACTAGTAGATGGTCTGCAAAAAAATAAAATAAAATAAAATAAAAATGAAAAATAAATAAAGAAAGAAACCCCCGGTTTTCATCAAACGGAAATGGAATCATGTCGTCTTTTCTAGGGCGATAATTTTATCGTTCCACCCTGTATATATAACAAAATAGTAACGTTTCTTTCTCTTGCACTTTCGCCATTATAGGAAAATGAGAAAACATTTCCTATGCACAACCTTTACGTTCACCACTTACAGTTACTACTAAAACTGTGTTCCTAGCCCACAATACATACATTTTGTCCCCGTTTTACAATTCCTATTTCTTCCTGTTGGACGGACTCTCTCAAATACGTAAACCCACTGAGAGAGTAGCAAATTCTTTCACTCCGATACAAATTACTCCTCTTCTTTAACCAAAAACTGCTTCCTTTTCTTTTTTGGTTAACTTCTTCGTATTCGCCATGTCACTATTTTATGCATAATTACAGATTCAGGAAAAAAAAAAAACGATCAAAAAGTGCAGTGAGAAATTTTATTACCACACAAGCAGAAAGCCCCGGCATATAAAAACATTCATTTGGAACGCGCCTCTTTCATATCAAATACGGTTGATTTAATACGTCGGGCATTTGATATGACAGGAGTGCGTTCAAAATGAATGTTTCTGTTTAAAGCAAAATTGTACACATGACACTTGACTTTTTCATTTTACAGTTAAATTCAAACCATTATCTCTGCACGAGCAGAAATGTCAGGCATATAAAATTAACAGTAGGTTCTTTGATATAACAGGGGCGCGTTCGAAATGGATGTTTCTGTTACGAGCACAATTGAAGCGTGATACTTGACTTTTCGCTTGGAACTTTAATTCAAAAATAATTTTATAAAATTAACAGTAGGTTATCTACAATGCAATGTAGACTACCATGTATCGTGGACTAAGTAAATGCCATGTGTGTCATCTTCCGGCATTAGAAAGTATCACTACAGACGAACAACATGCGGACTTTATACAAACTTTTCTTTTTTTGGATTACCACCACGGCAAGGAAAAATGTATAAAATTCTGAAGATGGTGTATATCGCCGAAATGTTAATTTTAAATAAATTAATAAATATTTGTTTTTCTTTTACATAATATTGCGTTGTAATTTGGCATATAAACGTATTTTATTTTATACACTCACACTCACTCACACACACACACACACACACACACACACACACACACACACACACACACACACACACACACACACACACACACATATATATATGTATGTATGTATGTATGTATATATATATATATGTGTGTGTGTGTGTGTGTGTGTGTAAAGAATTTGATTGCAAAACACGATAAACATCATTTTCAATTTGTTTTTAGTTAACAAACGATTTATATTTATAATATTAATAAGCTGAATATTTATAGTGATGCATAGTGAAATGAATTTCATTACGAATATATTGATTATTAAAAAAATACAGAACTTTTGAGATTAAATTATTTTGTTTCATATTATTTCTTTTCTTTTCAAATATCTCACAGACAGATATTTTTCCGAAAAAAAAATACAAAAAAAACAACTAAAAAACCCCCTGAGATATGCGAAAAGAGATAAAAAAAAAAACATTCGAGAACAGTAAAAGCGAAACATCTTCTGAAAAATTGAAATTTTCTTAATTTCGAAGGTTATGATATAGATTATAATATTTAGATATTTGTACTCCTACATTATATTTCCGATAATACCTCTACACTTTCCTAAGGCAACTTATTTTTTGTCAATACTTTACGGTATTCTAAGCAGAAAGTTTATTTATATAGATATAATATCAAAAAATTATTAATATCAAAAATTTATTAATACAAAAATTATTAACATTATTAATATTAAATTAATATTATTTATAATGAAATTATCAATATTCAAATTATTAATATTAAAAATTATTAATATTAAAATTTTGACATATTTCTAAAAAAAAAAAATATTAAAAAAAAAATGTGTTTTGTCCAAGAATAAATTGCGCTAAAAAACGCTCTTTTCTCAATTTCAATGAATTGGATTTTTCGCGTTTTGCATGCGAACTCTTCATATATATTGAGTATGTGTATTTAGGCAAACATTGTTTGAAATTTATATTTTGGTGTGCTCATTTTTTTTTTTTTTTTTTGCGAACTTTTATCCTCATCTTCATTTTTTTTTGCGAACTTTTATCCTCATCTTCATTTTTTTGCGAACTTTTATCCTCATCTTCATTTTTTTTGCAAACTTTTATCCTCATCTTCATTTTTTTTTTTGCGAAGTTTTATCCTCATCTTCATTTTTTGCGAACTTTTATCCTCATCCTCATTTTTTTTTGCGAACATTTATCCTCATCTTCATTTTTTTTGCGAACTTTTATCCTCATCTTCATTTTTTTGCGAACTTTTATCCTCATCTTCATTTTTTTTTGCGAACTTTTATCCTCATCTTCATTTTTTTGCGAACTTTTATCCTCATTTTCATTTTTTGCGAACTTTTATCCTCATCCTCATTTTTTTTTGCGAACTTTTATCCTCATCTTCATTTTTTTTGCGAACTTTATCCTCATCTTCATTTTTTTTGCGAACTTTTATCCTCATCTTCGGCCAACTCATCCTTTGACATTCTTCAAGTGGTTAACATCCGGGGCTCGTGACGCAGTGGATAGACGCATTACATCTCTATGGCTCCATGGAAGCATTGTCTGAGGATAGCGGTTTCAATCCTACCCAAAGCAGGCTAGAGGATTAGTTGGCTAAAAGGTGGTGAGACAACAACAACTATGGAAGGCAGTAATTACTGGGGGTACAGTTACAAGATTCAACATTCCGCAGTTTACCACCAGAAAAAAAAGGCCAGAAAATGAATTGGCCGAAATGTGGTGAAACAGCAACTATGAAGTTAGTAGTCCGCAAAAAAAAAAAAAAAAATGAATACACCAATCATAAAGCCTCATCTCAAAAGATTAAAAAATAAAAATAAAAAATATATAGCAATTATATTTCTTTTAATTATTCGATTTTTCTAATGATCTTTGTTTTATGCAAAAATAAATTAAAAAAAAACCCATTAATATTATTGCGTAAAAAAACAGTTATAATGTTTTACAATGCTTAATGTATTACAATCTTATCTTAGACGTTACTTCTGTCATCATGGAATTTGAATTATTAACATTTTTCCTAAAAACTTTCTGCACCCGTTTCACAACTACCTTTTGAAATTCTCTTTTTTTCTCGCTAGGTGTTTTGTTCATTTACTTGTTTTTTTTTTTTACCTGATGATGATTTGACGAAGAATCGAAAACGTTCGTTATACATATAAAATACATACACTTTTAAAAAATATAATTAAAGCGGAAGATTTCTGCTACCTTTAACAATGTTCGATATATATATATATATATATATATATATATATATATATATATACATATGTGTGTGTGAGTGTGTGCGTATATATATATATATATATATATATATATATATATATATATATATATTATTTATTTATTCGAAGGTAAACAGCTACATTTGGTCGCTACAAACAGCCATCTGTTTCAGTCATCGAGCACTATCTAACAACCTCGTTGTATTCATTACATTTGACTTTTGAACATCTCAAGACTGGATTTATATATATATATATATATATATATATATATATATATATATATATATATGTATATATATATATATATATATATATATATATATATATAGTCAGTTACATGAACCATGTAAGTTGTCCAAAATGGTGTGTTTATAAGTTTTTTTTTATGTAAAGATCTGAGCAGTACGTGATTAAATATGCAGCAATGACATAATTTTGCAAGCTTGTTAGTCGGTCGTAATACGAAACAATATTATAATTGATACATTTTAAAAAGTATTAAATGACCAACTGAGAAAACTTGATATCTGGAACTTGGAGAATTATTATTATTATTATTATTATTATTATTATTATTATTATTATTATTATTATTATATATAAAATAAAATACGCATCAAGTGCGCTTGAAACCAAATGACAACGTAATATTAGGAAAATAAACAAATATTTTACTTGTTTGAATTCACCACAAATATATTTTGAAGGTAGACTTCATCTTCAGTGTTCTTTGTTTCTTTTTTTTTTTTTCTTCCTTGCCATGTTGTAAATTTGGAGAAAGGTAAAGATATCCAAAAGTAAAAGTCATTGAATTTAACGAGGTTGTTGATAGTGCTCAATAAATGAGCATAATATTATTTTATTAAATTTAGGCAAGCAAAATTATAAGTCGCTAAAATAAATTTACTGTTTCAATCTAAAAAGATTTCATCAGGCGACAGAAGCTCTGTTCTCCCTGAATGCTGGTCGATTAGCGACATATGGTAATTGTGTTTACCTAAATTTAATAATATATATATATATATATATATATATATATATATATATATATATATATATATATATATATATATATGGATTGAGAGATTCCAACGAGAGAAAGATGTATATTTAAATGAGAGAGGTCACCAAGAATTTGTATGTATTTTTTTAAACATTATTTTATTATTCTGTATTTTGATTTTTAATTAAAAAAAAAGATTATATTGTAATAATGTTTTGAAATCATTGAAATAGTTTTTAACGCGTTTCAGACGTTCTGTGAAGCGTCCTCTTCAGAAAGTATTTAAAATGTGAAATATTAAAAGTATATTTAAGATATGCTTAAAATATATAAGAGCATTTTCGCAGTCCATTTTGGTGACATGTTTCTATAAGCGGTGAAAATATCTGTAAATGGTTCTAAAGGTCTTCAGTGATGTGTTCCACCCTTACCCTTGCTTATTGGTGTGTGTATATATATATATATATATATATATATATATATATATATATATACACGCTTTATTTTTTATTACCGTATCTTTCTGTTAAGTTACATTATTGTTTCAGCTACTCGGTCATTTTTTTGGCCGTCTGTAGCTTCCTCAGACTTTTACAGAAATGTTCGCTATTTTGGGATGAAAGAGTGAAAGAGTGAATGAGGTCAGGGGGGTGCGAGTAGCTGAAACAATAATGTAACTTAACAGAAAGATACGGTAATAAAAAATAAAACGCATATTTGCTCTACAACAGTATTGAGCACTTTCTTCAGTTTTTATTAATTGCCATTTCCACTATATATATATATATATATATATATATATATATATATATATATAGTAGAAATGGTAATTAATAAAAACCTGAAGAAAGTGCTCAATACTGTTGTAGAGCAAATATGCGTTTTATTTTTTATTGCCGTATTTTTCTGTTTAGTTACATTATTGTTTCAGCTATATATATATATATATATATATATATATATATATATATATATATATATATATATATATATATATATATATATATATATATATATATATCACAGGACTGGTCGCAAGTCTTATTAATTATAATTACTTAACTCCGTATAAAAAATAGAAATAGCCAAGCAAAACTTTATACAATATATAGTGGCAAACAATGGAGATTAATGATAAATAAATATGTGAAAGTTCCGTTGTTTTCATCTCAGACCAATCCAACACGCTTAGTTCGATTCTGAGCAGCTTTGGATAATTCATCTCTTGTTATGATATTCTCTCCCGAGTTCAAATCCGACTAAATCCGTAATGCTTACAGACTAACAAGAGTGGGAAAGAGCTTAATGGGTATAGGACAACACAATTATTGGTAAAAATAACAACTTGTGTTCATCTAATCGTATATAATGGATTGTTTGCAATTCGTTATTTTGTCAGCATTGAAAGGTTGATATGATTCCAAACGGATATGGCAAATATAACCGTTCTTGTTATTTACATAATACAAGTTAACGTACGTGTGTCCAGCTCGCTTAAAAAAGCGTGTATTAAAATTTAAATTTGGTGAGCAAAGAAGAAGAGGCTTAATCTTAATAATAATCGATAATAATGTGCAAAGAAAAAAAAAAAAGAATGATTACGTATGCAAATTTAAATGTTTAGTGTTTAGGAGTAAGGAAGGTGAGGCTTAATCTCAATAATCCCTGATAATTATAAAAAGAAAGGAAATAATCTTTTACACATTAAATAAAGACACAAACTATTCCTTTCTCTTCTTCTTCTTCTTCTTCTTCTTCTTCTTATTATTATTATTATTATTATTATTATTATTATTATTAATTCACTTGAAGTTCTTACATCAGGCCTAACTGAATAAAATATGGTGTTCACTGGAGTCTGAGTGACAAGTCTCTTCAGATGTCCAGTTCTCTCCACCTCTCGTAACAACCAGCACAGATGATTTCGCATTATCGCAACTACCGCTTATAATTGATTTCTTGCTGGCAACGACTGTTGGTATTCTTTGGAGTTTGGATGGCAAACAGCCTCCACAAGATTCCAGTATCCTGTACACTCTTCCAGTGTTTATTATTATTATTATTATTATTATTATTATTATTATTATTATTATTATTATTATTATTATTATTAATAATCATAATAATAATAATAATAATAATAATAATAATAATAATAATAATAATAATAATAGAACGAAAGGCGAAAAGCAGAAAAAGAGGGGGATGGAATTTTGTCTTTTTTTATCGATTAGTTTCTTTTTATCAACAGAGAGAGATAAAGACAGAAAGAGAGATATAGGGGGAAGGGGGACATATGGGTAGTTTTGTCTTTTTCACGTCGATTAGTTTCGTTTCAATGATTCCAAGTAGTTAACAGAAATGAAATGATGAAGCGAGAACAAGCGGTCGGAGCCTGCTATTAAAATGAACAAAAGTTTTATTACTTATTTTTTTATTTTTGTATTTTAGTATCTTCAGCGAGGTTCATGGCAAGTCCCGTACATAAATGATTTTTTTGTTGTTGATTTGTTTGAGTTTTCCCCGTAGTCACGGCGCATGCGTCAGTCTTGGTTTCATGTGTTGCCCGGATGTCTCCCTGGAAAGTGTCATATAAGCTCAGTCATCACGTCCGGCTCTCTAGTCGCCCAGTTCTGTTAACAAAGAGAGATAGAAAGATTGGGTATTTGCGTGAGTTTGAAGCAGATGATAGGAATGAAATATTAACGGTTTAATCATTTAACAGAATAACGGTTTTAGGTTTTCAAATTTAGACAGAAAAATGTAGAAATTGCACACGAAAGAGTAGTACACACACAGAACTTAGAAAATAAGTTGGGTAATTAAAAATAACATCGTCTTATTATTTGGATAGTCCAATTTTTGGCGGGGGTACTTCAATGGGCATATGCACTTAGTATCGCCAAGCTATTCGATAACAATAACGTACTTTAGGCAATTTCTAACAATTGCATTCCCAAAATTAAGAGGGCGAAAATGGATACAGTTGATATAAAATACGAAACGGAAGTCCCTAAGCATGAAACGAAATAACAAAATTATGTGATAAAACCTGTGAAAGTGCTCGACTGAACTCCAATCTATGACACCTCCCTTGCCAAACTTACATAAAAAAACACTCGACTAGCTACAACCACTATATATGATTTTCCCCACTCTCTATCTGTGCCTAAATGTAAACACAGATTCCATGAACAAAGCTTCTTTCCCAAAACTGCCCGCTTTTGGAACTCTTTCCGCTGGCATGCTTCCCGGTTGAATACAACATGGTAGCCTTCAAAGCTAATGTAAACAATTCTTGTTAAAGTGTCCTCTTAAATAATCAAATTCTACACAATTTGCACCATAAATGATTACTACACCGTTACCTTATATTCATTAACCTTTAACCTCGAGTGACCTTCGGGTCTTGATAAGTGGTGTGTCCCCCCTCCCAAGTAAAATAAGGCATTCTATCTAAGAATTTAAAAAGATATATTAAAGAAAACTTTATTTATAAAAATGTAAAAAATAATTTTTTTAGCATTTCTGTTATTGTTTCGTGGTAAAACAAGGTGTTAAAAGTAAATTTTTTTAAATAAAATATTTCCATATAAATATAAAAAATAAAAGTTTATTATCATTCTATTTTTTATTCTTTCATGATAACACAAGAAGTGTTAAAACTAAAATAATTTTTCGAAATAATATATTCTATATGGTTTCGTTCTTCGTTTCATGCTTAGTGATTTCCGTTCTGTATTTACATCAACTTTAAATCGTCCGTGTGTTTTTGTGCGCGTGTGTGTGTGTGTGTGCATGTTTGTGTTTTTTTTGTGTATGCGTGTGTGTGTTTTTTGCGCGTGCGTGTGTGTCTGTGTGTGCGCGTTTCTGTTAGTGCATTTTTTTGTGTATTTGTGCATGTGTGCGTGCTTGTCTCGCTATCGCATACACTTCAACCGAGAGATCTTTTTAAGATTCTGATCGTCCCTCTAAATGCAACTGACATTATTTTTCATGAGTCTAGCTGCTACTATAATTACTGGAATGATAGAAATCTTCCTAAGATTCCAGTTTCTTTTTATTTTATGCATAAAACCTTGGTATTCTGTTATCTTTTCCCCTCTCACCTCTATTTAACCCATCATCATATGATATACTAGCAAAACTAACTGCGCTTCCTACTTTGATTCTCCTTACCAAACACTCAACAATGCTATTTTCTTTGCTTTTTCTTTACACAGTTAACTATAATGCTTGACTCTAACATTTAATCATAATCGTAAATTGACATTTTATGTACTTCAAAATCTCTTTATGTGTGATTTTCGCCGTCTTAACTTTAGGAACGCAATTGTTAGAGATTGTTATAATTTATATATTTATTCTTAAATATTACTTACAAAATTAAGAAATCGCTATGTTTTTTTTTTTTTTATATTTATTGTAAATCCATACAATTAGTCTCATGGTCATTAGAGATTTTTTTTCATGTTGACTGAAGTATATTTCTGGTCAGTTATAGATCAACATTCCCAGGCTTTACTTTCTCCCTTTGAGAAAGAGCTTGTTTATTGCTAATCATCTGAGACGCCTCTCCTGATGAACGTTGACGAGGCTGTACATGCATTTTTAGCAGACCAGGATATTATTCTTTCTATAGGGCACTGGCTCTTCAAGTCTCACTTTTCGATCCTTGTCACATCATGGAAGGGAGACAGACACTTCATATCGCTGCTAGATCTATCAGGAAAGAGAAAGTCTTTTATTTGGCCGTAGCTAACTTTGCTGGTCTCTCCTCTGATTGAATAGCATTAATCACTTGCTGTATCATCTGCCTTTCTCAATATGTTAAGG
The DNA here is from genome assembly GCF_053919585.1 of Euprymna scolopes. Classification (NCBI taxonomy): domain Eukaryota; kingdom Metazoa; phylum Mollusca; class Cephalopoda; order Sepiida; family Sepiolidae; genus Euprymna; species Euprymna scolopes. The sequence continues at coordinate 103,975,285 of NC_136483.1, read as the reverse complement.
TTTCCATCCTGTGGTCGCAGTAAGCTTCTAATGCTGATCCCTCTGAGGGGAACATAAATATAGAAAAAGATGGAGAAGGGGCATGGAGAATAAGTCAAATTACTTCTATTACAAGTACATATAATGAGCACAATCGTGTTGACACACCGGTTCCTGTCAGATCACCAAAGTTAAGCAATGATGAGCCTTGTCAGTACCGGATGGGTGGCCATTTAGGAAGGCTAGTACCACATTGAGTCATAAGAAATTTCCAGGTTAGTATCTGCAGGCGCATTAATTCACTGGGAGCAATGCACCCTGCACCCCTAGTCTCAGTTTAGACATGCATCTCGGAAAAGGTAACTCTGATGACGTTGACAGCAGGACGTTGGATGGCCATGGAGGAGGATGCATCTAGCAGATCAACGGTTCTATGGTATTAAGAGTTTGTATTTATTTGCTTCCCCATTGAGAAAATTAGGCACAAGGCCGTTTTTTAATGTGGAGAGATTGGGGAAATAGGGACCAACTCCCCGGGACGTAGGGGAGCTGGATAGTGACAATTGTTATGACCAATAACTGATTACTACAAGAGCAATGGTCTTATATGTGGGGTTACCCCCACATATGGTCTTTGATTGCAGTATCTGCTGGAACAGATACTACACTTTGAACTTTAATCTTATTTATTTATTTTATTGTTGTCAAAAAATGAATTTACAATATCAAATTATAAAAGCAAAAATAACAAACAACAAAATTAGGCACAAGGCCCTATAAGAAATTGGGGAGGGGAGGGTTCAGGGTCTTTGTGACTATTGACATTTGATAAAAATGGACTTTGGAGTCTCACTCTTGACTGGCAACATTTACCAAAATACCTCATTCACTCTGTGGATTCTAATCTAACTAATATATCCCCAGCGTTAAGAATAAAAGAAAACATATGTACAATTGGTAAAAACTTATCTGTATGTCTGTGTATGCATTTTTTTTTTTTTTTTTTTTTTTAATATATATAAACAATATAGTGAGTGTGTGCATTTGTGAGATGACAAAAAGAGTTCAAATTCATAAAAGTATATACAGTTTATAATCAAGTTATTAATAGCACGTGGAGTGGGGCAAGCTAATGAAAAGAGTTCAATTTAAACATAAAAGATACAGCCTACTTGGTTTGTTAGTACTGACCCCCCTATACTAATCTAGCGATTAGACCCCCCCCCCACTGTTTTCCGGGGAACCGAAAACAAGCAGGGAGATCCCTATGAGGGGTTGGGGTGAAGCCTTAATAGGAGAAAAGAATTCAGTGGGAGGAGGGGAGAATTGGTGTCCTCTGAGTATTGGGGGAAGACCAGGATTACATCCAAAATAAAAGCAGGTAATTGGGGAGTGGGTGGACTCAGAGGTTCTCTAGTACCAAAAATAATAACAGGAGTGGGATCTCGTTTATACCACCAGTCAAGAGTCTCTTTAATTAATTATGCTAAACTTAAGCGGGATGGGTTCCGAAGGACCCAGCACCGCCCGTGCCATGCTCAAGGAGGGAACACGTATTCAAACTTGGCTCCTCGACGGATGCACAAACTAGTGTTGTGTACCCACCTCTTATTAAACTCCGCTCGAGGCAACCTCTTCCAATCGCATCTGATCTTTACTTTAAGCAAATGTTTAAAGTAAACAATCAGATCCCGATCTGAAACAGATGTCCCTTCGCGGACCAACTTGAGGTGCGTGATCCAAATCACCATGCGCGCTACTGCTAGGATCGCCAGGAAAACCATACTTTCCTCCCTGGGGAACGGCGGCTCCATGTTGTAGACAAAACAACCAATGTCGAGATCAAGCGGCTGCTCGCCATCGATGCGAGCCGTTACCTCCGCGATGTATTCCAGTAAGGCCTGGATCCGGCTGCAGCGGAAAAAAGCATGCTCGACCATTTCAAGCTTGCTTTCGCCACAGCGCCGACACAAGGCCCTTGTTTCTTCATTATACAAGCAGAATTCGTCGTAGAGGGGCAGTGCTTTTCGGACCAGTCACCAGGTCAGGGAGAATTCCGAATTAGTCAGAAAATCCCGACCCGGCGCCCAACTGAACTGAGAACGGATAACTTCCAACGACCAACCTAATCGCCTACTTAGGGGATCCTTCGCGGTGCCCACCACTAGTTCCCGATAAAGCTTCTTCCTAGGCTGATCGAGGACACTAGTCCCCGGCAAAGCTCTAAGAGCGGTCCGGCATTCGGAAAAGAACTTGGACTCCCCCTTCGGTCTACGACGACCTTCTACCGAAGGGTTGGGTTTGAGATTGGGAAACGAGTTCTCAACCACAGGGACCCAAGGAGCGTTCTCCTCAAGTGAACGACACAGGAAAGCCAATCTCTCAGCGTTTCTATGACACAAGAGACTGGGCTGACCCAGGCCTCCCTCACTCGGACTCTGGACACAGACCTCTCTGCAGACATAGTGCTTACCCTCGTCCCACAGAAGTGAGTCGAGGCGCTTTTGTAAGCGGGTTAGGCGTTCTGCAGGGAGAGGAAGTACAGACAATCGGTAAAGGATGAGCGGAAAGACGTATGTAGCACACGCCTCCGCCCGACCCTTCAAGGACAATTTCCTTCTAATCCAAGTCTTCACCGACGATTTGACCTTGATCTGTACTTCCGACCAATTCTTCTCCAGCTGAAGTCCCGGTCCAAACCAGACACCGAGAATACGGACCGGTCCATCGGTCCAGCTGAAGATACCTGGAAGCAAGTTTACCCCGGTCCAGGCCCTCAACCGCAGGCCGACAGACTTGCTGCGGTTGAAGATGGCCCCCGTGACTTTTTCGTATCGAGCGAGCGCCTCGACCACTGCTTGAACGTCCGTGGGGCAAGACACGAACATGGTGACGTCATCGGCGAATGCGGAAACCCTGGCTCATGTGCCTCCAGGTAAAGCAATTCCGCGCAGGACTGGTGTAGCCGCCTCGTCCCTTAACTTGCGAAGGAGGGGTTCCAACGCCAGGACATACAAAAGAGGCGACAGCGGACAACCCTGACGCACCGACTGGGAGACGGCGAATGACTCCGACAGCATACCGTTGATCTGCACCGCTACCGCCGGCCTGTCATACAGAACAAAGATCCACTTGCGGAAGTCCGGATTAAATCAGGCAGCCTCTAGCACAGATCCCAGGAACCGATGGTCGACCCTATCGAACGCCTTGGACTGATCTAAACTGATCAGCGCGGCTTCGGTGTCGTCTTCTATTCCCTCTATGATCGAGCGAATCAAATGAAGATTGTCTTGAATTGATCTCCCCTTCACAGCATAGCTCTGGTCTGGTTCGATCAAGTCAGTGATGACAACCTGCAAGCGATTCACTAGAATCTTTGCCAAAATCTTTAACTCTGTGTTTAGCAGAGTCAAGGGCCTATAGTCGTCAAAAGTTTCCACCCCACCATGCCGTTGACCTTTCCTCAGCAATGTGATCACTCCCTTGGTCACCTGTCCAGGGATGGATCCCTGAGCAGACCAATGGTTGAACACATCCTTCAGAATAGGGACCAACATGGGCGACATCCTCAAGTAGAACTCATAGGGCAGACCATCAAGCCCCGGGGA
>NC_136483.1:103951698-103969198 GCF_053919585.1 Euprymna scolopes | reverse complement strand
TCTTTATCCTGTTATGTCTTGCCGTTCTCTTTTCCCTTATCGCTATCTAAAATATCGCTTAACCTACCACATCTCCCGTTTAAATTTGGCATTTTAACATTTTATTTTTATAAATAAAAAAAAATATATATACATGTCATTTCTTTCATTTGAGAACCAGATGCCTTCAGTGGGACATAAGCTTTATTACGTCGCCTGACGAGGACTTTTGGTTCCTGCCAACCAATTGTCCAAAACATTAGCATGTTCAGTGTAGCGACTATGTAATATTTATCTATATAAATAAAATATTATATTTTGCTCGTTTTTATTGAGCACTCTTAATAACCTCGTTTCGATTCATAAGTTTTCCTTCTTGAATACCTTTAAGTTGGCATATATATATATATATATATATATATATATATATATATATATATATATATATATATATATATATATATATATATATATATATATTATTGATATAGACGAAGTTACATGATCTCGACACTGGACATGATAATGTTTCAGACAGATGGTTAGGGAAGATCACAAGTTCTCGTCAGGCTACTAAATAAATTTTCTCTTTCACAGAAGAGGTCCGGTTTTTAAATGAGAGATAAAAAAAAAACCCTATTTGCTTAAAAAAAATAAAATATGTTAAAATTTAGAGGGAGGGTGAGAGGGCTTATCTGACATGTAAACTCCCAACCATTGAAAATGAAGGCAGGAACAGAAGGTGGGGGTGGAGGGGAGAACAAAATCAGGTGTATTCAAGATTACTAATGAAAGCGGGGAGGGAAAGAGTTATTAGGAGAGCATTAGACAAAGTGAAAGAGTGAACGTAAGTGAATTATCTATAGAGGGGGAAGGGGGAGGTGTCAAAACAAGGAATTTGTCCTGAACAAAATAATCGAGCAGAAGAGACATGTTAATAAGAAAGGGGGCGGGGTGAGGGCGATCCGGGGGGGGGCAGACTTTATTAGTATATGGAATTTGAACAGCATAATATAATGCAGTACGTACACATACATACACATATACATACATATAAATACATCTAGATATATACAGATACACATACACGCATGTATATATATATATATATATATATATATATATATGTCTTTGCATTTTTCATTATACGAGACATAAAAAAATCGTATGCAAAAGTTGTTAACTGTTTTTCTTTACTTGTGATAATAATAAATTTGGCCTTCGGGACAAGATCAAAGTGTAGTATCTGTTCTTCAGATGCTGCACTTCAATTTCCTGTTCTCTGTCAGTGGAGGAGAAATCCTTCACGACTGAGACAATTTTTATTTTTGTTCCTTTTCTCCACGTTAAAAAACGACCCTGGTGTCTAACTCTGTCTCGTGGGGAGGCATTGTAAATAGGAATAATAAATTTAATTACAGGAAGGAGTGCTACGACCGCCTTTCACTGTCCCTCCTCCCCCGGCCTGAACCCATTGGACTACCTACGTTTGGTCATACGTCGAAAACACCACCAACATGACCTCCTATAACACCAAGGCCAGTTGATTGCTGCCATCCGCTCAGTATTCACCGAGCTTCCGCCGCCGCTTGTGGAAAAGGCATGCTCCCATTTACGGATCTCTATCGAAGCGGTGATTGAGGCTGAAGGTGGCTACATCGAATAGATGTCAGCTCTATAACATGATCAAGTTACCGGAATTGATTTCTTCAATAAAAGTTTAAAAATAAAGCTGTAGTGTTGTTTTCTTTAGGGCGACAATTTTATCGTTCCCCCCTGTAGTTTATAGTCATACATCTAGATATATACAGATAAGCTTATATACAAATATAAATATACAAAAAAGCTTGACACGGCGGTTCTCGCCAAATCTCTGAAGTTAAGCAACGCTGATTCGTGTTAGTACTTAGATGAGAGACTGTTTGGAAAGTTTAATCATGCACGATCTAGAGAATTCCAAGAATAAAAAAATGCTTAAAAGTAAACAGAACTGTAAAGAAAAATATAAGTGGAAACAAGAAAGAATGCATGGAGTGACTTGGCAATAAAGGTAAAATAGACATCCAACAACGTCGACATGGAGCGGTATGAAACAAAAGCCATGAGAAAGGCTCACAGAGATAGGTGAAAAACATTCTAGAGCAAAAAGACAAATAACTAAGTGAATATCCAACCAGCTGACGGTTAACTGTCTAGTGCACCTCCTAGAGAGAAAATTAACTCCTACATAGACTGTATATATTGGCGGTTAAGCTAGGAGACAGGAAGTGTTTCAGAAAAGAGGGTAACAAAGATTAACTATGTATGGAAAGCCAGATCATGGGAAATGAAATTCATGATACGATTGGGCAGATGTGACATCATATATGCGAAGGGGAGAGAACTGTATTAGCAGAATCATCCTTAATCTGACCGAAGCGAATTGGAACGACAGTCCTGCTAAAGTGGATCATAAATATCTAATATAAACACTTTCCAAGCTTTCTAATAATACATCTCTTTTTACCTCTTTCCCTTTTTATCAATAAAGACTATCTTTACTGTTCCAATGATATAATCACGATTTGATGTAATTAATCGCCTATGAAGTAATAATTTATAATGTATCAGGTGCAATTTAATAGACTTAATATTATTTTGACAACAGGTTCTCAGTCAAGCAGAAAGACATATGAACCGACGTTCATAGCGTCAGTGGTTTCAGTTGAAGTAGTCTTTTAAACAAATGTCAGTGATCTGGCGAGAAGCAACGTTTCAATATGATATAGCCATAATGATTTTCTTTTCAACATGTGTGACTTTTATTATCCAGTAAAACCTATAACATACAACCGCTTACTTGAAATGGAAAAACGTTCAAAAGCGTTTTATAAATCTGCTATTTATGATGATTGTGACGTCACTGAAAGTCCATGTGCCCGAATATGACTTTTCAGTCCTGCCAGCGACTTGCACATCCACAAACAGACTTGACACTGAAGACAGTCATTGGTTTGGATGAAACCAACAGTAATTGAACCCATATCATCGTGCGCCTTTCATGTGATTAACAAAACCTGCCTTAGACAACAGAGGCCAGTCACACACCTCGCAGATCCAAAGATCTTCATGATTGGATGGCAGGTTTAACATTTCTTACATGCTCTCTTGAGCCTCGCTCGGTCTATCTTGGCTGCTTCAAAGTATTCTGTTCCCCTATATATCAGTGCTCTCCATTGCTTGCGATCATACGCTTGGGACTCCCAACTGTCAACAGGAACATGAAATCTCACCAGACTTTCCTTGATGCTATCACGAAAATGTTTTTTTGGGCTTGTGCTAGGGTCTTTTGCCAAGAAGGAGCTTAGCATAAAACAACTATTTTGGGAGTTGATAGTCATCAAGCCAGACAAGATGGCCCGCTCAACACATGTGGTTCTTAATAACAATGGTAGCAATGCTGGTTGTTTTAGCCTTATTTAAGACATATGTATCAGGGACAAAACTATCCTGCTTTAAACCAAGAATGAGTCTAAGGCAGTGTTGATGAAACCTCTCGAGCAGTGACCGGTACAAGGTCCATGTTTCAGAGGCGTAGAGTAGGGATGGCAATACACATGTTTGATATACTGACATTTTAGTTGTCAGAGTTAGATCACCATCAGACCAGACTCTATCTTGTAATCTTCGAAATGCGTCTGATGCCGTGCTGATTCATTGTCTTATTCCAGCATCAAGATTGCCTTCATTTGATAAGGTACTTCCAAGATAGACAAAATTTTTCTTTTTTAATTATAGGATCTTAAGATCATCAATAGGATCTTAATAAAAGTATTTCACAAACAAATGTATTTTAGCTTTAAAATATTTAACTAGTGTCGTGACAATGATCCCAGCTTGATTTCCTTATTTTAATTTGGAATGGTTTTAAATATGTCCAAGTGTTCCTGTTAAATTGCCTCCCCGCGAGGGCAGAGTTAGATACAAGGCCGGTTTTTAATATGAGGAAAAATCCAGCTCCCCTCCAAAATAAAAAAAAAGTTGTTTCAGTCTAGAGAGATTTCTTCTTCATTGATAGAGACCAGAACAGACTAAGTTCAGCATCTGAACAGATACTACACTTTCTTCTTTGCATAAAGGCCAATGTCCAAATCTTAAATATTGGGTCATTCAGAATATGTTTGCCAATGATATTTAATTTAATAGACCTTGATTGACTCAAGGTCATGTGACCTCATGCACGAGTAAGTAGATAATTGTTTGATTGATTTAGTCAGATTAGATTGATAGATATTAAGGATTCAATTATAATCAGTTATTCATCTTATTTGGATTCATCAAATTACTGTTCTCATCTTGAGTGTGATTTTCACGTTTTGGTCAATGTAACCTCCGACCTTCTTTAAGTGTATCTTGTCGAACTCAGAAATGTTTCTGTTGAACTCAGGAATTTGGATAGAATTTCAAGCGGAACCCTTTATTTACTTCACAAGGGTAGCATGCTCTTGTTCTGTCAGCCATGACTGGATACAGGTCCTAAGTAATTTACAAGGACCCGCGGCACAGTGGTTAGAGTACTCGTAAAAATCAATTGTAAAAAGTGATATTCTCCTGAAGGTTAAATTACTTCAGGACCTCTATCCAGTCATGGCTGATGGAACAAGAGCACCTTACCTCCATGAAGTAAATAAAGGGTTCCACTTGAAATTCTGTCCAAATTCCCGAGTTCGACAGAAATATTCCTGAGTTTGACGATACACATGAAGAAGGTGAAAATCATACTCAAGATGAGAACAGTAGTCCGATAAATCCAAATAATACAAATAACCAATCCTCAACTAAAAAATTCAGAAACGTCATATAATCAGTTATATCGTTTGGTTTGTTCGGTTTGTTTTATGGCTTCGTATGGGTCATTTAATGTCAAGACATGAGTTGTAATATGTAGTATGGTGGATGGAAGTTAAATGCTACTAATGTTTAAGAGGAAATTTTCGACTATATCTTATTACAAAAATTTTTATGCAGTGGAGCGGGAGATGCATGCTTCCACCGGGCAACGCCGGTTAATGGGTCCTGCTAGTTACAAATATTTAGGTCAACCTTGTTGAAGCTGTATGGAATTTTGAACAGATCTGACTGAGATACCGCCAAGAAAATCACCTAAAGGAGATTTATAGTCAGTTATAGCCTATTATGTATTAAACAAAGACTCATATGAAGATATTAACCAGAAAGAACCTTTAGTCAGGGATTCTTTTCTCAAGTTTCCCATTTTCGCTAGAAGCCCCCAGAAAGAAGTTCACAAAAAACAAAACAAGTGAAGCATGCATGGTCCCCTGTGAATGCACAGTAAACGAGGCATAAAAAAAATGACTAAGTTCAGCATTTGTCTCCTCCCCCATTTAGACCCCAAAAGTTCCCAGGGGACGTCAAATCCTGGTGAAAATGAATAAACGGTACAATTTTAGGCCTTAACATATGTAAATTTTAGTTTTGCACCATGCAACAAAAAAAAAAAAAATGACTAAGCCCATTATTGTTCTCCCTCCCACGTATCCTCAAAAGTCCCCAAGGTCTTAACATATTTAAATTTGAGTTCAGCACCATGCAAAACTGCTTAATAGACATACACAGAAAATTTTGGACAAATATGGTTAAATCGTCCCAAAAATGGAGTGTTTTTATTAGCCCTAAAGAGCCCCTGGGGCACACCCAATAGTTATTGTGAAGTATAGACAAACAAAATTATATAGAAATCAGTTAGTTACAACTTTTCAGAAAGTTTTATAAAAATCCAAGTCATCATTTTTTTTTTTTTAATAAGTACAAAAGTATCGATTTTAGCCATTTTAACCCAAAAAGCACCCCTAGGGGGGCAACCGGAGTTTTCCCAGAAAATCCGTTCTGTTACTTTTTTACTCATATCATGTTTAATGTTTGTGCAAAATTAAAAAAAATTCCAAGACGTAGTTATTAAGAAAAGTGCAGACAGACGAACAGACGAATGGACAAGGGTGAATTTACAGGTCCACCCTCCTTTTGTCGGGGGGGGGGGCCAAAAATCTATTTCATTCCTCGCCATAATAGATGTTATCTGAACAGTTTTGCTTAAAACAAATGTTCATAAATGTTCATAAATGTACCTGCAAAAATACAAACAGAAAACAAACCTCCTCTTTCTGTGTGTTTACCATTGTTGTGTTGTACATCATTCTTTATTGCTTGCTAAAATAAAAGTGTTAAATTAATATACACTGCATCTTTTCTTCTCTGCGAAAGCTGTTACTCTCAATTCACCTTTCAGTGCATATCTTTGGGCATGATGTATATTTTCTTATGTGCAAGAATGGAACATTCTCTTGGAGATAAAAAAAAAAAATCCCTATAAATGGTTTAATAAATAACATTTTTAAAAGTCTGTCTGTAATTTGGTTGACGCTACCCTTTCTTTTTCTCTACACTTGCTCTCTTACAGGCGTGATCTTGCTAGTCTCAGTCTCTTCTACAAGTACTACAGCATTATGTGTTCTCCAGAATTGTCGGATTTATTTCCTGGTTTCTCTACTCCAACTTATTTGACTCGTTAGTCTATCGAGTTTTATCAATTCATTGTTCAGGTACCTCGTTACACCATATCTTATTCCAGCAGCTTTTTTTTTCCAAGAACTGTAGGGTGTTGGAACTCTCTATCTCCTGTTTTCTTTCTACCTATCACCTTGGTCTTTTTAAGACTCAGGTCAATAATCATCTCCTGTGTTGGAGTTGATCTTTGTTATTTTCTTTAATGTTTGGGTGCTTAGATGATGTCTAGAACGACTTCCCTAAACAATACATAATTAAGATTAAATTGTCGCCATTGCATACTCTTCTAGATGTGAGTTAGTTCTGATAGTTGGCAAACTCGGAACGATAGTGCCAAGTCCCACCACACAAACGCCAGGGGAGCGGTAACATGTTATGTTACACATGACCGACTTATAAGAAATAAACCAAACTTATGTACAAGCAGAACAATGATATTTCGTATTTTAAACAAACTAAGTGCTTTTTTTTTTTTTAAATATTGAAAACTAGCAGTATCCGGGAAGAAATCAGTACTCTATAACCTTGCTACCAACTCTGTACATTATTATACTACCATTTAATTTTTTAAATTTTTTTATTGCAAGCGATCAAAATATGCCAGTCTTCTCATGTGGGCTAGTATAAGATTATAGATTCTCTAGTTCAAATTCACGTTTAATGTGAATTTAAGTGAATTTGAAGCAGTTTAAACTAGTTAGGAACACATTAGTCGGAGTGACATAAATAATACGAACAAAATTATCCAATATTGTATAGATTAGATCAAATAGTTAAAAATGTGGTAAGGGTTTCGCCGATTGCCTTGAATCTATGAGCCTCTCTAAATTTTGGCCCTATAAATAATCATGACTCTAGGGCTCAATTAGTAGTTTGGTTGAGCTTCAACACAGTTAAAATCGCACCTGAAAAAATGATTCTAAGAATCAATTAATAGGTTTATTGATCTAAATTCTTCCCCACAAATAACAATAACTCCAATATTCAATTATTAGCTTACTTGAGAGGTTCAATACATAGAACCAACATTGAAAATGACCACGACTCTCAGGCTCAATTAATAACTTATTCAAGTTTTTCAGTACCTTAGACTGGGTTAAAGTAGTATCTTATTTGAGCCTCTTAAGACCTAAATTCTGATCTCACAAATAACCATGACTCTACGGCTCAGTTAGTAGCTTAATCTAGCCTCACAAAACCTAAAAGCAGACCTGAAAATAACGATGGCTCCAAGGTTCAATTAATAGCTTTCTTATGTCTTTCAAGACCTAAATTCTGTCCCTACAACTAATTAACGCCTCAGTTAATCACAGCAAGAAAGCGCCTGACAACCAAGAACTCGCCTGACAGCCACCACCTCTCAAGACATAAGACCGGCCCTGCAAAAAAGAAACTATGACCCAAGGTTTAATTTGTCACTTATCTGAATACCCCAACACCCTACTTTTGTTCTAGAACTATACCCGACTTAAGGATGCGATTATTAGCCTACTTGATCCTTTCATTACATAAATTCTTACCTTGCAAGTAACCATGATTCAAATTTTCCATTCGTAGCTTACTTAATCCTCTAATGACCTAAAATCAATCTTACAAATAACCATAACCAGGATTTAATTAGTAGCTTTCTTGAATCTTTCAATACTAAATTCTGACTGATGTAAATAACTATGACTCCAAGGCTAAATTTGTAGCATGAACCAGACCTCCACTGAATGAATGCGAAGAGAACTGGGACCTTGAGAAGACTTGTTGCCACCCAAATTTTAGTGAAGGCCAATGGCCATTGCCAGTGAGAAATCAATAGCAAATAGCTGTTGCGATAACGCGAATTCACTTGCAAAGATTATTGAAAGAGGTGGAGAGGCTTGTTATCACCCAGTCTCCAAGAAACACCACAGTTTGTTGTCAGAGAGAGAGAGAGAGAGAGAGAGAGAGAGAGAGAGAGAGAGAGAGATTTTTGATGATGGCTTGTGTTAGAACTCTTAATGAGTACATGATAACATGAGAGAGAGAGAGAGAGAGAGAGAGATTTTTGATGATGGCTTGTGTTAGAACTCTTAATGAATACATGATAACATGAGAGAGAGAGAGAGAGAGAGAGAGAGAGAGAGAGATTTGATGATGGCTTGTGTTAGAACTCTTAATGAGTACATGATAACATGAGAGAGAGAGAGAGAGAGAGAGAGAGATTTTTGATGATGGCTTGTGTTAGAACTCTTAATGAATACATGATAACATGAGAGAGAGAGAGAGAGAGAGAGAGAGAGATTTGATGATTGCTTGTGTTAGAACTCTTAATGAGTACATGATAACATGAGAGAGAGAGAGAGAGAGAGAGAGAGAGATTTTTGATGATGGCTTGTGTTAGAACTCTTAATGAGTACATGATAACATGAGAGAGAGAGAGAGAGAGAGAGAGAGAGAGAGATTTGATGATTGCTTGTGTTAGAACTCTTAATGAGTACATGATAACATGAGAGAGAGAGAGAGAGAGAGAGAGATTTTTGATGATGGCTTGTGTTAGAACTCTTAATGAGTACATGATAACATGAGAGAGAGAGAGAGAGAGAGAGAGAGAGAGAGATTTTTGATGATGGCTTGTGTTAGAACTCTTAATGAGTACATGATAACATGAGAGAGAGAGAGAGAGAGAGAGAGAGAGAGAGATTTTTGATGATGGCTTGTGTTAGAACTCTTAATGAGTACATGATAACATGAGAGAGGGAGAGAGAGAGAGAGAGAGAGAGAGAGATTTTTGATGATTGCTTGTGTTAGAACTCTTAATGAGTACATGATAACATGAGAGAGAGAGAGAGAGAGAGAGAGAGAGAGAGAGATTTTTGATGATGGCTTGTGTTAGAACTCTTAATGAGTACATGATAACATGAGAGAGAGAGAGAGAGAGAGAGAGAGAGAGAGATTTTTGATGATGGCTTGTGTTAGAACTCTTAATGAGTATATGATAACATGAGAGAGAGAGAGAGAGAGAGAGAGAGAGAGATTTTTGATGATGGCTTGTGTTAGAACTCTTAATGAGTACATGATAACATGAGAGAGAGAGAGAGAGAGAGAGAGAGAGAGAGAGAGATTTTTGATGATGGCTTGTGTTAGAACTCTTAATGAGTACATGATAACATGAGAGAGAGAGAGAGAGAGAGAGAGAGAGAGAGATTTGATGATTGCTTGTGTTAGAACTCTTAATGAGTACATGATAACATGAGAGAGAGAGAGAGAGAGAGAGAGATTTTTGATGATGGCTTGTGTTAGAACTCTTAATGAGTACATGATAACATGAGAGAGAGAGAGAGAGAGAGAGAGATTTTTGATGATGGCTTGTGTTAGAACTCTTAATGAGTACATGATAACATGAGAGAGAGAGAGAGAGAGAGAGAGAGAGAGAGAGAGAGAGAGAGATTTTTGATGATGGCTTGTGTTAGAACTCTTAATGAGTACATGATAACATGAGAGAGAGAGAGAGAGAGAGAGAGAGAGAGAGATTTTTGATGATGGCTTGTGTTAGAACTCTTAATGAGTACATGATAACATGAGAGAGGGAGAGAGAGAGAGAGAGAGAGAGAGAGATTTTTGATGATGGCTTGTGTTAGAACTCTTAATGAGTACATGATAACATGAGAGAGAGAGAGAGAGAGAGATTTTTGATGATGGCTTGTGTTAGAACTCTTAATGAGTACATGATAACATGAGAGAGAGAGAGAGAGAGAGAGAGAGAGAGAGAGAGAGATTTTTGATGATGGCTTGTGTTAGAACTCTTAATGAGTACATGATAACATGAGAGAGGGAGAGAGAGAGAGATTTTTGATGATTGCTTGTGTTAGAACTCTTAATGAGTACATGATAACATGAGAGAGAGAGAGAGAGAGAGAGAGAGAGAGATTTTTGATGATGGCTTGTGTTAGAACTCTTAATGAGTACATGATAACATGAGAGAGAGAGAGAGAGAGAGAGAGAGAGAGAGAGAGATTTTTGATGATGGCTTGTGTTAGAACTCTTAATGAGTACATGATAACATGAGAGAGAGAGAGAGAGAGAGAGAGAGAGAGAGAGAGAGAGATTTGATGATTGCTTGTGTTAGAACTCTTAATGAGTACATGATAACATGAGAGAGAGAGAGAGAGAGAGAGAGAGAGAGAGAGAGAGAGAGAGAGAGAGAGAGAGATTTTTGATGATGGCTTGTGTTAGAACTCTTAATGAGTACATGATAACATGAGAGAGAGAGAGAGAGAGAGAGAGAGAGAGAGAGAGAGAGAGAGAGAGAGATTTTTGATGATGGCTTGTGTTAGAACTCTTAATGAGTACATGATAATATGGCAGTCGATCCAAAAGTAAAGCCTCCTACTTTTTAACTCAAAAAGTCAAAGAGCTGCAAAGACAGAAATGGTGCAATTAAAACGAGCGACCTTTTGTGCTCCAGAATTTATTTTTCAACATAGTCACCACTATTCTCAATGGAGTTTTGCCATTAATTCAATGACGCATCTCTGTTTCTGATTCATGGCCCTGACTGATTGCTTTCTAAGAATCTCACACAGTCAATATTTGCAACAGAGAGATGAAATGTTCAGGTTATGAATACATAAGTTCACTCATAATAACAATGCAATTTGCAGTCCCCTCTGATCTGTTTGGGCGGAATGAAAATAGGAGGCATTACTTTAGAAATGCCCCTCGTAATAATAATAATTTCAGACACTGACCAGTAACTTGACTACTGCAATAGAAATAAAAGAAAAACAGACAGAATGCAACCACAACGAACCAAGAAAACCAAAACCACAAAATTGTAATTAATTACGCCCCAGCCCCGTCAAAATATGGGATAATCTACATTAGATGGTACCACACCAAAGAGTTGTGAAAAGTCCAGGAGGACCGAGAAGAGAGACCACTAATCAGACCTCTACTGGAAAAATGCGTCGAGCATTGGAACCTTTGGGAGGCGTTTTGCCACTCAAACTCCAAGGGATACCAATGGCTGTTGCCAGCGAGAAATCTAAGGTAAGCAACTGTTGCAATGATATGAAGTCACCTGTGTTAGTTATTAAGAGAGGTGGAGAGGACTAGGAATATGAGGAAACTTGTTGTCACTCAGACTCCAGGGAACATCACTAGTTATTGCCAGTGATTGATTACTGGTGACGATCTGCCTGAAAATTAGCGAGCGGATAATAATGATAATGTATTGCATATATGATTAAGTTTAATGTATTTGTATAGATTAAATTCTGATACCTTTTTAAGTGATTTTTTGTTTTCATTAAAGTATAAACGAAATGTTAAAAATACACATTGTTGAATCTGATATAAATGTTGCGAAATAGTTTGATAGGATCTGAGACAATTTTGAAAAATTTGAAGACGAGAGAAAAAAAAAATGTAAAATTTGATTTCCGAGCGATCATTTTTGAATTGACAATCGCTTACTTTCAAAGACGAGTTTCTCAAGCAGCGTGAGTCTGTCTCCAATCAGTTCAACGTCGTCTTTATTCCTTTTCACTTCATTCAATTCTCCCTGGAGTCTTGTTACTTCATCTTGCAAGAACTGAAATAAGAAAAGAAAGCAGAAATTACACAGGCATCAGAATTTTTGAGACGAGGATTGGTTATTTGAAGATTTTTTTCCTGTTTTCTACAGACTCTTTCTCACAGAATATACATTACTACTCTTTCTCGGCGATATCATTATTTCAATAAAAAGTGCTCGACTGAGCTCCAATCTAAAGCCCCTTCTTGTAAAACAAGGGGTTTGATTTTTTGACCCACGTTTTATCGTCAAAAAATAAAAGGGTCTGTCGAGCTTGCATGATTGTTTCCTTATCGAGCTCACTTATCTTTCTATATTTTGAACGAAGATCAACGATTTTTCTAGGATTTCCTTAGTGATTGAAGGGTAAAAATCGACGATATCCAGTTGTGTAAACTTACATTTGTGTGGTTCAGTTATGTTTTTAAACCAGTCCAGTACCGCGCTAGTGTCTGCCCACAAATTAAGATTTGATTTTCTTTTTATCTCTTTTACTATTTCTCTAAGTATAGACTTGCTAGCTAGACCGATTTCGCTTTTAGCCGGGTTTATTAACCTGCAGGTTGGCCTATTATTAAAATTTTCCTTGTGGTCTTTTAAAGTTATAAACACATTTTTCTTTGCTAACCTATTTACTCTGTATTCTATACCTAATTTTGTGGCAACTTCTGTAGCCTCTTGGTTAATAGATTTATAAGTATCTTTTCTTGCTACCTGGTATTTTTCTGTAATTGAGAGAAAACACGTGTGATTATTTTCTGGAGGGAAAATAAAATCATAATGTGTTTACGTGACGTGTGTGTGCGCGCGCGCACGCGCGTGTGTGTGTGTGTGTGTGTGTGTGTGTGTGTGTGTGTGTTCCATACGTATGCTACAGCAGTTCGAAATAACTTGCTGAAAAGAATTAATTCTCGCTCGATATGATACTTTCCATGCTGAGAATTTAGATGTACGACGCGCGCGAAGTCATGTTGGTGGTTTTACGTCCCACAAGTCGGAGTTGGCAGCGATATTGTTTATTCCTAAAACAGCATCCTGGACTGGTTTGATTTACGCACGCAAAAGCTTATATAGGAGAATTTTAGAACATTCTGGACTATTTGTTGTATTACTGCACGTGAAGCGTAACATAGTTCTTTTATCGTATGCGTGGAGATGGGCAAATTACGACGTTGTGTCTTTATGCGTTCTTCAAACACGTGTGTTGAAAACGGTGATTGGTATGAAATGTCTCTGCCGACGATTTGTTCCGGCCGTAAAAGCGGATGCTACAAGTTCATCGAAATCTTGGATACAATAGATAAAAGGGGGAAAAATTCCAAGTTTGTCAAATTAAAAAGAAAATTATATCTAAATTTAAAAGTAGATGATGGCTCTCTACTAAATCATACCCTTCACACTCCCAATAAAATGAAACTCCATCTTTTCAAGTGATTTCAGAATCGGAATCGAAACCGGTAATTGTATCGGAATCGGAAATTTAAAACGGAATCGGTGATTGTATCGAAATCTTTTTTTTTTTTAATCTCTTAAAGAAATACATGAATTCTTGATTTAATATATTGAAATTCTTATTTAGCGACTGGAAATTTTATTTTTTTTAATATCGAAAAAGAAAAACGTTGGGAAAATAGGAAAAAATGTTGTTATCGGCCAATATTAAGTGAATTATGTGAACATAAGATAAGCTTCCACTGTAGAGGACTAGGATATATAAATCCTAATCCTGTTACAAAAGAAAATAATGAAACGAATGGAATGAAGGAAACAAAAACTCAATTGCTGGATAAGATAAATGTGTTGTTTATTTACTGTTGAAAGAATGAATGTTTTAGATATAACACGTGTTCATGTCCGCGCGGGTGTAACCATCGTTTGTTGCGGGACTGGTAGTATAGAAGGAAAAAGGAAATGTGTGTTCATCTCACGTTTGGGTCACTATCGTTTGTTCGCGCGTGGGAAGAGAAGTGAGTAATGTAGTGTAAAATGGGAATGATAGTCCAGCGTGTAGACAAAGAAAAGGATAGAGTTGACATCAGTTAAACTGTGCGCCATGTTAGCAGTCAGCTAAGTGAAGGTATTCTCAGGGACAAGTTGTATATATAGAAAGAGAAAGAGTGAGAATGTCAATCCAGTTCATGAAGAGAGAAAGCGTATAAAGTGTACGTACGGTCTGTTAGCTTTTTGTCCCACATAGTAGCAAGTGGCGTGAGGCACGTGCGTGCGCGCGCCTGCTGAAAAGGCACGCTGTCGGTCCGTAGAACGCCCAGCTCGGAAGCTGGTCTGAAAAAGGAAGAAGCTGCTTATTGCTCTTGCTTTTATAGGCGTTTCCGGTGGTCTTTTGCGCATGTGTGGATTTCCTTTGAAAGGGGAAGTGACGTTGCCCATGTGTGCGTACGTGTGCGCGTATGTGAGTACATGCTTGTACGTTAGCGTGTGTGTATATACGTGAATGTGAGTGTATGTACGCGAACGTGAATATATGTACATGTGTGGACGTGCGCGCGTATGCTTGTGTGCGCGAATGTATATGACAAGAAATATGGCTTGAGATGTGAACACGTATTTTTGTGTGAGACTAGAAAAAGGCTCGCGCACCACAAAAAAAAAAAAAAAAAAGTGGTTTTTGAAAAAACAAAGTTTTAAAATTTGAACGTTACAGGTAAATTTCTAAAAACACTACTTTTTTGTTGTTTTAAATTTGAATATTTTATTTATTGATCTTTTATCTTCAATTTGTGATATATAAAACTTTGGTGAGTCAATTAATTATATAAATTTTAATAGACATTTCAAAATGGGGGATGAATTTCACAAAAAAAAACCTTTGTCTAAAATATTAAATTTGGTTTATTGGAAAGAGCATAAAATTTTACATTGACCCTGAAAATATCGTAAAAATTGAACCATTAGAAAAATTTTGATAGATTTTTAAAGTTTAAAAATTGAGAAATATTTAACTTGTAAATTTCAATTGATTTCATTACGTAGAAAAAATGGCGTCATTGAAGGCGCGCATCGCCGCGACCCGCGTCTGTACTTTGTAAACACTGTTTTATAAATAATAAAAATAATATTTCTATTATTTTTTAAAACAACTTTATTAGTTTATTTTGGAAGTATATTCCATAAAGAAAATAAACAACCCACTTTAAAAAGAGAAATTACAAGTTTTTTTATATTTTATTCGCAGTTTCGTGCGAAGGGTGTCAAAATTTCCCCCAAAATGTTGATACACCTAGGATATCGTAGGGAGCCAATCAAATAAAAAGCTTCACCTAAAAATAAAGTAAAATGATTAGAGAAATAAATAAAACGTAAGGAATGCGTCACCTTTAAACACGAGGGAGTGGAAGACACTGAGAGATATAAGATGTTACACAGGAAACGCGTAGACACCGATATCCGTTTTTCAAACGAACCGTGAAACAGTAGAACAATCAAGATGATATCTCCACGATACGAAAACAGAACGGACGCCCACGTATACATGATTATAATGCAGAAACGGCCACATTATACCGGACGCATAACGTATTTGAGGACAGATTTATTAATACGCGAAAATGACTCTCAGAAATAAATTCAGTGCTTTTTAAGATATAGTCAACAAATCAATTTTTTAAATATACCGTTTAAAGCAAAAACAATACAACGTACTTAGGTGTCGTGTCATGTCAAAAATTGTATTATAACCAAAAATTACAAAAATTCATCAAGTAGAACAACTATTGTGTTTTTAGTTAATAAAAAAAAAAGAAGTCTGTCGCGGTAAACAACAAATATTGCAAGTAATCTAAAATATTCGTTTCGGAGTTATGTCCCCTGCGTGTAGCCTCCTACTGTCTGCTTTATAACGTCTAGGAAAAATGCGATTTTACCCAATTTCTGTGTAAAAATTACTTTTAACTAGAAATAACTTTCTACTGATTGATTATTGATTTTCCGTAAGTTTTCGATATATTATTATTTTCAGCATAACAATCAAGTATGTAATATTGTTTTTGCTTAAAGGGAGATATTTAAAAAAAAAAATCGATCTATCGACTTTATCTCAACAAGCACCACAAATTCTTCGCCTTTCTTCATGTAAAGTCCCCCCGAAGTTTGCAGTGGGCCTGTCATCACTAAATTTAAACACTATTCGCATTATGTGGGGGTGAGGAGGGGCTTTGCTTGCAGAAAGCCTCTTCCTGATCTACATTAATGATCTTCCTACTCACATCCTTACATCATTCGTAGACGTTTATGCTGATGACACTATCATTTATAATAGCACATCTAAGACCGTAAACGATCAAGTTCTCTCCGATTCTCTCTCCTCTGATCTTAAGCATGTGGTACAATGGGGAAAGAGGTGGCTGGTTACTTTGAATTCATCTAAAACCAAGCTTGCTTCTATCTCTACACCATCAATGCTCTGATCCCCATCTGGCATCAATTGAAATGAATGGCTCTCGTCTTGGCGAGGTCTCATGTTTTGACAAGCTTCTGGGTTTGACCTTTACTCCTGATCTGAAATGGAACTCATACATCAAATCTGTTGCCAAGGCCGCTGGAAAAATGGTGGGATCCTTCTATCGATTGTTCCATTCCTGTTCTCGGGCAGTGGAGTGTTTTCCACTGGAGCAAAGGGGTTTCTGAACTGAGAGAGAACGCCTCAGAAGGGAAGATTTCCATGTTACCAGGAGGCATTCTTTAGCCATTGGTCCACAATTGCAGTCTGGTCTCTTCTTGAGATGTTGTTAAGAGTCCGACAAAGCTGATAAAGCTTTAATCAAATCTATAAAAACTTTAATATTAGTTTTCTAAAATACAAAATTAAAAAAAAAAGGACAACTTTTCTGTATTTACTCATCAATTGTTTTGCCATTTTGTACGGACCATTTTTTTTCTGTGTATTATTATTGATCATGCCGCTAGAGAATTCAGGTTTTCCTTTTTAATTTTAGATTTTAAAGTGGGGGATCACTTTCTCATAGAAATTTAATATGTATAAATCGGTGAGTGAGTTTTGTAGCCCCATCTGGTCATAGCAACTTTTGATCGCCCCATTTCTGTTCTCGGATGGTTGATTATTTTCCACTGGAGCTAGAGTGTTTCTAAACAGAGAGGGGGGGGGTCTCAGAAAGGGGAAATTCTCATGTCAATAAGAGGGAGGGGACATTCTCTAGTCGTCTGGTCTACAACTGTAATCTGGTCTTTTCTTGAGACGCTGTTACAAGGGTTTTTCAGCCCCAAATACAATTTATGTATAGCTGAAAAACAAAGTAGTCATAATTTTATTTTTCATTCAATTGTTTCTAGTTTTATTTGATTCTCTTTTTTATTTCCTTTTTTTATGCTGAGTCAAAACCATGCCCTGGGTGCATAAATCATTTTAACAATATAAACAAAAATGACTTCATAACT
>NC_136483.1:103926698-103946698 GCF_053919585.1 Euprymna scolopes | reverse complement strand
AATCAATGTTATCCATGTAATACTAAAACTCTGCCGACATTTGATGTGTAGGATATGGGAGGGGAGATAACTGTGACTAACGCTATCTATATAATATTGAAACTGTATATCTTGGATATTTAGCCTGTGAAAGAGTGATTAACGTTATCTGTGTCACACTAAAACCGTGGACCTTGTGTGTTTGTTTAACAAAGGAAACAGTAGTTAAACTGATGGACGTTATACATTCGAGAGCTCGCCAAGGAAATACCTCGATTCCAAAGCCAATAGAGTAGAAGCCATTTTTGAAGTGGCCTTTTCCTTGTTGACTGAGGAACAGCAATAACGTCCTGTACAGTTCTAGGAGATACATTCTCCCAGGGCGCTGCCTCCTATCTTTTGGGTGGAGTAAGTTTACAGAGTGTTATTTTCACAACGCTTTGGTCGATGTAAACCCCAACCTTCTTCTGATGTATCTTGTCAAACTTGTGAATCTTTGTCGCATTTAGTAATTCTGAATGTTGATTGGAGCCGTTTATTTAGTTCATAGTGGTAGTATGCTCTTGTTTGTTTTTATATCATCATCAATAATGTTTGTATAATAAAAATACTATATATATATATATATATATATATATATATATATATATATATATATATATATATATATATATACAACTTCCATTTCAGGATTTAGCATTCATTTTGGAGTTGAAGTTCTGCCTCAATATCTGATTTCACTTATTCTATGTAGCTAAAATGATTTAAAAATTTTAAAAACTTTGAATTTTTCATGTTTATTGCCTTTAGCAAATAAGGTGCAAACCATTTATAACATTTGCTAATATTTTTCTCTGAGGAGATGATAAACATCGAAAACTCATGGGTTAAGGAAATAAATTTATTAAACCGTATTCTTTATTTTGTATACAATAAAAGTTCTATATTTGGAAATTAACCTTTTTAAATCATAAAATTTAAATACCTAAATTATGATATATATATATATATATATATATATATATATAAACCAAGATGTCTATGTATGTGTCTGTTTGTACACTATTAGGCTCTTATATGGTTTACTATTATACTGACTACATACAATGATAGATGAGGTATCAAGGAGCAAAAATGAGTATGATAAAGTGACCTCCCATCAACAAGAGTGGGGCCCACAGTGAGGAAACTCTATACATACTCACACCGTTTCACCACATAGAGCTACAAAATTTGGCAGGACAACCTAGCATCTATTAAATAAAGGGTTCCATTTGAGATTTTGTCCAGGTTTTCGAGTTGGACGGACAGATTCCTGAGTTTGACAAGATATATTTAAAAAAGATTGGAGGAGGTTACACTGACTAAAATGTGAAAATAGCGCTCAAGATGAGAACAGTAGTCTGACTTATCCAGATACTTCAGATTATCAATCATCATCTCAAAAATTCATAAGCATAAATAAGAAACACGTTTGTTTTATTTATTTATAAAAAATATTTAGTTGAAAATAGCAATTTTATGGAGTGAGAAAGAGTTATTTAATCTTATTAGTGTTCACCCCGATAGAGATTTAATATTTTAAAAGGATGTTATTATTAACAGCAATTTATACAGATTTATTTAGAAAAGAACCGTTGACTTTCCATAGGTCCCGATAGATTTACTAATTACAAACTGATTAATAGATAAAGTGTACTTAAATGTCATATGAAAGTGTATAAGATTGAAATTATTGGAAAACACACAAGTTGTCTGACTGCGAACAAAATCTTTTTAAAATCGTTATTTAAAATGACTTACTGCGCAAGTCTCCCAGTTGAATAATCTGTCCAGGTAGTCCGGGTTCCCCAGGCAAACCTGGAAGTCCTGGCGGTCCGTCTTTGCCAGGTAGACCTCTTCCGGGCATACCCTCTGGCCCCCGAGGCCCAGGAGGACCACGTGGACCCCGTGGACCAACAATGCCCGCACCTCTTTGCTCAGTCTTCACATAGTCCACATAGTGATTGCCGTTCCCAGGTCGACCGGGAATCCCTGTCGGTCCAGTGACGCCCATTTCTCCTTTCTTTCCGGGTGGACCAGGTTGGCCTGGGGCACCGCGTTCACCTTTCTCACCAGATTCCCCTTTTTGGCCCTTCACGGATGGTAATCTTCTCCTTTCGACCGATTCTTGTCCACAATCGTCGCAACCGCTGACGTGAACGTTTGGGTAGGATTGGATCATCTGAAATGAGAGAATTTAGGGGGAAAAATATTATTTATTAGTTGGCTTTATTCACTTGCTATTACTCTGCAATTTAATTTCTATTTACTACTTGAACTCGTTGAAACGAAACTAATCGATAAGAAAATACAAAATTGATGTTATTGCTATTTCAAACTTAAGCTCTCTTTCTACTTTTCCATCTCTTTCTCAACACACATATGTTCATTTTTTTTATTGTATAAAATTATCAGTTATTAATATTAAGCTTCCACTTCTTTGCTCATAAAAAA
Organism: Euprymna scolopes; assembly: GCF_053919585.1. Taxonomy (NCBI): domain Eukaryota; kingdom Metazoa; phylum Mollusca; class Cephalopoda; order Sepiida; family Sepiolidae; genus Euprymna; species Euprymna scolopes. The sequence goes on along the minus strand of NC_136483.1, from coordinate 103,944,223 downwards.
TTCAATTTTTATACTTGAATATTTTTTCTTTTCTTTTTTATCTATATATTAATACGATAAAGTGTGTTATTTTGTGTGTCACACTTACATCTTTTTTCTTTCGAGTGACTGTCATTTAATTGTTATGCCCTTCCATTTTTTATAATAAATAATTTAATCAAGATTTCTTCATAAATTTTGATTTCAGTTTCAATTATAGCTGATGGCACTCAAGTCATATATTTTTTTATAAATAATTTTACCAAGAATTCTTCATAACTTTTGATTTTGGTTTTGATTATAACTGAACGAACTCAAGTTATATATATATATATATATATATATATATATATATATATATATATATATATATATATATATTATAATATTATAAAGAAGTGAACCACCACGTAAATTCAATCAACTAAAAAATGGAAAACGGGGTGAGGAAAAGAAAAAAAATATATATAATGGGGCAAGTTATATGTACAATTCAATAAAATAAATAAGTCGATTAAAAACAAGATCGTTAAAATACACCCAAAGCGCTTTTCGTTCAGACTAACATTTTCAAGGGTCATAAGTCTGAAAATTATTATTTTTTAGAATATTTGGTAGTGGTATGGAGTTTATTTTATTGAATTGTACATATAACTTGCCCCATTATATATATTTTTTTTCTTTTCCTCACCCCGTTTTCCATTTTTTAGTTAATTGAATTTACGCGATGGTTCACTTCTTTATAATTATTCTAAAATTTTGCCAATCGAATAAAGATATATATATATATATATATATATATATATATATATATATATATATATATATATATATATATATATATATATACACACACATTTTTCTTCATAAGTTTTGGTTTTTCTTTGGAAAATTGACTCTAAAAAAATAGATACAAAATCTGCAAAAATTAAAACTTAAGCATATTTTACGACCGGGTTACGCCAGGCATTCCTGTTAGTTTAGATAAATACTTTTGCAGTTTTAACAAACGAGTTACAATAATATTAAGGCGTCTCCATTTACATTGAACATCCACAGAATGCTAACATCAATATATTACATATAAAAGAGTCAGCTGTGGAATTTCCACAGGTCCTGCTAGTTATAAGTTAATAAGCTTACGCATTCATTTCTTTGCTCATGCAAATGTGACATAATCGCCTAGCGATATGCAAAATAGACCAAGAATACACGGGCTGAAGTGAAAATTGATGGTGAATCAACACCCTATTTGATCAAAGATTGAATCTGGGTGGAGGTTTATTCTCATTCCAACGGGGTATAACTTTCGACCATTTTTCATTCTACTTTTTATATACATTGTCAGTTGAAGTTCCAACGTACCATGAGTGAGTTAGCCAAATCCTAAATCCAGGTGCAGATAAAATTATTATTGTCAAAACCAGTTGTACTGACAGGATGATGTGAAGAGGTTGTGTCAAAGTTGACTCCAAAATTGAACCATGCTCTCTTTCTGTGAGAATCGGGGAATCTTACAGCAAACATAAGTGATTGATTATGATTGACCAATGATTGAGAACAAGAGGTGAGATGGAATTCTCTGATTGGTTCAGATAATAGGAATTTCGCTTATACTCCTCTTGGTATACAAGGTGCAACCTCACGAAAATCACCAGATAGGAGCAGAGATGAGAAGAGAATAAAATAGGATGAGAAAAAGAAGACATTGACGAAAGAACGAGGAGAGGCTTGAAGAGTCTAATTGGGACCCTCTCACTTCAGAATATTCCGGCTGAATAACTAACCCCCGTCCAAATCGAATCACGATTATATGCCAGAGAGAAGGTTTGCTCTTGCTGAGATGTTTTTGATTTAAAAGGAAAGAGTTTACTGAAGCAAAGCCCACAGCCTGACAGCCCAACTTGCAACTTAGATGCGAGGATGCAAACATTACCGCATAACGTTAGCGTTTTACTCTATTATTTTCTTCTCCCATCCTACCTGATAGTGAAAGCAATGGCTGTTATGAAAAGAGATCGTTATCATGCTGGTAACCCAAAAAAGAGAAAAGAAATGCAAACTGTTCATTTCAACTTGCCGACATATTTTTTATTAGCTTTACACACGCATAGATTGAATCAAAGCTAGAATCGGTTTAAGTTTAAATCTTTTTTATCTATCAGTCAGGTAAACTTAAATGGTAGGGAATGCGGCTGGAGCGTTAAATAAGAGAACACAGCTGGATCACCAAATGTTTTGCTTTTGATTCTAACTGATGGCACCAAAGTTATTTTTTTTTTTTTTAACTTTTGAAATCATTGTATTCGCCTGAATTCAGCATTTAATAGTCCTTAATTCCCTTCACTCAAGTCATAATTGCTGGATTGCCCTGAAATAGAGGCTCAGCAAATCCAGCAAAAGGTGGCTTTGTGGTCAGGTCAAAATCTCATGACCGGCAGGAATTGTTACCTACACTGATGATTGCATAAACATGAGACATTAGTCTCTGTAGGTACAAATGATTAATTGTTACTTAACTATGATTATCAAACCCCTTTTAAGAATACCTAAGGATGAGCATTGCCTGTGAAATTATACATAAGGCAATCAACTAGCGTCCATGCAACGTTCACGCCTCCCACTCATGCAAACACCTTAGACAGTTATTGTATTCGCCTAAATTCAGGCATTTAATAGTTTTTAATTCCCTTTAATCCTGTGGTTCTAAGGTAGGGGCTTAGCGAATGAAACAAAAGGTGGCTTCGTGGCTCGGTTTGAGTCTCATGACTGGCAGGAATTGTTACCTACACTGATGACTGCATAAGCATTAATTAATGGCTCTTGTAGGCTACGAAGTTGTTTGGCTGTGGAATTTATTATATATAATCGCTCACATTCTGAAGATCCTATCATTAATTGCTCACTAGGTTAGCATTGCTCGATGGCATCGTCCTTTCGAATTGAAACTCCAATTTGTGAGACTTCGGTTTGGGGTTATAAGCTGGTTACATGACCGCGTCCCTTGTTGAGATGAAGTAGGTTCATTTCACAGTCGGATTGCTTGATTTGTGTTAGTTAATAGAATTTCTTGTGTGTGTGTGTGGGGGGGGGCGTTTGCTCAGTTGGCAGAGTGCTTGCCTTGCATGCAAGAGGCTCGAGTTTCGAATCCTTAGTTCGGATGTATCTAACTGGTGAGCCTAAATAAGGGCGAAACTCGAGTCTTGGACTTCCGGTTCATTGACTTCTTGGCTCTTTTAGGCTGCGACGTTGTTTGGATGTGGAATTTATTATATATATATATATATATATATATATATATATATATATATATATATATATATATATATAATCTAAAGAAGCTTTGAATAAAAAAATGCAAAAATAAAAATAAAGAATACAGTTTAAATTCCCGGATGGAAAAAATATGCCAACTTTAACCTATCGCAGACTTAGCACCTACATAATCCGACTTTTAAAATGTTTATAATGACCAAAGAGAATTCATTTATATAAGGATGAAGAAAAAAAAAAAGCCTTTACTAAAATTGTTAAATTTTTTTTTTTTTTTTTTTTACACAGTGATCACCACTTATCAAGGCCCGGAAGCCACTCAGGGATAAGGGTTATTGCAAGTACATTACGTTAGTGTGGAGATTTGATGAAGTGTTTACTTAAGGGGGCGGTTCATTAGGAATTTGTTAACATTGGACTTCAAGACATCCAAATTGTAGTCCAGAGGGAAGCAGGCAGACGGAACAGAGTTCCACAGGCGTGCAGTTCTAAGAAATAAGCTTTGTTCATGGAATCCACGTTTTGATTTAGGCACAGATATAGAGTGGGGGAAATTTTTCACAGTGGATTCAGCTAGACGGGTGTTTTTCGTGAAAGATTGGCGAGGGGGGACCAGGGATTGGAGTTCAGACGAGCACCTGCCATGAAAATAACGATAAAACAAGGATAGGCTCGCAATGTCTCTTCTGTGGGAGAGAGGTTGCAGGGTAGAGAAAAGGGCATCCCCCACTAAACCACAAAGTCTATTTTGTACTCTGTCAAGGCATGATAGGCTGTTTTTGGCAACTCCTGCCCAGATATGGCAACAGTATTCCATCCTTAGACGTACTTGGCTTTTATATAGATAGAGAATTGCATCAGTAGTGAGATATCTTCTGGAGAGGTAGAAGGATCCCACCATCTTTCCAGCGACCTTGGCAACAGACTTGATGTACGTGTTCCATTTCAGATCAGGAGTAAAGGTCAAACCCAGAAGCTTGTCAAAACACGGGGCCTCACCCAGACGAGAGCCATCCATCACAATTGATGCCAGCTGGGGATCAGAGCGTTGATGATGTAAGGATAGGAGTTTGGTTTTGGATGCATTAAAGGTAACCAGCCACATCTTCCCCCACTGAACCACGCGCTCGAGATCAGAGGAGAGAGAATCCGAGAGAACTTTGTCATTTACAGCCTTTGATGTGTTGCCGTAGATGGTCGTGTCATCAGCATAGATGTCAACGAATGATTTAAGTATGTGTTTAGGGAGGTCATTGATGTAGATCAGGAAGAGAGTTGGGCCCAGGATTGACCCCTGAGGGACTCCAGCATTTATATTGCAGGCCTCCGATTTTTGTCCATCTATCACTACTCTTATGAGCTTATCGGAGAGAAATGATTTAATGATTGAGAAAACATTTCCAGTTATACCGTAGCTGGAAATCTTGTGAAGTAGACCCTTATGCCATACCTTGTCGAAGACCTTTGATATGTTAAGAGCAATTGCCCTAGAAAGGAAGCCTTTGTCAAGAGATTCACTAATCCTGTGGGATATAACCGTCAGCACATCTGCGGTAGATCTTGCAGAGCGGAAACCATATTGTATGTCACTAAGAAGGTTATTCCTGCTGAGGTGGTTGACTATTTCTCTATTTAATATGGATTCCAGCAACTTACTCATAACACACAGGAGACTTATTGGTCTGTACTGAGAGGGAGATGAGTTATCACCTAAATTCTTAAATACAGGGCAAACTGATGAGGTCTTCCAGAGGGTTGGAAAGCACTTCTCCTTAAGGCAGCGCTTAAATAGTTTCGTAAGTATGGGAGCAAGTTCTGGTTGAAGCTTTTTCAACACTATAATTGGGATGCTGTCAGGGCCAGTTGCTTTACTGGAATCTAGGTTTTTTATTAGCTTGGCGACCTCATGCACGGATATCTGTATGTTACCTAGCTTGTTCTGTGTTATAGGAGGAAATATGGGGAGTTGATGGCCTTCGTCGCATAGGGTAGAATTAGCTGCAAAGTTCTTTGCAAATAGTTTGGCCTTGTCTGACGCTGAGGAGATGACCTCTGGTCCATTCATAATGGTTGGGATAGAACGCACACTTCTGTTCAGGATCCTATTTGTTATTTGCCAAAACTGGTGGGATCCAAGCCGCTGATCAGCTACTTTGGATTTAACAGACTGGGCATATAGCTCTCTTGCATTTTTTATTACTTTTTTACAGTGGTTGCTGGCAGATCTGAAAGCAGCTTTAGTCTCAGTGCATCTATTACATTGGTAGCTATGGAAAAAGTGATTTCTGTGCGCGATAGCAGCAGCACATTCTGGGGAGAACCATGGCTGGCTGTTAGGTTTTTAATAGATATATAGATAAATAGAAATAGACTGAGCATTTGCATAAGCCGATTTCGCAAAAGTCTTCAATTTTAAAACAGAATTTAACTACATAAGGATGAAAATAGAAAACCTTAACTAAAATTTTGTAAATAGAAAACGGGGATCATCAGCTGCTTACCATGAAGCTGTTTCGGAGATTTAAAAACAGGACAGCTGTTTCATACATGGCTCTCCAGTGGATAATACCACTTCCTCAATAAAAAAAAAAAATGTAAAATAATACGGTTACTATTTTTACTAATATACTTTACTAATATATATATATACAATATTCACTAGAGAATTATCTCTGTAATAATAAATGCGAAATCTGTATGAATTTAAATATATCTAAGTATATTTTATGACCGGCAAGGTCGGGCGCCCTTTGATAGTTATTAATAAGTAAGTAAGAAAAAAAAAATGTAAAGTGATCGGCTACAATCGAGAGTGAAGAGGTTCTTTTTTCATTAACTACTGCATTGAAGTTTACGTAAAGGTAAAATTATTTCTCCACTTATCCTTAATCTTCACCATATAATGTTGAATGATTAACAACGAAGCATCAATCTTTTTTTTTTTAGTATGGATTGAACCCTGATCTCTTGGGTACATTAGCAAACGCTCTAATCATTATGCCAAATTGGCTGATTTAATAAGTAAATAATATTGATAGAATATTTTACCTTGCTTTCTAGATCAGTAATTCGTTCTTTGAGGGCTTTTATTGTCGTGCAGTTGAAACATTCTGCAAAATAAAATGAATGAAATAAAAAGAAAACATGAATACTTGACACAAAAGAAGATGAGTATTTTTTTTTTTGTTTTGATTAAAGAAAAAGACATTTTGTCTAAGAAAGAAATATGAGTAATATCTTACTAATGGGTTTTGAAAGGAAAGGATTTCAAAAGGATTTCTTTTCTCCCAAACAACTGATTTCCCTCACAAATCGACCTTGTGTCTAACTCTGCCTTTAAGAGGGAACAAGTAAGTAGAACTTGACATAATTGTTAAGTTTACGGTAATCCGTCACTGGTTGCACCTTTGCCTTATTCTATTGCACTACGACCATCATCAGAATTAATCCCTTGAGAGATATGTCTTTCTTCTGAGTATGGCACAAGCGAACCCTTGTCCATCCATGCCCAGAGTTCTTGATCATAATCTGGTCGAAGTTTTGCAGCCACTCAATGTTCTGGCACTCCATTATGCAGTCCTTCAGGTGGGCAGTTATCTGCCCATTTCCATGCTGCAATCCATGCTCGTTTCTGATAGTCGAATGTAGCAGTAAAATCCGGTTCATTGATGGAGGTAGCCGCCCATGTGAAGAATTTCCTAATGATGATCCAGACTGCACCCATAGGTCCAACAGTGATGCCTCTGAATGCTTTTATCGCATCAATCCCTAACAACAGATCAAATCCCAATGGATTACCACACACCACCAGAGTATCAATCCTAATGCAGTCGCTGTCGTTTGTTGAAATAGTGACTACATCTCTTACGTGGGACGAGCTTCCAATAGTCAGGACGTCCACGTTTCCTGTTTTCCAGGATGGACATCAATTCGCATCTATTATTCTATGCAAGCATCTGTGTCAATTAATGCTGAACTCCACATTCCATCAACGTAAATAACAATCTCTGGGAGCACTGCATTTACATCATAGTGCCTTGCGCTGGAAATGAGGGAATGCAATCCCAGAAATTCCCAATATCATAACACAACAAACTGCATTTTCCTTGTGTGGAAAGCTCGTAGGGCACCTCCCTGTATGTGTGTGGCTGCATGTGGCATGTGGAGTAATAAAGAGAGAGAGCCTGTTCAATCACAAACGGCTAGAATAACAAGATTACAGACTCTCTACTCTGCCATATGATGTGCAAGACTGTGGGCACAGTTAAATGGAATGATCCAGCTTGTAGAAACTGGTGCGTGGACAGCCAGGAACTGAACATATGGGTCGATTCCAGTGCACAAGCAACTGTAGTGACATTGGAAAGAAATGGAACTGTGGTGGAGAACGCTTGTTGGTTGCGACCTGAGAACGATGTGCAGCATATTAATCCGGCTGAATTGAATGCCGTGTTGAAGGGAATTAACTTATCGCTTCAGTGGCAGACCAAGATGGTGCACATAAAGACCAACTCTGCATGTATTCACAAATGGGTGTCAGACACTCTCAGTGCGAAAACGTAAGGTTGCTAGTGTGATACTCGTTATGATATGACTAAATGCCCTCAAAGAATTGGTGAAGGAATGTGGGCTCTCAGTAGATGTGACATTGGTTGCGTCAATTCACAACATGGTTGATCAATTGACGCATGTACCACAATGGTGCTTCAATGCCATGAAAAAGGACACAGGGCCCTGAGCCACTGATCAGTGGAATGCATGTCACTGAGCTGGATGCAGCCTAGGTCATGGCCATTCACAGAAAGAGTGGAGATCCAGGAGTGCAACGCACTGCTTATTTTGCTTGAAGCATTTGCCCTGCGGTGATAAAAGCAGCAATCAGATTTGCAATACGGACGTGCATGGAATGTCAATCTATAGATCCAGCGCCAGTTCACTAGGAGAAAGGAAAAGTAGCAGTAAGTAGTGATTGGCAACAGTTGAGAATGGACATGACACACTACAGTGCTTACCATTCCCTAACTATCATGGATTGTGGCCCGTCATGGTTTTCAGTGAGGAGGCAATTAGCATGGCAGGACAACAATTATAATTCGCCAACTGGAAGTGTTTTTTTTTTTAACGTGGCTCACATCGTGAACTACTGACAAATAATGACACAGTCTTCTGCAGTGAAGAATTCAGAATGTTCGCAGATGAATTAGGTGTGAACTTGAGATTTTGCTGTGCATATGCCCTGACCAGGAATGGCAAAGGAAAGTGATGCCGTCGCACTGTGAAACGGATTGCAACTAGAGTGCACTGCTTCATACCAGAGCTGGTCTACTGGTACAACGTAACTCCAAAAGATGATGAGTCATCAATGCTATATACCGGGATGAGGTCCAGGTGAAAGGAATCGATGCTATGCGACCAGTAGCAGGCCCCGAGCATAGTCTCTACTAAATTGGAAACTATGTGTGGCTGAATGCACTAGAGAGTCCGTGTACCATGATATTTCGCCAGGGTTGGGTAATTGAGATAATAAGTCCACAGTCCGTCTTGGTGGATGGATTGCTCCGACACATGAAAGACCTGCACCCTCAATACAGTGTATTCTTGTCAGAAGAAGATTCCAACAGCACAATATCTTTAGAGAGCAGGTCAGAAAGTCTGATACCCGATGATGAAACAGAGTCTGAAGATGGTCACGAGACATGAGTAGAGAAAGCGCACGTTTCTGATGAAGCCCATGGTTCTAAAGGGGCCTCACAATTGCGAAGAAGCATCCGACAAAGACGACCATTGCTGCATGCAGCCTGTGTGATCATGAGATCAGGGTAGAGTGTGACAACAATCATGGAAACAAACATCGACGGGTGGCATGTACATATTGTAAAAAGTTAAGAAGACTCAAACTGATCGATCTAGCAAAGATTAATCCATTCTTTTGTACAGCAGAGGTGTGCGAGAGGACATTAGATGCTAACAAGATTTCACTTAGAATTGCCTTTGAGTCTTATTGGGACTCGGGGACCGTGAGTGTTGTCAAGAACATTATAACTATCTGAGTTCGACCTCTGACGGCCTAACAGGAGAGGTCTCGGCTCAGGGCAGGTTTATAAAAATAATATTTGCATACATGATAATTCTTCCCTTTCTTTATTATTGTCAGTTATAATAAAAATCAAGATTAAGTCTCTGTTTCTTTGCGACTGATAGGAAATGAAAAGGTAACGTATACAAGTTAAGACGCGGTTAAATTTGGGCATATAAAAATCCGGTATTTTTTCAGTGGAAAGAACATTTTTTTGTTGACTCAGAGTTGTTTGAACTTATGGTTGATTCGCATGTAAGTAGGAAGAAAGAAAGGAAAAGAAAAATGATTGTTGTTTTTGTGTGTGTTGAGACCATTGCAAGCTGAAGTAAAGTTATTTTCTTTTTTTTTTGCACAAACATTTTAACGGTATTCGACAGTTTAAAGGAAAACTTCAGCACTTCAAATAGCTGCTGTCAAATGTTTGTGATCAGTTTCGTCTTACATTGAAATCGGTATAAAGGCGAAACTAATGCACCATATTATTTTTACCTTGCTTTATTTTTTGCAGATTTTAAATTTTAATTTTTCAAATATTTCAGATTATCATATATATTTTTTTTGCTTTATTTTGAAAATATTACTTGGTTTCCTTAAAATTTTTGCAAATTAGGCCACTATGCAAATTATTTTATGGAAAAAAAATTAGAAAATTTGTATTATAGATCAATTTGGGCAATTCGGAATCATAACTCATTATTCTAATAGAGATAACTCTATTTTACTAAAAATGTTGAAAAAAAATTTATTTCCTTACAATTACTTTTGTTTAAGAAAAAATTACGATATCATCGCATTTTACATGTTTTGTTATTAATGTTATAAAACTTTGTTACATTAAATAAAGTAATTGGAAAAAAAAAATCATTTTTTCTTACAATTTTTAGTATAATAGAATTACCTCCCTTAGAACAATTAGTTAAGATTCTGAATTGTCTCAATTCGTTTAATTATTTGCTAAATAATTTTGCAAAATAAAAATGGAAAAGTAAACAATTTAATTACTTTTTAATAAATACCATTTGATTTTACTATTTTTACCGCAAAAATTATAAAATCATTATATTATCTGGAAAAAAAGCGTCGCTTCTTTGTTAGAATAGCGAATTTTGAAAGGCGAAAAAATGAATTTCATTAAAAAAGTGCAGCATCTTTCGACCCTCAAAAAATCCTTTAAAATAACAACTATTATAGGTTTTCGGGAGTGCTGAAAACGAAACAATTAGTTTCCAAGATGTGAAGAAAGTTATAGTTTCAAAAAGTTGGGGATCACTTTTCTATATTAATTTAACGTAAAATGAGCACCCACTGTTTTGTTGAGAGTGGGGGTTGGTCAACATAAAATGAACACAGTTTAACGTAAAATAGGTAATTGTAGCCCGGTAGACACAAAACCTACCTTATAATTGTTTTCTATGGGTTTTCGGATGTGCTGAAAACGAATATCGAATTTAAAATTGGGACAGGTAAATAGTTTCCATGATACTGAAAAGATAGTTTTTTGCAGGTTTCATGCAATAAAAAATATGTGCACGTGCTTGCACGTACAAAAATGCCAACCACTTATAACATAAAATATTGCATTTAAATTTTCCGCAAATAAATAGTTTTTCAGATATTAAATAATGTAATTTTTTATGTCATAAGTGGTGGCCATTGTTGTACGCACAAATTAGTTGCCGGTCCCAATTTGAAATGCAATATTTGTTTTCGGCACATCCGAAAGGTTTTAAGGTAGGTTTTGTGTTGTTCTACCGGGCTACAATCACCTATTTTACGTTAAATTGTGTACATTTTATGTTGAACCCCCCCCACTCTCAACAAAAAGGTGGGTGCTCATTTTACGTTAAATTAATATAGAAAAGTGATCCCCAACTTTTTGAAACTATAACTTTTTTCACATCTTGGAAACTATTCGTTTACTGAAATTTTAAAGGTTATTTTTGTTTTTAGCACCACCGAAAACCTACACTAGTGGTCATTTTAAAGCTCTTTTAGGGTGGAAAGATGCCGTACCCTTACACGGACCTTTTACATAATTCGCCAGTGATCTAAGGGAGATAACTCCATTTAACTAAGAGATTCATTCATTTTTTTTTCGCGCAAGAATTTAAGACAATGAAACGAACGTAACTTTTTTTTTGTTGTTTTTTTTATAAAGAGGTCACTACGTATCAAGGCCATGAGACCACTCGAGAATAAGGGTTAATATGTGTACGGTAATCATTGGGACAGTAGTGTAGTAATCATTTGTGTTGAAGATTTGCCTATAATTAGATTATTTACGAGGACTGTTCAAGTGTTCAATAAGACTTTGTTTACGTTAGACACGAAGACGACAATATTGTAGTAAGTTGGAAAGCAGATAAGCAGAATAGAGTTCCACAGGCAGGCAGTTCTTGGAAAGAAGCTTTGTTTACGGAATCTACTTTTAGGGTAAGGCACCGACAGAGAGTGGGGGAAATTATTGATAGTGATTTTGGTTAGAAAAGTGTTTTATGTGAAAGAGTGGCAAGGACGGACCATAGATTGGAGTTCGGTCGAAAATAACGGCACTTCGAGGAATTGTAAGAAAAGAAAGGTATGACTGGTATTAAAAACAAACAAACAATAAATGAAAGCATTACAAAAATAAAAGTTGCAACTATTTTTTTTGTAACAATGTAAGTTATGTTAATAACGTGTAAAACTTTGTTATATAAAAAATCGTCGAGTCGCAGGACGCAGCTCTCTTTAATAACATATCGAACTCTTCTTCAACTATCATCAAAGTGTAGTATCTGTTCTGATACTACACTTCATCTTTTCTGATCTCGGTCAGTGGAGAAGAAATCCTTCTAGATTGAGGTAATTTTTATTTTTTGTTCCTATCCAGAGTGCCCTTTATGGGGGAGCTGGATTTTCCCCACGTTAAAAACCGACCTTGTGTCTAACTCTGCCTTCGTGGAGAAGAAAGTGAATAGGAAGTATTATCGCACGTTTTTTTGTTTTTTTTTTTGTAATCTTAAAGACATGTTTTTTGTTATTAATATTGTAAACGTTGTAACATTAAAATAAAGTTTTCATAGATTTTTTTAAAAATGTTTTCATTAAGATTAAAATATATGTAGTCGCACTTTTTTATTTTTTTTATTTTTTTAATTTTTTTTTTTTTACAATTAATCAATGTTGTGTTTGTCCTAAACTCTGGTATGAAAAACAAACAAAAATAAGAAAAAATGAACGAATGAAAATGGAGTTATCCCCCTTAGATCAATGGCGATTTACGTAAAATCCCCCCCCCCTTCAATGAAAGAGGACAGAGCACATACTACACTTAATCTGAAAGCTTTTTGTTTGACATTTATGAATTACATATTTTTTTAATTTAATTTTTTTTGCTCAATTTTGTGTGAAGTTAAATACATTAAAAAATTAACATAACTAATTGAACTTAATACGATAAAAATAATTATGCAAAATATATATTTTTTTTATTTTAAGATAGTAAAGATTTCGGGTTTGTATTACTGTACGCATAGATTCGAAAAAGTTGTTAAATAAGAAATATATAACAAATAAATGTTATCAAAGGCAAGATAAGTTACTTTTTTACCTAACTGGATATTTTTTAGTGTTTTTATTTAATGTAACATGTTTATTCAGCTCGAAAAACATACAGTGTTTACCGATGTATATGAAAATTACAAATGGCGCCAGACTCTCTGTTGAACACGGCAAGTGTGGGAAAAAGAATAAAAAAAACTATACAAAATACTGTTAAAAACCCACCGAATATATGTCAGCCTATGTCACAGTAACATATATTTAACGAGTTTCTAACAGTATTTTGTATAGTTTTTTTTTAATTTTTAACTCCTTTTCCCAAACTTACCATAGTCAACAAAGAGTCTGCCGCCATTTGTAATTTTCAAATACATCGGTAAGCACTGTTTTTCGAGCTGAATAAACATGTTACATTAAATAAAAACACTAAAAAAATATCCAGTTAGGTAGAAAAGTAACTTATCTTGCCTTTGATAACATTTATTTGTTATATATTTGTTTTTTGACAACTTTTTCGAATCTATGTGTATAGTAAAACAAACCCAAGATTTATTGTTGATTTTTTTTCTTTTTTTTCTTGTTGATTTCAATGATGATTAAAAGGATTCTAAGTGGTCGGACATTACTTCGTTTGCTTTTGAAACGATCTGCAGTAAGTTGTGGCGCTTATTCGTTATAATAAAGAAATTCGAAAATCGAAATATTGAGTTTCAAGTAAAATCAGCAATATCTAACGTAATTGTCATGTCGCTGTAATGAACATATCCCCAAATTATGAAAACCGATGAGATAGAAAATTAGGTACTTGTACAGTTTAATGAAGACATTAAAAAATGAAAATATCGAAAAAAGTTTATATTGTACGTATCCATTATGGAATGAAGTTCTCTGAAAAAATTTTTTCACTTAATTTCATCAAGTAGTTTTCTTTTTTATAGCGAAAAAAGCAATTTGTTATGATACCAAGCAAATGGTTTGATTTTTAGGAAGAAAAGCTATTATTAAAGATGGAGAGGAAGTGTCGGCGCTTTAAATTGAGTTATCTGCCCGTGGCATGGTCAAAAATTTCCAAGAGGGCTATCTTCAACGTGCTGTCATAAAAACGTTTTTCCACTGTAAAAAAAAAAAAAAAAAAAAAAAAAAAAAATCCCCCCAAAACTACTCGATCAAATTTAGGGATGTTTTTTTTTTTTTTTTTAGATCTTCACTCCAAAACGGATACGTACAATAAAACCTTTGTTTTTTTTTTCCCGATATTTTCATTTTATAATGTCTTGATTAAACTGTACAAGAAAAATAAAAAAAAAAAACCCAGAGATCTGAAATCGTAACAAGGGAGGTAATTATTTTCTGAAAACTGAAAATCTCAGGCCAATTTATCGTTTTTCACAATTTTTGGATTTGTTCATTACTACGACATGCCAACTAAGTAGATACAATTGGTTTTACTTGAAGTTCAATGTTTCAGTTTTCAAATTTTACTATTATAACAAAGAAGTGCCTAAGTAGCAAACGGAGAAAATTGCATTTATAGTTTACTAGCAGGGAAACCGACATTGCCTAGGATTGAATGATGATCAACACATATTTTCATTGCCATTTGAAATCGTTGAAATTGTCTATTTTCAATCAAATCGATTGATTGCCTGCTCTAGTTAGGGACCCATCGCAAGGAAGCTTCACACGCCTCCCAGCAGTGAGTTAGTCCACAATACTTTGTAGTCTACATTGCACTGTAGAACTTACTGTCGATTTTATAAAATTATCTTTTATATATAATGGCTGTAATTTAAGTTCAAAATGAAAAAGTCAAGTATCATGATGCAATTGTACTTTAAACAAAACATTCATTTCGAACGCGCCCCTATCATATCAAAGAACCTACTGTTGATTTTATGTCGGGCCTTTTGGCTTGTGTGGTTGTAGAACTTTTCAAATACACTTGTGATGTTAGGCTGTGTAGGGTGTTAACTTTGGTCAAAATCGCCTGTTTCCTCTTTCATCGAATTATTTTGATTATCGATTATCAATACTTATTGAAGATATTCCGATACAAAACCCATCTGAGAACACTGCCAGGAACATAAAGTATTTTCATGTAAAAATTTCATAAAAAGCGGCCGTTTTCGAGTCCATAAGGAATGAACTTACACACACACACACACACACACACACACACACACACACACACACACACACACACACACTCTCTCTCTCTCTCTCTCTCTCTCGCACACACACACTCTCTCGCTCTCGCACACACACACTCTCTCGCTCTCGCACACACACACACACACACACACACACACACACACACACACACACACACACACACACACACACACACACATGCAAAGTTCCTTTTAAAGTAAAATTAAATGTTAAAGTAGAGATAGAGATAGCGGTTATTTCCCTTTAACCGAGAAAGTTTATAATAAATGAGTACAAGAAATCAGAGTATGCTTGAAGAAACTTTATTCAAACAAGATCTACACGAGTATCGAGTCGTTGCGAGAATAATAGGAAATAATTGAAAAGGTCTTTCTTTATCATCGCACACACACACACACACACACACACACACACACACACACACACACACACACACACACACACACACACACACACACACACACGAAACAATGAAAAAGAAAGGAAAACCCTATAAAAGAAAAAAAAAATCGTAAAAAAAATGCCAGAAAAACGGAAACAAAAAGAAAGAAAAACGTAAAAAGTGAGTGAGGAAAGTGGGAGTTGACGCTTTTGCAATTGTCGTCACTCTGCTGAAGGCAGATAACTCCAGTTTTCTAATAGATCCGTTCTTTTTAGCAAAAGACTGGAACCATAAGAACTGACTGCTAAGTGCTATTATCATTAAAAAAAGAGACGAACTTTTCATAATATCTAAAACTTAGGTCAAATTGACATATTATGATAAAACCTGTTATATGCATGTTTCACTTGATTGAAATCGATTAAGTAAATTATGAGTCTTTATTTTAAATCGCTCCAGACAAGGCGTGAAGCCACTTAATGTAAGCAGATAACAAGAACAAACAATGATTGTCTCAAATACAGGAGATGGCTATTGTTTTTAGTCTTGAAAAGATGAAAGCTATATGTAGGAGGAAAAATGTCAGTGTGAAGAGTTCCAAAAGCCAGGAGTTCTTGGAAAGAACCTACAAGAGTAGGAAGCCATGTTACAATAAGGTATCAAAACAGCGAATTAATGGAGACCATTAGACCAGGGTTTCCCAAAGTGGGCTCCACGGAGCCCTGGGTCTGTCTGAGTGAGGCTGAGGGGTTCCAGAAGCCCTTTCTTAAAGAGGACCAAATGCTTTATATGGAAAAATTAAATGGCTGCAGACATTTAATTTTTGATTTTTTTTTTACTGGAAAGAAATATAATACATAACTATAGGTGTAAAACGTTTCAGGATGGTTCATGAAAAAAGTAAATAAAAAATAAATTGACAAAAAATGCAATAATTTTGGATTCCTCAAAAAAAAAAAAAAAAAAAAAATGGCCGTGAACACAAAAATATAGCAAAATCACGAACAGGAATAATTAATGAACAAGCATGAGTTAAAATTTGAAATTAATGTTTTTATATTTATTTTAGAAATTATCTTGTTAGTGCTCTGTGAAAAACCTTTGCCTTGCTCAAGGGCACCATGGGGTCTTAGAGTTTGGGAAACCCTGCACCTAAACCAACAAATTAAACGAGTTGGATCAAAGGAAACAGGAAATAGACCAGACAATTCTGAAGAACATATGCTGTAATATGAAAATTTAGGGCGCTAATTGCAGAGGATTTTTTGACTATATTTCTTTTTATTAAGAAAACGCAACTTCAAAGAATTGTAAAAAAAAAAGATGCGACGATGATATTTATTAAACAAGTGTGATTTGAGTATAGTATTCAACTTCTTTATTTAATGTAACAAAAAAAAAATATAATGTTATGTAATGTAATAACAATGTAATGTAATAACAATGTAATGTAATAACAATGTAATGTAATAATGTAATGCAATAATGTAATGTAATAACAATGTAATGTAATAATGTAATGCAATAATGTAATGTAATAACAATGTAATGTAATAATGTAATGTAATAACAATGTCATGTAATAATGTAATGTAATAACAATGTAATGTAATAATGTAATATAATAACAATGTCATGTAATAATGTAATGCAATAATGTAATGTAATAACAATGTAATGTAACAATGTAATGTAATAACAATGTAATGTAATAATGTAATGTAATAACAATGTAATGTAATAATGTAATGCAATAATGTAATGTAATAACAATGTAATGTAATAATGTAATGTAATAACAATGTCATGTAATAATGTAATGTAATAACAATGTAATGTAATAATGTAATATAATAACAATGTCATGTAATAATGTAATGCAATAATGTAATGTAATAACAATGTAATGTAATAATGTAATATAATAACAATGTCATGTAATAATGTAATGCAATAATGTAATGTAATAACAATGTAATGTAATAATGTAATATAATAACAATGTCATGTAATAATGTAATGCAATAATGTAATGTAATAACAATGTAATGTAACAATGTAATGTAATAACAATGTAATGTAATAATGTAATGTAAT
>NC_136483.1:103881698-103921698 GCF_053919585.1 Euprymna scolopes | reverse complement strand
ATCTGTTTTATTTAATACTAGCATTTCAGCCCGGCGTTGCCCGGGTGTTTGGAGGTGTATGCTGAGCAAAAAAAATAAAAAGAGTAAATTTTTTTTTAATTTGACCCCTATTATGACCCCTTAAAATTTATAGTTTCGGGCTCAAATCACTTTATTAAGTTAGATCCAGGTTCAAGGAACCTATATCTAAAATTTCAAGTGTCTAGACCCAAAATTGTCGGAGGAGTTTGGTAAAGTTCTTAAAGGTCAAATCGTTGAAATTTGACCCCTTAACAGCCAAATTTCTGGCTGACACCCGTCACATCGATTTTCCCAAATCTCAGTACCCGGTATTTCAAATTTCGAGTCTATAGACTAAAAATTGACAGAGTTATTGCGTAGGGAAATGTACACAGACAGACAGACACACAGACACAGAGACAGACAGACAGACAGACAGACAGACACGTTCACTTTTATAGATATATAGATTAGGCCTACCTTTCGATTTATTTACTTCCTATATGCTTTAGTTTATTTTTGTTTATTTATTTTAGTTTTATTTATTTATTTATTTATTTATTATTGATATTTTTTGTTTGTTTATTTTATTTATAATTGTTTATTTTATTTATTTATCATTGATATTTTTTGTTTGTTTATTTTATTTATAATTGTTTATTTTATTTATTTATTGTGTTGTTTATTTTTGTTTATTTTATTTATTTATTTATTGTCTTGTTTATTTTTGTTTATTTATTTTATTTATTATTGATATTTATTTTTGCTTGTTTATTTTATTTATTATTATTATTTTATTTATTTATTTATCTATTATTGATACTTTGTTTATTTATTTTTTATTATTTTTGTTTATTTATTTTATTCATTTATTTATTTATTATCATTGATATTTATTAATGCACTTTTTTCTGTGAAACCTCCATTTAGATTATTCTAAATTCTAAAGTTACACACACACACAGACACACACACACAGACACACACACACACAGAGACACAGACACAGACACAGACACACACACACACACACACACACACACACACACACACACACACACACACACACACACACACACACACACACACACACGTGTGTCCGTGTATGTGTGTATCTACTATTAGCGGGGGTGAGGCGCCCAGCTTTGCCCTGTCATAAAATACGCTTAAATATGATATTTTAATTTGTTCGGATTTTGTATATATTATTATAGAGTCGTGATTTGAAAAGTAAAAAACAAAGTATCAGCTAGAATCGAAATCGAAAGCAAAGATGTAGCATTCAAAGCTGGTGATGTTACCACTGCACTTACGTGACACGCATCTGAACTGATTAAAAATAAACTAACATGACTGTACAAAATTTATAAAGATTTTTTTCAATTTTGACCCCTTAAAAACTATTTTAGCCGGCTAAGCTAAAAACGCATAAAAGAGCAGTCCATAAAACCCCCAATCATTTGAGTCCCCTTTGCATATTCTTTTAAACATGCATTTTAATTAATTTCCTATGAGTTTTTTTCGTTTTCTTATGAGATGATCATCTTTAGTTAAGTATTACGTGTAATTATATTAATGCAGATATTTTATATGATTTATACTTGCGTAATATTTGCGTAAAAAGGTTATAGTAAACACAAACCTCTTTCTATACATATTTAATTATCTATGTATGCGTATATTTGTTTAAAAATTTTGCCTTGTGTCAGTTTTTGATCTACGTACATGAAACTTAATATATAGGGTCTTTGAACCGATGCGAAACTTTATATTTGGATTTTAGCCAGGGAAATCGGTGCAAAAGTGTGATAAAAAAAAAAAATTAAAAAAAAAAATGGAATTTGCTGAGTGAAGGTCAAACGAAAACATTACGAATACGTATGCATAACGTAATAGCTATTGGTTCATGTTTTAATTTTTAGCCTTGCAACAGACGTCTTCATAGCTCAGTAAATTGTAAGCTGAACGTTTTGGTTTCGATTCTTTGTGGTAGCGCATCATATTTAAACGTATTTTACGATTGGGCAATGCCGGGCAGCCTGCTAGTATTATTATAGAGTCGTGATTTCAAAAGTAAAAAAAAAAAAAAAAAGTATTTTAGAGCCATTAGCTAGAATTGAAACTGAAAGCAAAAATAGCACTCAAAGCTGGTGACGTTACCACTGTACCAACGTGACATGCATATGAACTGTTTAAAAATTGAAAATTAAAAATAAACTAAGTACAAAATGTACAACGATTTTTTCAATTTTGAGCCATTTTTGACCCCTTAAAAATTATTTTAACCGGCTAAAGACCCATTAAAGAGCTGCCCATAAAAAAATCCAATCATTTGAGGTTCCTAGCGCCAGTCTGTGACTTTTAGTTCCGGTGGAGATAGAGTTTGAAAATATGGAGACAGACATATAGCCTTTTATATATTAGATTATATAAAAAGAACTTTATCTGTGTGTTTGTTCTATATGAACTCGATAACGGTTTGGCCGATTTCATAAAATTTTATATGAAGATATGCCTGGCACTTTTCTTAGAGAGGTTTTTATATCGAAATGTCTTCGATAAGTACCGATAATCAATAATCGATAATTAATAATCGAAATAATCCGATGAAAGAAGGAACAGGCGATTTTGACCAAAGTTAACACCTTAACCAGCCTAACATCACAAGTGCATTTGAGAAGTTTTATTACTGCGCAAGCAAAAAGGCTGGGTTATTAAAATAAACTGTAGGTTCTTTGATATGACAGAGGCGCATTCGAAAAGAAAGTTTTTATTTATCCTGGCGATTGTAATACTTGGCACATCTTCAGATGTTTGAGTACAAGGTTTAAATATCTGATACAGAGAGAGAGAGGGAGAGAGAGAGAGAGAGAGAGAGAGAGAGAGAGAGAGAGAGAGAGAGAGATATCGCCAGCATATGTTTTAATGAAGGATGACTAAGTTCAGAAATTGTCAACAGGCGGAAGACATCTTAAATTCGAAAAATAAATAAATAAAAATATGAAAAAAAAAAGAAGAAGAAGAAGAAGAAGATATTTTTAGTTACCTTCCTGACAGGTGCTGCCTTGAAAACCTGGGCAACACTTCCAAGACATTTCTTTGCGAACCCGGAAGACTTTGCGATACTTTGGTCTCTGAGCAATTCTGTAATCAAAAAAAAAAAAAAGAAGAAGCTAATATAAATTCATTAAATAACTATTTTGCCAAACGATTTTTAAGTAACTTAGTTATCTGTATATATCTATATATCTATAAAAGTGAAAATGTGTGTGTGAGTGCGCTTGCGCGTGGGCGAGGACAATTCCCAACCGATATACTCAACAAAATTTAGATCTACGAACTTGAAATTTGGTACATAGGGTATTCAGACACGTGGAACATTTTTTAATCAGTTTTCAGTCAGAAAAAAAAAGGCTGCTAAAAATTGAAAAATTGGTGTCATCGGATTTTATCTGTTTGTTAGTTCATAAATGCGCATGCGTGAATCACTCACATGACAGATTCCTTATGTTACGAATAAGTATGTTTGAAAACACTTTTTAAAGTCGTGACAAGCTGGCCTAATGGTTATCGTTTTTGACTCACTGTCTTTAGGTTTTCGTTCCGAGTATTTTTTACTTCCAAAAAAGTGAACTGTTTAGAAAAATATACTACTCTCACACACATGACTCAATTTCTGTATGAATTAAAATATAATATTTATGTGTATTTTACGACCGGGCAATGCCGGGCGGCCTGCTAGTTTGATATAAAATTCAATCCCTTTTTATTTCATGTGGTGGATTTTATGAAAACTGGAATAAATATATTCGTTTCTTTATTTGCGGACTGTTATCCTCATCTTTTATATTTGTTGTTTGACAAAGTTTCGGCCAACTAATCATCTGGCTAGTTTTGGGTAGAATTGAAACCACCATCTTCAGATAATGCTTATCAGGAACCGTAGAGATTTAAAGTCTCTAATCACTGCACCAGCCTGGGGTCCGTAGCGCAGTGGATAGAGACATTGAATCTCTACGATTCCAGGTGAGCATTGTCTGAAGATAGCAGTTTCAGTCCTACCCAAAACTGTCCTGAAGATTACTTGGGCAAAACATGGCGAGACGACAACGACTATGGAAGGAAGTAATTGCTGAAGATACAGTTAAAAGATTCAGCAATCCTATCCTGTTGCGGTTACCACCTGACGATTGCCAGTGAAATAGTTGGCCGAAACGTTGTGAAACAACAACTATGAAGATGAATATAACAGTCCGCAAATAAATATACAAATTACTCATCTCAAAGAATTCCAATAATTGGGATAATGCTGGAATAAGTATTCTAAGCATAAGGTTCAGTTTGATTAGATCTTGATTTTATTTTCGTAAGGGAGCAAAATATGGTGCAACATTAGGAATTACTTTTACTCGTTCTGATTTTATATAAAAGTCGGTGATTTTTCAGTAATAGTCAACACAACAAATAAATGTTACCAAAGGCAAGCTAAGTTATTCTTCTATATATCTGGATAGGTATTTTTGAGTCTTACCTTATTTTAAAGTGTTTTCTGTTTACTTAAAAATAAAGTCAGTCGAGTTAGAACGAAAAATAAAATGGTGGTTTCAATCGAACCATAATCCAGCCTCGATAATCGTTCAAATTCAGAAACATAATTTTTTTTTTCCGTATGATAAGTTGTCTCGCAATCACCTACATGCAGTGGTGCACAATTACCTTTGTAAATTGCCCTCTCCTTTTGAAGAACATGATCTAACTGGATTTGTTCGTTGTACAACAGCTACCACATTCTTCTAATATGCGCCTTTTTAGTTGTAATCCCGAACATAGAACTATGCTGAGGTGTTCTTTTAGGAGATGTGCCAGATTACAACATTAATTTTTATCAACAGTTATCTGGTGCCTTGCGACTTCGAGCGACATCATTTTGTTTTATGTTGTTTAGTATTTGCATTCAGTTACAACTAGTATGGAGACCTGGAGTTACCCGGGATTAAATGATGATCAACGAATGTTTCACATCCCAATATTTTTATTGTCAACGAAATCGGTGAAATCGATCATTTTTCGATTGAATCGATTGATTGCCTACTTTAATTATGGCACCCCATCACAGTGCATTGGGAGGAAGCTTCACATGCCTCCCTGTAGTGACTTAGTCCACAATACACCGTAGTGCGCATTGCACTGTAGAGAAACTACTGTTGATTTTTATAAAATTATCTTATATATAATAATTGAATTAAAGTTTAAAATGCAAAAGTCAAGTATCATGCTTCAACTGTGCTCTAAACAGAAACACTCATTTCGAATGCACCCCATTCATAGCAAAGAATATACTGTTGATTTTACATGCCTGGCATAATTGCTTTTGCGGTAATAATGGTTTGAATTTAAGCTTAAAATGAAAAAGTCAAGTATCATGACGTACTTATACTTTAATCAGAAACATTCATTTAGAACGCACCCCTGTCATAACAAAGAGCTTACTATTGATTTTATATGTCGGGCCTTTCAACTTGTGTGGTAATAAAACTTCTCAAATGCACTTGTGATGTTAGGCTGTGTAAGGTATTAACTTTGATCAAAATCATATGTTCCTTCTTTCATCGAATTATTTCGATTATCGATATTCATTGAGGACATTTCTATACAAAATCTATCTAAGAACACTACCAGACATATAAAGAACCTTCGTGTGAAATTTCATAAAAATCTGTCCGGCCGTTTTTTAGTTCAGCCCCCGCCTCACAGACAAAGTTCTTTTTATATAATCTAATATATAAACGGCTACGTGTCTGTCAGTCGGTCTGTTTCCATATTTTCAAACTCTATCTCCTACGAAACTAAAAGTTGAAGAGCGGTGCTAGGGGCCTAAAATGATTGGATTTTTTACAGGCTGTTCTTTTATGGGTATTTAGCCGGTTAAAATTATTTTTAAGGGGTCAAAAATGGGTTAAAATTGCAAAAATCGTTGAACATTTTGTACATTCACCTTAGTTTATTTTTAATTTTTAATCGGTTCATATATGCATGTCACATTGGTACAGTGGTAACATCACCAGCTTTAAATGCTACAGTTTCAGTTTCGATTCTAGCTGATGGCACCTATATACTCTTTTTTTTACTTTTGAAATCACGACTCTAATAATAATATATACGAAATCGGGACAAATTAAAATATCATATTTAAGCATATTTAATCTAAATCTTAAAAGTCTAATAATCATGTCGGTTTATTATGTCATCTGCAGAAATTTTCCCAAGCTTTACCAGGGATTTGTGGAGCACTGTTGCAGCAGTAACAACAACCATAACAATCATCATCATCATCATCATCATCATCAACAACAACAATACTATCTGTGCCTAAATCTAAACGCAAATTCCATTAACAAAGCTTATTTCCTGGAATTGCCCGCCTATGGAACTCTGTGCCACTGGCCTGCTTTCCAGCTGACTACAGCATGGTTGTCTCCAAGTCTAATGTGAACAAGTTCTTGATATCCTGTCTACTTAAATAGTCAAATTCTGCTCGATTCCCATTAAAACTGATCACTGAGCTATTGTCCCACCGACCACCTTACACTCATTAATCCTTATTCTCGAGTGGTCCCAGGGCCTTGATAAATGGTGATTCCTTTGCAAAAATAAACAAAAAAAGGAAAGAAAAAAGCAACAGTAGCAGCAACAGAACTCTTAAAGTCCAATCTTTTCCTCGCCGTGGTAGACGTAATAACAACGCAGTAGCGGCCAAACTACTTTGCTAACAGTGTTCTGGTGAAAACTCCGGGGTTGGCATGAGGATCCGTCGTGGAAACGTGGCCGCATTAGAGTTATGCCATCTGAAACTTTGTTTCCTGATAGAACCAGCAATGGTAAACAGGTTTCGCAACAAGCGATATTAGGGCACATCGTAGTTGACAGAGTTCTAGTTAAAATAAAGGAAGAGTTGGCATTAGAATCCGTTGTCCTCTCGTCATTTCTGTTTCTGCATATACCAAGCAAAGACGTGTCAGGCACAGAACCGCAAATCAATGGAATGAAAGTGGCAACGATGTTTCTGCACTATTCCTGTGTGTGTTCTGAAACAAACCTTCCCCAACTTCGCATGCAATCGTTGAGTCTTTCTGTTTTCAGTGTTGGCGGTTAAAACCTGTAATCCTGCAGTTTAACAAATAGTAGGGATCAACGAGAGGTAGATTTCAGGCAATCCTTAGGCACGAGCTTCGTGAGTTCTATGCAAAGTTAAATTCGCCTAACAAACAAACAAACAAACAAACAAACAGCAGCGGCAGACAAACGATCTTTGTAAAATATTCTATATTTATTTGTAGAAATACTTAATTCTAACCAAATTCTCAATATCGATTCGTTATAAAAAAACAAGCTTTCAATCAATCAGAACGATTTGTTCTAGAAACCAAGCACCTGCTGATATTGACGACATAAGCGAGAATCCAAACACAGGCATCGTTTACAGTGTAATATAGTACGTAATTCAGCTATATGCAAATACCGAGTCGTGTGCGAAATGACGTCATAGTAAGGAAAAAGAAAAAGAGAGAGAGAGAGAGGGGGGGGAGAGAAGACGATCACATTAGAGACATAGGTGACGTCACATTGTAACGAGAAGTCACACATGGCAGAAGAATTAAATAAATATCTAGGCAGGATAAGCTGTTAGAAGCAGCTTATCCTGCCTTGACAGAGTTCAAAATAGACTTTATAGCCAAGTGTGGGGGGCCCTTTTCTCTTCCCTGGAACCTCTTTCCCACAGAAGAGACGTCGCTAGCCTGCCTCTCCCTTATCGTTATTTTCATGGCAAGTGCTCGTCTGAGCTCCAATCTATGATACCCCCCTGGCCTGACTTTCGCGAAAAACACTCGTCTATCTGAAACCACTATCAATAATTTCCCCCACTCGTTATCTGTGCCTAAACCTAAACGTAGATTCCATGAACAAACTTTTTTCATAGAACTGCACGCCTGTGGAACTCTGTTCCGTTTTCCTGCTTTCCAACTGACTACAATATGGTCGTCTTCAAGTCTAACGTGAACAAATTCTTGATGAGCCATCCCCTTAAGTAATCCAATTAACCAAATTTCCACTACTAACGATTACAACATGTTCACCTTGACCACTGTACACTCATGAACCTTTATCTTCGAGTGATCTCCGGGCCTTGATAAGTGGTGACTCCTTTGTAAAAAAAAAAAGGAGTCAAGTTATTACCTGTCCTATGTTCCTTGCGACGTACTCTGTTGGGTCTACGTGTATATACGTGCAATGTTATAATAAGGCCAACTTAACAAACGAATCTTTGTCAGTCACAACACGACTACACAGACTCTTTGGAGGCAATCTAAATCTAGCTTTGGTCGCTCGGCCACAGTCATCTCGGCAGACGGCATAAGACGTCGTCATCGATTACTTGGCGAAAGATGATAAAGACAATCCCACGGATTCACTCACAGATGCGTCCACACACACACAACGCTTAGAACTTTTCTCATCTTATTTTTGAAAACGTAAATAAAATGGATATATTTATGTGAGGATTGACTTTCTCATTCTTTTGATGGTGACATTTCTGCTACAGATTTCATGTATTGCGAATAGTCGATATCGTTGGCACCGATCTTTTATCCTTCCATGTGATAAGATTTATCGCTTTCTTTTCGTAAAAAATATCATTCCTTCTATCTGACGAGTGTGTAGCAATTACATAACTTTCGGCGCTTCTACACTATTGGGACGAAATTTCGGAAATCGTGATACTGACTCTCACATGAAAAAAAAAAGGGTGTCTGCGTATTCCTCGTATTTTTAAGATGATTATATCCAAAAATTACAAAAATCGATAAGGTAGAAAATTATTTATTCAAGAAAATAAAAAAAAAATAGAATTTGATGAAAACGGTTGTAAGACACAGGAGAGTTCAAAAGGCAGGTAATTTTCCATTTTATAAAAAAAGATGGCGGCTATTTTTTCACCTGCTCATATGATTAAAGTTGTTTTTTTGTTTTTTTTAAATAATTCAGTAATATTTAGATAATTTCGACTGCATAATTTGGAAGCTACCACTGTAACTTATTAGAATTGACAAAAAAATCAGTTGAAACCATCGTTTTTTTTTTTTTTTTATCTAAACACTCCATTTATCGACTACAAAATCTTGTCCCAATAGTGTAGAAGCGCTTAATTTTCTTTTGCAGCTGCATGTTCTAATTCACGGAGTGATTAGTACGCTGTTCGATAAGAATAACGTTTGCGTGAGGAAGGCAACTTCCGCTTCCGCTCAAACTTTGTTTTTATCACGCCTTTTACGGACGTTATGTTTCTTTTCTCGTTTTCAGCCATGATTTGTTTGGACGAGACGAAAACTCCTGACTCAGCATATTTTGTCTTCCTGTTTTCGTAATTCTTTCCGGAGCAAATTCGTGGTGTTGATGAAACTATTAATAAAATTGCTTTAAATGATAGACGGACAAGTTTGTCTTTATAACCAAAGCTGATATCCTGTCTTCTTCATATCCAGCAAAGCCAGACGGATGAAGATTGACTCAACCATTATTTTCTTCATATAACAAACCTTAAATCTCATCAACAAACTGTCGATCCTAACATTTCCTTCCAACTGTACAAGTATTTGATGTTTCTTTTGGAAAGCTACGTTTCCTTCGTATGGAACCACAGACGCGTGCCGTCTTATCTAGTAATATTGCAGCCGTAGAAACGCTCTTGTAAGAATCTCCGGTCGCATATTTTTGCAAACCTAATAGGATGGTATCATCACGAACAAACGTATACTACCCCCCCCCACTCAAAAGAGAACGTAATGTTTGATATAATGGTCTAATGATAACAACACACACTACACCTACAAAGTATGAAATAATGTCTGGGAGAATTATATCATGCCAACAGAACAGATATTACACTACTCTCCACCCACCAAAAAGGGAGATAATGTTTAGGAGAATTATCTCATGACCACAGAACCGATATAATACTTTCCTACACCACCCACAAAAAGAGGCAATAATGCCTGAAAATACACTATGATCACAGAAAAAAAAAATCTTCTGAACACTATGATCACAAAAAAAAAAAATCTTCTGAACGCTATTAAAAGTTAAATTCTTCACTAGTTTGGAGACGGAATGCGTTGTTGTGAGATGTGATTTTCTCTATTAATTCGCACTTTTTATTTTAAGATTCAAATATTAATAACTACATTTTATTTCAGTATTTAATTTATGTATTTCTGTTGTATTAAATGCTAGCTTTAATTTTTTTTTTTTTTTTTTTTTTTTATCGTCCATAAATGTTTATCTACCAAGTTGATCTTAAATATTGTATAATCAATCCATTATATTATCATTTTCAGTCCCCCACCCCTAATTTCTGGCTCCCATCTTATCTCGCAATTACTTATAACGTCACCAACTAACCTTCGGAAGAACCCCCCCCCCATCCGATTTTGTTTTATATCATAAGTTGCTTAAAACGTGATTAGTTAAAGTTCAGAATAAAATCATGCTTTCTCTTAACGGTTAATTTAAAAAAAAAAATCTTCTGAACGCTATTAAAAGTTAAATTCTTCACTAGTTTGGAGACGGAATGCGTTGTTGTGATAAGTGATTTTCTCTATTAATTCGCACTGTTTATTTTAAGATTCAAATATTAATAACTACATTTTATTTCAGTATTTAATTTATGTATTTCTGTTGTATTAAATGCTAGCTTTAATTTTTTTTTTTTTTTTTTTTTTTTCTCGTCCATAAATGTTTATCTACCAAGTTGATCTTAAATATTGTATAATCAATCCATTATATTATCATTTTCAGTCCCCCACCCCTAATTTCTGGCTCCCATCTTATCTCGCAATTACTTATAACGTCACCAACTAACCTTCGGAAGAACCCCCCCCCCCCCATCCGATTTTGTTTTATATCATAAGTTGCTTAAAACGTGATTAGTTAAAGTTCAGAATAAAATCACGCTTTCTCTTAACGGTTAATTTAAAAAAAAAATCTTCTGAACGCTATTAAAAGTTAAATTCTTCACTAGTTTGGAGACGGAATGCGTTGTTGTGATAAGTGATTTTCTCTATTAATTCGCACTTTTTATTTTAAGATTCAAATATTAATAACTACATTTTATTTCAGTATTTAATTTATGTATTTCTGTTGTATTAAATGCTAGCTTTAATTTTTTTTTTTTTTTTTTTTTTTTCTGGTCCATAAATGTTTATCTACCAAGTTGATCTTAAATATTGTATAATCAATCCATTATATTATCATTTTCAGTCCCCCACCCCTAATTTCTGGCTCCCATCTTATCTCGCAATTACTTATAACGTCACCAACTAACCTTCGGAAGAACCCCCCCCCCCCATCCGATTTTGTTTTATATCATAAGTTGCTTAAAACGTGATTAGTTAAAGTTCAGAATAAAATCACGCTTTCTCTTAACGGTTAATTTAAAAAAAAAAAAAAATCTTCTGAACGCTATTAAAAGTTAAATTCTTCACTAGTTTGGAGACGGAATGCGTTGTTGTGAGATGTGATTTTCTCTATTAATTCGCACTTTTTATTTTAAGATTCAAATATTAATAACTACATTTTATTTCAGTATTTAATTTATGTATTTCTGTTGTATTAAATGCTAGCTTTAATTTTTTTTTTTTTTTTTTTTTTTCTCGTCCATAAATGTTTATCTACCAAGTTGATCTTAAATATTGTATAATCAATCCATTATATTATCATTTTCAGTCCCCCACCCCTAATTTCTGGCTCCCATCTTATCTCGCAATTACTTATAACGTCACCAACTAACCTTCGGAAGAACCCCCCCCCCATCCGATTTTGTTTTATATCATAAGTTGCTTAAAACGTGATTAGTTAAAGTTCAGAATAAAATCACGCTTTCTCTTAACGGTTAATTTAAAAAAAAAATCTTCTGAACGCTATTAAAAGTTAAATTCTTCACTAGTTTGGAGACGGAATTGCGTTGTTGTGATAAGTGATTTTCTCTATTAATTCGCACTTTTTATTTTAAGATTCAAATATTAATAACTACATTTTATTTCAGTATTTAATTTATGTATTTCTGTTGTATTAAATGCTAGCTTTAATTTTTTTTTTTTTTTTTTTTTTTTTCTCGTCCATAAATGTTTATTTATCTACCGAGTTGATTGCAAAAATAGATTACCTAATTGTACTCATTTTTAGTTCGTGGGAGGGGAATCTATCACCATACTTTCCCTTAAACAGGTCCGTTGGACTTTTATTAATACTTAATAGTTATTTTTTTATTTTTTTTTTTTTATTTTTTTATTTTTTTATTTTTATTTTTTTTTTTTTTATTTTTTATTTTATTTTTTTTAATGGAGAGTAGAAAACGCATTGTGGATGCGTTATCGGCAGCTCCTGTTACTCTCGCTTCTTCTTATTTGTCCCTCAGTCCTCATTTTTAAATGAGTGATTTTTCTGACAAAGGGAGAAGAAAAAGCTGTTTTCTAGGTTGGCAGTATTTTTGCGCGAACAGTTGGCAGAGTTGGTGGAAATTTTCTGTTTCTATGTCTATCCTTGTAGCCATGTCACTAGTAAGGGTGCTGGAGGTAAACGTTTTGTCTGGGCTGACGTTATCCGCCTGATAGTCAGGGACCCGAACCTTGGATTAACCACTAAGGAGGCTGTCCTATCAGCAGGTGCAAAGTACTGGGGCTGCTGTATTGCCATTTGGTGAATGGAATCTGGACCATGCAGTAGCTTCTGGTGGGGCCTCTCGATGCCATACTAGTGGGTAATTGTTACGGCTTTACCTTATCATGTGGTACAAAAAAAAAAAAAAAAATTCTTCGTTTCTTTTTCTCTCTTAGTTTCCCCTCTCTGTCCTGCTCTAAGTAAATCTGTCGACCTAGTCCACAAATTCCAAAATTTCATCATGACAAGTTTCAAGAAAAAATACACGATTAAACCCGGTTCTCCAACTTCCAACGTAGACCCCTACTACCATGTCTCCTTCTCCAACATCAGGGGTCTACGTTCTAACCTTCCAGAGGTTGAAACCCAATTACAGGAGACTAAACCAGACCTTTTATTTTTAAGTGAAACTGGCATTGGACAGGCTATTTCCCTTGATGAGTTTGCAATTACAGGATACTCTAACTTAACTTCTAAATCTGACCCCCAAGATCGCCATGGGCATGGAATATGTGCCTATATTAAAGATAGCTTTCCATGTGGGAGGGACATCTCCAGGGAAGATCCTAACTTACCTTATATGTGCTTCCGGGTTGCTTTAGCTCACACTACTGCATTTATATTTACTCTCTATCGCCCCCACAACAGCGGAGTTACTATCTTTCAAAGCATATCTGAGAAAATTGACCAAGTCCTTTCTACTTATCCTTCAGCTAACATTCACGTATGTGGAGACTTCAATGTTCACAACGTCGAATGGTTGACCCACTCAAACAAGACCGATGATGAGGGGAGGTTCTGTCATGATTTCTCCATTGCCTATGACCTCACTCAGATTGTTCAGGAACCTACCCGTGTGCCCGATAATGACGGCCAGTATGCGAGCCTACTAGACCTTTTTCTCACAACTTGCCCTGAACTATGTTCAGTTTCTGTTCTGTCGCCTCTTGGATCTTCCGACCACTCTGTTGTATCAATTAAGATAAAAATGAAATGTAATAAGTCCCCAGACGTACCTCTTCATCGTACAGTATATCGATACACTAAGGCTGACTGGGATAGCTTCCGTACATTTATATCTGATCTACCTCTGCATTCCATGTTTAAAAAGGATGTGTCCTCTATAGTATTAGACCTAACTGAATGGTTAATTGTAGGTATTGACCATTTCATACCCTCTAAAAAATTTCAGCAAAAACCTAACAGCCAGCCATGGTTCTCTCCAGAATGTGCTGCTGCCATTGCGCACAGAAATCACTTTTTCCACTGCTTCAAACGTAATAGATGTATGGAAACTAAAGCCGTTTTCAGGACTGCCAGCAACCATTGTAAGAAAGTAATAAGGAACGCAAGAGAGTTGTATGCTCAATCTGTTAAGTCCAAAGTAGCTGAGCAGCGGCTTGGTTCCCACCAGTTTTGGCAAATAGCAAACAGAATCCTGAACAGAAGCGTGTGCTCCATCCCAACTATTATCAATGGATCTGAGGTAATCTCGTCAGCATCAGACAAAGCCAAACTCTTTGTCAAGAACTTTGCAGCTAATTCTACCCTTTGCGACCAAGACCGCCAACCCCCAATATTTCCTCTTGTATCAGAAAACACGCTATGTGATATACGTATATCTGTACGTGATGTTGCCAAGCTAATCAAAAACCTTGATTCCAGTAAAGCAACTGGCCCTGATGGTATTCCAATTATAGTACTCAAAAAACTTCAACCTGAACTAGCGCCCATACTTACAAAACTGTTTAAACGTTGTCTTAAGGAGAATAGTTTCCCATCTCCCTGGAAAATCTCATCAGTATGCCCTGTATTTAAGAATTCAGGTGATCGCTCATCCCCCTCTCAGTACAGGCCAATAAGTCTCCTGTGCGTCATGAGTAAGTTGCTAGAATCTGTATTAAATACAGAAGTAATCAAACATCTCAACAAAAATAACCTTCTAAGTGACACTCAATATGGTTTCCGTTCTGCTAGATCTACAGCAGATGTCCTTACAGTTATATCGCATAGGATTAGCAAATCTCTCGACGGTGGCAATCTTTCTAGGGCAATTGCTCTTGACATATCTAAAGCCTTTGATAGGGTATGGCATAAAGGTTTACTTCATAAGATCGCTAGCTATGGTATAGCTGGAAAAGTCTTCTCAATTATTAAATCATTTCTTTCTGATAGATTCATAAGAGTAGTAGTTGAGGGGCAAAAATCAGAAGCTCACAATATTAATGCCGGTGTCCCTCAGGGATCCATCCTGGGCCCAACTCTTTTCCTGATCTACATTAATGATCTTCCAAATCATATCCTTACATCATTTGTAGACATTTATGCTGACGACACTACCATTTATGGTACCACATCTAAGACAGTAAACGAGCAAGTTCTCTCCAATTCTCTCTCCTCTGATCTTGAGCACGTAGTACAATGGGGAAAGGAGTGGCTGGTTACTTTTAATGCATCTAAAACCAAGCTTCTCTCTTTACATCATCAACATTCTAATCCACATTTGTCATCAATTGAAATGAATGGCTCTCGTCTTCAGGAGGCCTCAAGTTTTGACAAGCTTCTGGGCTTGACCATTACTCCTGATCTTAAATGGAACACGTATATCAAATCTGTTGCCAAGGCCGCTGGAAAAATGGTGGGATCTTTCTATCGATCCAGTAGATATCTCACTGCTGATGCTATTCTCTATCTATATAAGAGCCAGGTACGTCCAAGGATGGAATACTGTTGCCACATCTGGGCAGGAGCTGCTAGAAAGAACTTGTCCTGCCTTGATAGAGTTCAAAATAGACTTCGTAGCCTCGTAGGAGATGTCCTTTTCTCCTCCTTGCAACCTCTATCTCACAGAAGAGATGTTGCGAGTTTGTCTCTGATGTATCGTTATTTTCATGGAAAGTGTTCAACTGAGCTTCAATCTATGGTCCCCCCTCGCCAAACTTTCACAAGAAACACTCGTCTAGCTGTAAACACTATCAATAATTTCCCCCACTCTTTATCTGTGCCTAAACCTAAACGTAGATTCCATGAACAAAGCTTCTTTCTTAGAACTGCACGCCTGTGGAATTGTCTTCCGTTTTCCTGCTTTCCGGCTGACTACAATATGGTTTTGTTCAAGTCTAAAGTAAATAAGTTCTTGATGAGCCGTTCCATATAAGTTATTAAATTTACCAAATTTTCATTACTAATGATTACTATATTGACCAACTTCTACTGTACACTCTTTAACCCTTATCCTTGAGTGGCCTCTGGGCCTTGATAATGTGGTGATGCCTTTGTAAAAAAAAAAAAAAAAAAAAAAAAAAAAAGAACAGATACTGCATTAATTTCCTCCCCAAAAAGGTGAGGGGCCATTTCATAGGTTTGAAATAGAATTTTCTTTTTTTCTGATATTTTTTTTTGTTTTTTTGTCACACTTCCAATTGAAATAGAATTTTCTTTTTTTCTGATATTTTTTTTGTTTTTTTGTCACACTTCCAATTGAAATAGAATTTTCTTTTTTTCTGATATTTTTTTTTGTTTTTTTGTCACACTTCCAATTGAAATAGAATTTTCTTTTTTTCTGATATTTTTTTTCTTTTTTTGTCACACTTCCAATTGAAATAGAATTTTCTTTTTTTCTGATATTTTTTTTCTTTTTTTGTCACACTTCCAATTGAAATAGAATTTTCATTTCTCTGTCATTTCGTTTTTATTTGAAATAGAATTTTCTTTTTTTCTGATATTTTTTTTTGTTTTTTTGTCACACTTCCAATTGAAATAGAATTTTCATTTCTCTGTCATTTCGTTTTTATTTGAAATAGAATTTTCGTTTCTTTTCACGTTTCCATTTGAAATAAAAATTTCGTTTCTTTTCATTTTTCTGTTTCAAATAGAATTTTCGGGGATTTAGCGGAGAAGCCAACAAACGAAAACAATGGTAAAAAAGAATCAAATATACAATAAATAAATGTTGCCAATAAAAGTTACTTTTGTGTCTATCTGCCTTATTTTTTGTGTTTTTAAGTATTTTGTGGAGGAAAAATATTTTGACTGTAATTGCGTAAGTTTCGAGGGGTTGCAAATGATGCCCTATGTGACCCCCCCACCCCCATCCACTGTGGTCGAGTAACAAAGTAAGGTAACACGGAGAGCAACGAATAACTAAGGTTGTTCCAACCGTTCGCCAGTACTTCATAAACACAACTGAATATTTATTTTCAAAAAAATATAAAAGGAGTTAAAAAATTTGGCACAAGGCTGAAAACGGGGGGGGGGGATGATGCCTAACTAAGCTAATCTAACTAGTTCCTTCATTCACTCTACTTTCAGCGCAGTACCACATTCATACTATACATCCATTAGCGTATACATTCCTTCATCAATCACCATAAGAACATAATATCATGGGACCTACTTAAAACCTTTATAAGAAAAAGGAGGGTTAGGGGAATAAAAATTTTTATGTACAAAAATAAAATGATATTTACAATGTTAGTAACTACAGACCCCCCCCTTTACTAAACTGTGGCAGATGAGCCGATTTGCCAGTCGAAAGAGTGATGCAGGTCCAAAACACCTCTTACGAAATTTAGGAAGGGGAACCTGCATCTCTGACAAATCAAGCAATCTGTCACCTAATTGGGGAAGGGAATGAGGGTAACAAACAAAAAATTAGGAGACAAACTAAAAACGGGACCTAATGATCACTATCACACACTAGCTAGATTATGAATATAAATGCCTAAAAAACGGGTTCTTAACCTAGTCTGAAACGTGACCTACTCTTGACTGAAAAAAAATGGGCCAAGGCTGACGTTCGTTTTTGTTTCTCAAAATTCTTTTCCTCAGGCACATCCAAGTACCAATCAAGCCTTGCTCCAAACACTCGGCAAATATGCGCAACAGATAACCACCTTTCAGCAAAGTCTGACGAAGAGAGTCTAACCCTCTAGGCCTTAATACGACCCTTCAAGCGACAACGGAAGATTCATATAAGGTCGAGAGGAGCGAAGTCCTCAGATCCGTAGACCACTTTCATACGTGTGGTCCAAATCACACCTCTCATAACAGCTAGCAAGGTCAAACACGATTCTTTTTTAAACCCGTCAGTTGTCGGTGCTCAATTGCTACAGTCATTGATAGGAACCAGAATAAGACACGATACATTCAAGATGTGGACTATGGGACGTGCAACAAACTCAATCAGTGGCACAACGATGCGACAATAAACGAAGGCATGACATAAAGTCTCGACCTCGTCGCCACACTATTTA
The DNA here is from genome assembly GCF_053919585.1 of Euprymna scolopes. Lineage (NCBI taxonomy): Eukaryota > Metazoa > Mollusca > Cephalopoda > Sepiida > Sepiolidae > Euprymna > Euprymna scolopes. Next base: position 103,903,729 of record NC_136483.1, on the reverse strand, counting down.
CATATCGGCGAAGTAGCCAAGTCAGCTGAGTGAAGTCTCTTACCGATCCAGAGAGCTTCTCAAATCACCACCCAGGCCAGAAAAGCCTGATCGTTAGTGAAACACCTTGACCTAGGCGCACAAGGCCAGACTGAGCGAAGCTGCCCCTTTGTCAAAGGAAGCCCCTCACCAATATCATCCCTAACGGATCCCCTCACTAAAACCCTTTCGGGACAACAGCAGAGCGTTAGAGAGGCTTTCCTTCACCCTTAAAAGGGACTTCAATGCGCGACGACACTCGCGATAGAAGGAGCACTCACCTCGGGGAAACCTGTGTGCCTCCCTCTCATGCAAGTGCACACTTCTCAAAGCCGGAAAGGCTTTCTTAGTGTCCTTTTTCCAAAGGCCACCGTTTCCCTCACTTTGTGCACACATTCCATCCAGGTCGTAAAGCCGAAGCGTGTGAGACGCAACACCACATTTGACATACCCAGATCGCCTTCAGAAGGATGGAGATAAAAGATATCACAGCAGACCATGGGGGCCTTTCCAAGCAATAGGAACCTGAAAAGAGCCTGCTGCAAATATAGCAGTGTACCTGGCAGGATAGGAAGAACAGAAAGATGGTAAATAAAGATTGGATAGATGTGCGAGTTGTACACCTCCGCTCTCTCCTTTAACGAAAGGTTTCTGTTGATTTACGGACTAGCTGCGGACCGGACCACTTTCAGAACCTCCAACCAATTTTTCTCCAGCTGAAGATTAAGACCGAACCAGATGCCGAGTATCTTGCAAGACCCGGCATTCCAGGCAGCGATGCGCAAGCCGGAGGACTTGTTCATAAACACAACTGGCCACTAGTCAGAGGCACGTTCCTTTTATAACAAAATATTCGTGCTTCCCACTACTTCTCTAAGTCTATATAAGATTGGAATTCCGTCCCCGAGACCGGCGCCACCAACGTAAGCAATCCTCTTTTTTTTTTTCTTTTTTTTTTTCTCACAATTTTGAAATACCTTCTTTTAAATCTCAAATATTCGGGTTTTACGAGCAGTTTCGCAAACAAGATGGCGGCAAGTTTATAGCCCGCCATCTTGTATGTTCGATTTTTCTCTTAGTTGTTCGTTTACTTCTCTACTAAATCTCCGAATTTTCGTTTTTTTTTACGCTTCTCTTTGAAATAGAATTTTAATTACTAAACTCACAGAATGAATGGGCGAATCTTAAAAACAAAACAAAACCATCGCTCTATTTTGTGGAAGGGGAGTAGAGCAAGAGTCGTGAAGTATGGAAATCTTCGTACAGTTTGTTATGATTATTCCTTTTTTGTCGAGCGACTAAATCTATTTTCAACTCTGGATGCACCAGTTCCGAAATGATAACATCAAAGCTCACCGAGCGATCGTCTGGCCATTTTCTTGAGGTTGTGATAGAGTAATATAAACACAGACAGGCAGCAGACTCGAATCTGTTATGATAAAGACAATCAACAAGTAATATTTTGAAAACGTGAAAAAAAAAAAAAAAAAATTACGCTACTCGTAAAAGAGAAATAAAGAAATATAAGCGAACCATCAACCCAGTCGGTGAATTTAGAAAAAAAAAAAAAAAAAAAAAGCAAAAACAGACCAGTAAAATCGTAGTAATCTAATCGCTACTAAAATTATGACAAGCCCCAAAATAAACATGAATGTTTCTTCTGTGTATAGCATAGTTAAATATTACGGTTGCTAAAATAATCCTATACCAGCACAAATAATAAACATAGACTTTTTATCTGCTAACACATTAAAATGGCGCTGAAAGATGTTAGAAAATTAATTTTAAACCCAAACAAATTATGTCGTCCTATTTATTTTTCATTTCTTCAAGAGGTGCAAGTCTATAAATGGAGGTTCCAAACTTCTAGTCTCGTTTTCGTCTAAGAAAACTTAGGTCACGTCGTACTAGATGACTGGTTTCACATCAAATAACATATTGCATTTGTAGCGACCGATGTTTACACATCGACGCCCAAAATCAAAATTCGTAAATTTGTTTGTGCACACGTCGTCTGCGCATACACGATCCCGAATAAAAACAAATAATTATATTTTGGATCAAACGAAGAATTTTCTGAATTTATTCGAAATGGTATTTCTGGAAGCCACCTAAATCCTGTTAAAAAGTCAAATTTTTCTTCAATAAACCAGTGTAACCCAGTTGACCCAAATCTCTGTCGGGTGCTAACTCCTGCAACATCTCTCCACTCACACACAAACATTAGTGAACACACAGACACACACAACTTATAAGCTCATTATCATCTGCAAATCTGTGTAAATTTTATACATCGAAATATTTCCGATCTTTCTCACTGAACTTTCTAACGAATATGAAATAAAAAGAACATTGACTCTGATAAACAACTTTCAATGAATTATAATTTATATATATGAGCAGAAAAGTTTTGATAACGATTTTTCTTATGCCTGTAACGCACGGCTCTTAATTAATCGATTCAAACTCCTTCAATGTCTCAACTAATGAATTCTCCCTTATTTTTAACAAAAACTCTAAAAATAGTCACAAACATTCTATGTTTTTCCTAAACCGGTAAACTTCTCTTTTAAACATATATGAAATATCTCTTTTTTTAATATATACCTTCTGAACTCATTATTTTGTTTTGTTTACCGTATAACATGTCTCTCGTTTTTCTCACATTCGATTATAAACTCTGCAAACCCTTATCACTGAAAATATTTCTTCGAAATCGACTTTTCCCAAGAAAACACATCGCCCATAACAAAACATCCTAAAGTAAAACAACCAAAACTGGTGTGGAGTACATCCCTATAAACTGGTGACCAACATGCCTAAAAATTAAAGTAGCATTAAACTAACATGGATATAATCAGCCTGAGTTAGAGCTGGGGGGAACTCATAACGATGCAACAGCATTTTTTAAAGGAAAAAAGATATTTAGAAACCAAAATCTTCTGTGTTCAAATTGTCAAAGAGAAATGAAAGAAGCGAAACCCTCGCCCAAAAAGGAAGTTTTTTTTTTTTTTTTTTTTTTTTGCGGGGGTGAGGGAAAGTAAACTTCTAATTTATCTTGCTTTTGGTAACATTTATTTGTTATTTCTTTCTTTCTTTCTTTCTTCTTCTTCTTCATTAAAACCGGGCTACAGCAGAATCCTCATTGATGGATTTTTGTCTTCACTTGATACGAACACAGGCTTGATCCGAGTGAAGGCCGATTTTACCGAGATCTTTCAGCAGAAAATCTGTGCATCTCACTATCAACCCACCCTTTGGTCGCTTCCCAGCGACTTCTAATGGATAGGAAACTTTGGCATTGGTGCCGTAGTTGGCTCTCAGCAGATTCCAAACCGTATAAGCCGCTATATCTTCAGCTTACACTCAATCTGTGCGATGCTCTAAGGAGCATTCGAATGTCCTCATCGTAAACGTTGTCTATAATTTCAAACATTCAGCGAAGCATTTTGGTTTCCATAATGGCCTACGGAGAGAACTTGAATACCTACTAGACACTATCCTCGCATGTCTAACGTCTCTCTGTACAAGGGTTTGCCAGACGAACCTGGCATGAGGATACTTTTCTTTAGAAGTAAACTCTGACCAAATATTCAAAATCCCATCTTATTCGCAGCCCAAATAAGATCTCCTCAGTATGGCTAACTTACATTAGCTTTTACGAGGAATGGTGCACCTTCTTCAAGTGATGTTACCTCAAGTAATAGCACGAAGCTGGATACTCCACCAGACTAGATTAATTTTTGTCCTGGAATCCAGTTAGACCAAGAGACCAAAATGAAAGACATACTACAACGTATAAAAATGGTTAATTGTGAAGAGGAAAATTATGTTCTCAATTTCTTTACTAACTCAGTTTTGGAGATGAAGAACTTGAATGAAAAATTCGAATATCTATGTATCTCAGATAGAGTTCAAGTGTTAGCTCCAGCTAGTGGGCACCTTGATTTCTGAGAACTTCGATCGAAGTAAAATAAAACAAAAAAGCAAATCTTTGCTCCGCCTTCGTCGTTGTCGGTAAGTGCTTGGAGCTGTCTTAAATGACGAGTCTCACACCAGTCCGGTAGATATTCGACTTTTAACAATAACCGATCTTGCAGTCACAGAAGATGCCAGTGACGGAGCGTCGCTTCGGCCACGTCGCATTGATGATAGCAGATGTTTATATTACTAAACAATCTGAATAAATAATTTCTTTTGAAAAATTGTTTTTTTTTCTTCTTTTTACTGATATTTTATCGTTCTTAATATTATACCTCTAACGAAGCTGGGTATCTCCACTACTAGATGTATACGGTAAATAAATACTCGTTAAAGAGAGAGAGAGAGAGAGAGAGAGAGAGAGAGAGAGAGAGAGAGAGAGAGAGAGAGAGAGAGAGAAAACGGATGACGTAATAATGGCGCCTGGCCAGATTTTGATTAGCGAGATATGAATTCGTGCGTCTGTTTTGTAAGCCAAGAGGCACCTGTATCGTTTTGGAAAGGAAAGATACACTGGCAACGGAAGACCGGACGAATAAAGCAAAATGCTTGCCAAGATTAATTATCAAAACGTCGGGTTAAAATCTTCAGTTCTAAGGTATTATTTAGCTTTGGATACATTTCTTTTCTATTATGGTTAGTCATCTTTCCCGTTTTGGTTGTTTATAAGCATCATTATAATATATATATATATATATATATATATATATATATATATATATATATATATATATATATATATATTATATATTATATTTTGAGGACTGGATTCTTATGTGGAAAGTATCCACTTAATAAGTCGTCTGACAAGGACTTCTAGTTTTAACCGACCATTTCTCCGAGACATTAGCATGTCCAGTGTCGCAACCATGTAAATTTGTTTATATTATATTAATAAAAATATATAGCTTGCTCTTCTTTTATTGAGCACTCTTAATAACCTCGTTACATTCATTAGTAGGGCTACGACATCAGCATCTTCTTTTCATTGTTTTGACTCTCTCCGTTGATATCTTATATGCTTTAATATAGAGTGATGTGGTTCTCTGTTGATTAACTGTGTCTAACTATGTCAAAACAATAACAAGAATATGCTGTTGTCATAGCCTTATTCGTTAGTTATCACTCTGCGATACACTTAACCTATATATATATATATATATATATATAAATATATATATGTGTGTGTGTGTGTGTGTGTAATAAATCCCAATTCCTGTTTGTCTGTTCACAATGACGTTATAGCATATGTATAAAATACGTGACGTCATAGCAGATGACCTCATATATGACGTCATAGCAAAGTTTAAAAAGGAAGGGACAAAAAATTACCGAGCAATTCCAGGTATATACAGTTAGTATATATATATATATATATATATATATATATATATATATATATATATATATATATATATATATATATATATATACTAACTGTATATATATATATATATATATACAGTTAGTATATATATATATATATATATATACTAACTGTATATATATATATATATATATATATACAGTTAGTATATATATATATATATATATATATACTAACTGTATATATATATATATATATATACAGTTAGTATATATATATATATATATATATATATATATATATATATATATATATATATATATATCTGGCCTTGATGGAGGTGCGCTTAAAACTTGCTGACATGGTTTAAAATGATTTGAAATAACAGAAAGGAGAGACTTGATTCCAAATATTTCTCATATGTTATATCTCCCCTCTTTTGGAATTAGGGCACGATTATTATATCTCCAGTATCAAATAATCTTTATACACTGAAATTTACTTTATGTATGAAAACTAAAGAGGGCAGATAAAACACATGAGAAATATTTGGAATCAAGTCTCTCCTTTCTGTTATTTCAAATCATTTTAAACCATGTCAGCAAGTTTTAAGCGCACCTCCATCAAGGCTAGATGTTTGGGGAAAATATCAAATATTTTGTAATTTATATGCAAAACTAAGAAAACAAATGACTATGATTGAAACATTTTATGGCTGTAAAAAGTGCCAAAAATAGGTTCTGGATGATGAATGACCCCCTTTAATGTGCGACCTTAAGGGCAAATATCACATAGCTCACTACACAATTCAGGCTATTACCTTTTCAACGGACCTTTACTTGTTAAATTCTGATCAACAGTTGCTGAGATTTGGAACTTATAAAATTGGGAGGAAAAGTGGTATATACACTCGTGAGCAAAAAAATGAATAAATAAATAAATAAAGAAAAGAAAAAAAAGAAATGGTCCAAACAGACTTTATACATTTTATTGCACTAAAAGCTATATTAAACAAAGAACAATTGAACAAGGAAACTTAAACGAGACTAATAACACAGAACGAGAGATTTACTTTAATAAATGCTTAGGATGAAATCGCATTCCCTTTTGATTTCTTAAAAGATCAATCTTTTTAGATATGTTCTCAACCAAAGTGGACACTGCGAAGAGGAGATGCTATTTCATTCGCTTTGCACAGCTTCCCATAGTTTGTCATTGTTCGAAAAGGTTCTTCTATCCAATGCACGAGATATTATGGACCAAATATTCTCGATTGGGTTTAAATCGGGGCTTTGACCTGGCCAAAATATCACATTAATTGAATTACCAGAAAAGCATATTTTTGTGACTTTAGCAGTGTGTGCAGAGGCATTATCGTGTTGAAAAATAATGTTCTGAGATATTCCCAGCTTCTGGATACTTGGTAATAGTCCTGTTTCTAATATTCGAATGTATTCCTTTGCATTGATTGACTTCTCACACCTAATAAGTTCCCCAAATCCTGCTGCAGTAAAAGTTCTCCATGCCATTATCTCTCCATTCCCGTGTTTAACTGTCGTTTTTATGCAACTTGTTGAAAATATTTCTCCAGTTATTCGATTGCAGCATTCGGGAGCATCAATAACAAGACAAAATCTTGATTCATCTAACCAGAAAACATTCCTGAATCAGTCTGTATCTTTCTTGCCATAACACGAGAAAAATCTCTTTCTATCATTGATGTTCTTCTTAGATAAAAACGGCTTCTTTACAAACCTTTTAGAAGAAAATCCCATTTCTTTCATTCGTCTAGATATTGCATATCTAGAAAGAGAAATTCCAGCCCATGCTTTGAATTCTTTGCTATGGTCAACAAGTTTTCTTTCACTCCTTAAAAATAGTTAATTTAAGCCTGTGGTCGTCCTTCAAAGTGAATGCTCTAGGGCGACCAGATCCAGATTTCCTTTTACCAATATTCGAATTCGAACCTTTCACCAATTCGCTTCACTACAGAAAGAAATGTTTTCACATTTTCTTTTCTTAAAATATAAAAAAAATCTGCTTATAAGTAATTTTGGACTGCAATTCGGTTTTTTATATCCTACCATATTTAGGAGTAATTTTTCCACTTATTATTATAATAATATTTTTTCCACTTATTATTATTATTATTATTATTATTATTATTATAATAATAATAATAATAATAATAATAATAATAATAATAATGATGATGATGATGATCTGCAAAATAGAAATTTTCAGTTAAAATTAACAAAAATTCATGGAAAAATATTGAAAAATGGATTTCTTCCTTCTTTCACTCTTGGTCCATTGTTTTTCTCATGAGCGTATATATATATATATATATATATATATATATATATATATATATATATATATATATATATATATATATATATATATAAATATATATATATATATATATATAAGTGAAAGTATCTGTCTGTCTATGTGTGTGTCTGTGTACATTTCCCTACGCAATAACTCTGTCAATTTTCAGTTTACAGACTTGACATTTGATATACAGGGTACTGGGATTTGCGAAAATCTTTGTAATCGGTGTTCGGCCAAAAATTTGGCTGTTAAGGGGTAAAACTTCAACGATTTAACCTTTGAGAACTCTACCAAACTCCTCCGACAATTTTGGATCTAAATACTTTAAATTTTGGATATAGGTTCCTTGGACATGGACCTAACTTAATAACTTGATTTGAGCCCAAAACAATAAATGTCAAGGGGTCATAATAGAGGTCAACGTTAAAAAAAAAATTGACCGCTTTGGTCGCTACCAAATTACTCAGATAATTTCTGGCTTGAACATTTGACATTTTATATAAAGAGTATTCAGAGATAGGGAAAGCTTTTTAATCGATTTGGGTCGAAATTTTGAGTTCCCAATACATAAATGTATGTATGTATGTATGTATGTATGTCTGCATGTATGCCTAAAACCTTCGACAGAGGCGACGGATTTGTACTAGATCAGTATCGTTTTGAAGTTCGACCTTTCAGACGACAAATATCGAAAAATTGGCTAAAAACATTAATATCTTCACCTTTAACTGGGCACTTTTCTACAAGGGTGGGTCGTTTTTTTCTGTCGATATTTTCGAAAGTCATCCTGTCGTTTCGATTTCTAGCCTTAATTAAAACCTACGTCACTTCCGGTTTGGCAGTGATCGTAACAGCAAAGACGTCGCGTTTTTTCCCGTTCTTTTCCTCCTTAGCGGTACGGGTTGGAGCCTGCCTTCCTACTACCACTTTTTTTTTTTTTTGCTCAACACACACCTCCAAACACCCGGGTAACGCCGAGATGAAATGATAATATATATATATATATATATATATATATATATATATATATACTCTTAGCCAAATTGAATATTGAAATGATCATATCTTTAGTTGTATGGCATTGAGCTACATGAAAAATTGCAAACTCTTTGAAAATTATAATAATATTCTATGGTTAAAATTTTATGACAATTGTCAAAAAGAACCAATATTTTTAAACAAATAAAATATGCCGAAATTAGCCTACATTTGTATAAATAGTGTCCTGGCAGACTAACTTCAGTTTTGTTGCTTTAGAATGAATTTTGTTTAGTTTTTTTTTTGTATGGTGTTCTTCTCTGTGGTCTTGCCAGACCACTAATATAAAGTGACGTTACTGTTGTAGTTTCCTTAATGCATTTAAATCCACTGAAACTCCGGTATTTAGCAGAAAAAGTGCTCAATGAGAAGCAGAGCGTAATAATCGTATGATTATTCATACAAACGTTTTTGACGACATATGTGCATACATGATGTCGCAACTCCTTTTTAGAAGCAGTGTCTTCAGGCCAGACTTGTGTTCCTATCGATAAAAAAAAGCCTGGCCCAAAGAAGAAGAGTTTCAGCAGAAACATATATGCACATGTGTAACCAATAATGTTTGCATAAATAAATACACTAGTGTGTGTGTGTGTGTGTGTGTGAGAGAGAAAGAGAGAGAGAGAGAGAGAGAGAGAGAGAGAGAGAGAGAGAGAGAGAGAGAGATAATTGGATGTGCATATGGTATGAATACAAATTATGGTTTATCTTCTTGTGTACAAAATTAAGTCACAAGGGAAATAACTGTTGCCCCTTGATTTTAATTAGGACTTGAATTATTTCCTTCTTAAATGTCACTAATATTCTTATTTCTTTTCTGTCTTGCATCTTTTATTTTATTTACATCAAACACATAAAAATCCAATGTAATATTTTTTTTTACCAAAGATTTCAGATGTCCGATTCAAATTGCTGTAACTTACTCGTATTTTTTCGCCCAATTAAAATATAATGGTTTTATTAAACAAGTTCTATTTTTAAATAGTGCCACGTAACCTTTTTAGAGGATTGAAAATTAAACGTTACCATTGGAGAATACCTTTTTTTTTTAAATTTTTGTTGGGAAACACTTTTGGTTTGCTTTCTTATGTGCGACGTATTTGTGTTAAAATATTTAATCTCTACCTCTATCCCTATCTACTATTATATAAAAGGAACTTTGTGCTTGTGTGTGTGTCAGTTCATTCCATATGGACTCGGAAACAGCTGGGCCGATCTTTTGGAAATTTCACACGAAGGTACTTGAAGTGTTCTTAGATAAGTTTTGTATCCGAATGCGTTGAATAAGTATCGAAAATCGATAACCGAAAAAGTCCGCTTGAAAAAGGAAGTTCGATTTTGACTAAATTTAACACTTTTATACAACCTAACATTACAAGCGCATCTGAGAAGTTTTATCATCGCACAAGCAAAAAATCCAGACGTATAAAATCAACAGTAGGTGCACGTTGGAAATGAATAGTTTTTTTAGAGCGGAATTAAACCATGATACTTGACTTTTGTACATTTAACTTAATTTCAAGTCGGCATATGAAAATAATTTTATAAAATAAACAGTTGGTTCTTTGATAAGACATGGGTGCGATCGAAAGGAATGTTTCTGTTTAGAGCACAACTGAATCGTGAACTTTTACATTTTAAACCTGAAGTGAAACCATTATTCACAAATAATGTTATAAAATCAACAGTAGATTCTCTACAGTGCGATGTAGACTACAATGCATTGTGAACTAAGTCACTGCGGGAAGACATGTGAACCTTCCTTTTGGTACACTGCTGTGGGTCCCCAACTAGAGAAGGCAATGAATCGATTGGATTAAAAAAATAGACGACTTCACCGGTTTCGATGATAATAAAAGTATGGGAGGGTGAAACATTCGTTGATCCTCATTCAATACCGGACAGTATTTCCCGCATGTGCGACACCTGTGGGATGATTCTATATCAGAGGTATTGACTGCTCTGTCTTTTCTAATGTCACGTTTTCTCTTGTGTTCTTCACTGCGTGCGGATGCAGCAATTGTAGCGCCTTTGTGAATTGCGACACGCGAGGAACATACAATATACTTTTACCATAAAACCATAATTCGTATTCATACCATATGCACATCCAATTCTCTCTCTCTTTCTTTCTCTCTCTCTCTCTCTTTCTATATATATATATATATATATATATATATCTATATCTATATCTATATATATATAAACATACATACATATATATATATATATATATATATATATATATATATATATATATATATATATATATCACACACATTGTATTATTGTGGCAGTGTTGTCTGATGGAAGTTCCTTAACATATGATATTTCGGAAAATTTTCCTTCTTCAGATATGAGTTAGACTTTTGTTCAAACGCGCATAAACGTGAGCAGTTCCGCAGTAATTGAAATGCACCTGAAATTCATTTTTTTTAAATTTTGCTTTAAAATCTATTGTTATTCTTTAAACCTAAGGTAGGATCAGCGATAATATTTTATTTTCATTGATTTTTTTTATATATATTTATAACTTTATTTGCATTTTATTTCAGTTTTAAATCTATTTTTTATTCGCTTCGTTCTTACTAAATAAGTTGGTTTAATAATAATAAATGATCATTGTTGTAGCAGTGTGAGAAAGAAATTCGTAGTAATTTCGACTGCAGCGGTTTTTCACCGAAGAAATAAATCAATTTAACGTTAAGTAAACAATAAAGGGAACATCTGATAGAAACAGGGCAAAAATCCGAATATTTTCTGCCAAGAGGTGATGGACTAAAGAAATAAATTAAAGTTGTCTCTTACAATGTGATTTTATTATTTGTATTGAACTATGTAGCACAATATTACTTTCTGAGTATTTATTAGTACTTATTAAATTATCTCATTTGGGTCAGTTCTATATTTAACACATGATGGAGACTATTTTCATAGAAATGTTATTTGTTACGTGCTATTAGTTTTTCTGTAAAATAAAACTAACTTTTTGCATTATTCAGAAAAATATCAGCTTTATCAAAACATATTTGTTGATTTAATATATCTCTCATTCCGTGAAATTTTCGTCGGGTCCTGCTAGTTAAATATTATATATTTTTTCAATGCAAATCTGACGACGAGAAATGCGGAGTGAAGATTCATGGTCATGAAAATCAAAATGCTTCATTGGATGCCTGGAATTACACTGCTTGACCACGTCTACCATGATGACATATGAAAGTGCTATGGCATCGAAGTGACTGAAAGCAAGGTAAACGACATATGTCCGGGAGCATCAACAACAGTGTGGTGCATCAGAAATCACCGGAAAACGAATAAGAAATGGTCAGACCTTACACAAGTATCGGTGTCAAATGAGCCTTTACTCGAACCAAGCATGTGATCGTGTCAAGTGGAGACAAAACTACATAACTGCGTACGACGCCCGGGATTAAGACATAAGAAAAATTCTTTTTACACAAATACACTGTACATTAGTAGGTAAACGAAAATAAATTGTGCTTATTTTAACAACATTTCTGCCATCTTTTCTGACCTCGATAAGTGAAGGAGGCGTCATTCAAGACTAAAGCAATTTCTATTTTTGTTCCTATCCAGAGTGTCACTTTTTGGGGGAGCTGGATTTCCTCCATATTAAAAACCGACCTTCCATCTAAATCTACCCTTGTGGGGAGGCAAGTAAATAGGAACATTTCTGCCATCATTTGTGGCATTTGCCTTCTAAAGATTTTAGTAAAATAGAAAATACCCACTCGTTCATAATCTTCATATCTAGAATCGGAAATTGCAAACGGTGTCCAAATAATTAGTTTTCTAACAATTCGTTTATTTTTTTTAACAAAAAAAAAAAAAAAAAGTTGAACTGCTTTTTTATGATTGGAAGTTTTATTTATTTATTTTTTAATTTTGCAAATATTTCGTAACAAATAATCTCATCAAACATTTTTATTCACAATTGGAATGTTTTTATTTTTATTTTTAAACTAGCAGAGGTACCCAGCGTTACCCGGGTGTGGAGAGGTGGTTTAGTAAGAAACCCAAGGGTGGAGATAGGTGTTTAAAAAAAAAGTAATAGTAGCGGAGGTCTACGGAGTTGCCAGGGTGTGTGAAGGTGTAGTAAAGAACCTCGAGGTGGGGCGGGGGAAAAATGTTAGTAGCGGGGGGGGGTCAAAACAACAGTAGGCAGTTTGAGTGAAGAGATGTGTTAAAAACAGTGGTAGTAGGAAGGCAGGCTCGCACCTGTAATGTGAAGGAGGAAAAAAATCGTAACGTCCTAGTCGATGTCTCCATTGTGCAACCGGAAGTTGTGAGCGTTGAAATTAAGTATAGTCAATCCAACGTTGACGACGACTTGCTAAAATGTCGGCGAAAAAAGCGACCCCTTCTTGTACAAAACTGCCCAGTTGAGGGTGAAGGAATGAATGTTTTTGGCCAAGTTGTTCGATATTTATCATCCGAAGGATCGAGCTTGAAAACGATATCGATGTCGTGAGGATTTGACACGTGTGTCGAAAGTAAACACATCCACATATCCACACACACACACACACACACACACACACACACACACACACACACACACACACACACACACACACACACACATTTTGCCTTTTATGTATTAGATTTGATTATTTGTTAAAAAATATTTGAAAAAATTAAAATTATTTAAAAAATTTCCTCGCGATGAAAAACAGCTTGATTTTATCAATACTATATTTCTCTTAGTCTGTTATGGCATTCGTTCGATGCACAGTTTGAGATTAATACGGATGATCACACATTTAATCATATTGAACCATCAATTTTGTATAAAGCACTCGTTCTAAGTCAACGGGCTATAACTTTTGACCGTTTTTAACAGACAAAAGTTTTGTTTTTTAAATAATCAAACATATTGCTGAAAACGAAATATTATTTGCACAATAAAAATAAATAAATAAATAAATAAAACCCGGCGTGAAGTAAAATGTGGGATTTTTTTTGTGGCTGGGTGAGGTGGAGGATTAATTGTTATTTCTGATTTCAGATATGGCGGCAATGAGCTAAATCTTATTTTATCGATTTTTGTCCCCCCCGCCCCCGCCGCTAAAAAACATCAATAGAGATTAGAGCATTCCTGTAATGACCTGGTCCCTGTTGATTGCAGTATAATGCCAGTTCTGCGTAGTTCTTGGAGGTCCACTCTCCTAGGCTTTACCTTCTCCTTGGGGTTTAATTTATTTCTAATCGCCTTTACTGGTAAATGCCGACGGGGCTGCTCAGACGCTTTTTGAAGGTCAGAGTGCCCCGCCTCGGGGGCGCTGACTTCTCAATCCAACTTTCCGACGCTGGTGTCACAGTTTTTGTAGTGGGAGAGAACTAAATACCCCCACCGCCCAATCATTGTTATCTGACGGGTGAAAAGAACGAAGGAAACATTTTTGGTGTCATTAAGTAGAACGACCTGCGGCTTGCAAAGAAGCTTTGCGTTGTTTCCTTATTCGGTGGGTGGAGGAAACCAAAAGGTAGAAGGTTGAGTAGACAAACGAGGAAATGAGACCGAAAGTCTGCGAATATAGAGCATCAAGAACATCTGCGAGTTAAAGAATTTCAAGTGCGCTTGCTTATCAAATATAAATACACACACGCGCGCGCGCACACACACATGTGTGCTACCAAATTTATGAAAGGATAAATAAAAATTGTCCGCCATTTGTATATTTTCTTAGATGGAGGAAGGGATGAATCTTTGAAAAAATAAGACGTTTCTTATATAGACAATCCGAACAGCCAAGTGAGGAAAGATTTTTCAGGAGCAGGCATACCTCGTCCAGATGATCTGACTAAAACAGGAAGGAAGAGGGTCTTTCGAGATGAGACTTTCCTCATCTAGACGATGCAACCAGGGCGGGGTGAGCGGGGAGGGGTTATGCATCTTTCAACATCAAACATTCCTCATCCGGACGATCCAACCAGACGGAGGAAAACGATCTTACAACATCAAAGTTTCTCATCCAGGCTAACCAATCAATAGACAGGGTTGGGGTGGGGGAATGGAAGGATTTTTTTTTTCAACCTTAAGCATTCTTCATCCAGACGATCCAACCAGGTGGAAAAGAGGAGAGAGGATCTTTTATTTCTCATCCAAACGATGCGACCCGCGGGGGGGGGGGAGATGGAGATATTTCGACATCGAACATTTCTCGTTCAGACGATCCACCCAAACGGAGAAAAGGGATCTTGCAGCATCAAATGTTTCTTATCTAGGCTATCCAGTAAAACGGAGGAAGGATATCTTTCACTCTCAAAGATTCAAGACGATCTAACCAGAGAAGGTTCAACTTCAAACTTACTTCCTGCTTCGTTTATATATATATATATATATATATATATATATATATATATATATATATATATATACAATTATTTATTATAATAATTATTAAATACCTCGACAGACACTAGTGTTTCATCTTTTCGGGAATCATCAGTGCAGGGTGTCACGATTAACACCGGTCGATAGATTCGAACCCGGCGACAGAAGCCATCTCTGACTTCATTAGCAAGGGCCTAATCCATTCGGCCACCGTTAACCGCGAGAAATACTGTTGAAATTTAAATATTGTTTTTAAATATCTTTAACGCCTGTCAGAGTGATCTAATCATTATATGATGATCTGCCATACGAGCTAAATTGACGGAATTTTATTTCAACTGAAAGTGATCAACGATGTTTCTTGAAGGGGCTGACATAATTATTTGCTATAATAATTATTAAATGACTACAGACACTAGTGTTTCACCCTTTCGGAAATCATCAGTGCATTATATATATATATATATATATATATATATATATATATATATATATATATATATATAACTCTTATTCTCCTCAAACAAGGCATATTTCCAGCGACTACTATTTTGAACTGTGTGACAATCTAAGTAGGGAGTTGAGCGGCGAGATGTCTTTTCACATTACATTTAAATTTCAACACGCCAGTTAAGGAAGAAGCAGAAAGAGAATTCCGTCTAGCAGCTCGAGAGAATAAACTATTAGAGTATAAAGCTTTCTGGCTTTTAATGACATCTATAGGATCTTGCCACCAGTCTGGTTAGCCAGGGGTATTCACATCGAGGGGACACAAGCGCCACGAGTTCGTCAGAACACATCTCATTTAAATACTTATAAAACAGGCAGAGGAATGCAGCACTGAGACGATAGGACAGGGGTTGGAGCTTGGTCGACAATGCGGGACCTATTAGATTGGAAACATTTTAGGACCCTGTCTAAAAGGAAGAGACCAGTGTCAGCTACAAACATCAATTTATCGCAAACCCTCATTCACTGGGCTGTATACACGCTGAGATTCATTCTGCCCTAACAAGCGCAAATATAATTTAATTTGGACATTAACACATCGTGTCCTAATGATCTGCTCGCCACAAAAATTAGATAAGGAATTAAATACAATTACAGATGTTTTGTCCAATAATGGGTATCCTTTAGATGTAATTGAAACCACCATTAAAACGAAAGGAGCAGATTTTTTACGAACAAAACCCAATATGGTGGATAAATGTCCGGTTTATATTCGATTGCCGTGGTTGGGGAAAGTAAGTGGAAAAATCACCAAACAAATTAGTTCAACTGTTGAAGGATGTTATTTTGCTTCAAATGTTCGTGTTGTGTATAATAAAATAAACCATTAATGGCTTCCAATAAAAAAGATGTTCTACCCCCTCATCATATTAGTAATGTCATTTATTCATTTAAATCTGGCTGCGGTGCCGACTACGTAGGTCGAATGTCTTTAAAATTGGTAAGTCGCATACAACAACATGTACCGAGCAAAATCAGGAATGGAACATTCCTACCTACCGACGCTGTAAACAACACATATGGATCCGCTATAACGGAACACTTTATTAAATACCGGGATTGTGCAACGAACTTCAGCATCGACTCTTTCTCCGTATTGAGTCGAGCTCACTCCGTATATCATCTAAAAGTCTTGGAGACTGTTTACGTTCGCCTTAGGAAGCCATCCCTTTGTAAGCAAAAGGACTGCTTGTTGGGTTTGAACGTGATCAGCCTTTAAAATCCAACCCGATGCAATTGCTCTTGATCCGTCTCTTTAGATTTTATCATTAAGGAAAATAAATTACTAAAAAATAAATCCCTCGATTCCAATTTTGATGAGTGAGTGCGAAACATGTCAATTGACTCGTTTTGATTTGTTTTTCTATTTCCTTACTTTTATTTTTTAGTCGCTATCCATTTTCCTTTTCTCCGCGGTCTTTTTTTTTTTTTAATATAAAATTAATTCCGAAGGAATACATCTTCCCTTCATGATTGCCTTAATAAAGTTTTGTACTCCCAAGAAAATCATGAAATCTATATTATATTTTGAGGACTGGATTCTTCTGTGGAAAGTAACCACTTATTAAGTCGCCTGACAAGGACTTCTGGTTTTAACCGACCATTTGTCCGAGACATTAGCATGTCCAGTGTCGCAACCATGTAAATTTGTTTATATTATATTAATAAAAATATATAGTTTGCTCTTCTTTTATTGAGCACTCTTAATAACTTCGTTACATTCATTAGTAGGGCTACGACAACAGCATCTTCTTTTCATTGTTTTGACTTTCTCCGTTGATATCTTATATGCTTTAATATAGAGTGATGTGGTTCTCTGTTGATTAACCGTGTCTAACTGTGTCGGATATATACTCGAGTCAAAACAATAACAAGAATATGCTGTTGTCATAGCCTTATTCATTAGTTATCACTCTGCGATACATTTAACCTGGTATATATATATATATATATATATATATATATATATATATATATATATATATATATATATATATGACTACTTCATTTAATCACATAAATTAATATATGAAAATATAATTTTATGCGTAAAGTTTCAGTATTTACTTCAACAGTGCTCAATACATAGGTAGATCTAGGGAGTAAGTTATAAAATATATACGACGATTAAGCTACACAGAATATTCCGCTTATGCCTGACGAATTCTCACGAGAATGAAACGCATAATATTCTGTGTAGCTTAATTGCCATATATATTTTATAACACTATATATATATATACTTAATATATATATATATTTACTTATATATACTTATATATATACTTACTATATATATATTATTTATTTTATATGCTTACTATATATATATATATATATATATATATATATATATATATATATATATATATATATATATATATATATATATTTATATTTTTTTTTTAATTTCTTTCATTATTTTTCCATTTTTCTTGTGGCGTCGACAGGTTTCAGGTCGCCTGAGGAAGTCTCATCAACTGAAACAGATGGCTATTTGTAGCAACCATATGTAACTGTTTACCGTCAAATAATATATATATATATATATATATATATATATATATATATATATATATATATATATATATATATATATATATAGCTATCGTTACTTTTGAACTTGGTCCATTGCATTGGTCATTCTCAATCCTATTTTAAGATCTTTTAACTTCCAACTGATATGCATTACTTCCATTTAATTCTCATCCTCGATTGGCCTTTTGCATTGAAAAAAAAAATGATGATTCATTACCCCTGAAATGGTGGAGAAAACAACGACGAGCCTGCCCGGAAGCGGCGAGTAATTGCATATCATCAGACTTTTTATTATTCTTTAAGCAGCCAGGAATGCGTAATACTCGCATGGTCTATGAGAAGTCCGGATAAGATTTCTCTTTCCTTTTCGAATTTTACTCAAGATCTGTTTACTTTACCTTCGCATTGGTTTTATTCGGCTAAATTCTTTTCCTATAATAAAAGAAATATTCCAACTACGTATTCTTGAAGTAGGCGTTATGAGTGCCAGGTATTTATCAGAGAAGAACACAAACACATATTCTGCATGAATAGTTAGTACTAGAAATCATGTGACCCGTTGGGCCACTCAGTGATGTTGGGTTAAGGTGTTTGAATCAAGAAAAAATATATACTTACAAAAAAAAAACAAAAAACAAAAAAAAACTCTCCTGAAGGAAGATGACTTCCTAAGACAAAACCAAACTATACTTATTTCAGATATTCGAACTATAATCAAAATGTGGGAAGCATTCTCTGGCTGATACGAAAAGTAGAATCGAAAAAAAAAATCGTTTCACATACGTTCCTCTCACGGCGGAAAGTGGAAATGACCGCGAACGACACGGACTGACAACCTGGGTGTGCCATGTTTGAATTCAGTTCGTTCTACAGAAACAGTTTCACTAAGGATGTTGGCAACCTTCATGTGGTCTCTTCAGTAAGTACTCAATATCTTTCTAGAAAAAATAAATTCTGACTAGAAAGATATCGGCGAAACCAATGCCAACGGTAATCATCTTTCTAGAAAAAATAAATTCTGACTATAAAGATATCGGCGAAACCAATGCCAACGACAATCATCTTTCTAGAAAAAATAAATTCTGACTAGAAAGATATCGGCGAAACCAATGCCAACGATAATCATCTTTCTAGAAAAAATTAATTCTGACTAGGAATATATCGGCGAAACCAATGCCAACAATAATCATCTTTCTAGAAAAAATAAATTCTGACTATAAAGATATCGGCGAAACCAATGCTAACGATGTTCGATATAAATGTATGACATCAGAAGACGTGACACAAGGTCCGTTAGATGTCGAGTGTTGATCGTAAATAGTACATAAGTAGCCGTAAACGGAAGTCAGAGTTCCCCAGATGGGGAGACTAAAACGACAGATAATAAAACAATTCATATTCTGAAGGAAAAAAGTTATGCATGAGAGGATGACCTCCTAAGACCAAATCCAATCATATTTAGAAGAAGGATTTACCAAGAGATAAAACTGTTTATATGTTACCAGAATTATGTCAAAACTTTACTCGACTATTGTGAAAATGAAGTGAGTTTGAAAAGCCAGTAAAATTAAAAAAAAAAAAAAATAGAATCCAAAATTAATCTCTCTCTCTCTCTCTCTCTCTCTCTCTCTCTCTCTCTCTCTCTCCCTCTTTCAATTTTTCCCTCTATTTTTTTAAAAAATATCTTCCTTTCTACGGGTTAAGTAGTTATATTTATATTGCACAGAGTGAGAAGAGAGTAGAATGGTCAGAAGGAGGTTTATACGAAAGCGGCGATGAAGACATATTAATTATCTTATCGCTTATAAATAAATGAATAAATAAACATCTATAAAAGTGAGAATGTGTATGTGTGTGTGTGTGTGTGTGTGCGCGTGTGTGCGCGCGCGTGCAGGTGTGAGTACACTTCTCAACCTATATAATCAACAAAATTTGGATCTACAGACTTGAAATTTTGGTATATAGGATACTAACACATGTAGAACACCTTTTAATCCGTTTTCATCCCGAAAAAAAACGGCTGCTAAGGTGTCAAAATTGAAAAATTGGTACGTTGAAGTCATCGGATGTTTATCTGTTTGCTAACAGTTTCACAAATGCGTTTGCGTGAATAGTTCACATTACGGATTACTTATGTTAAAAATAAGTTGTTTGAAAACATCCCTTAAAGATCTTGTCACGCGGATCTAATGGTTATCGAACTTGACTCACTGTCTTTAGGTTTTAGTATTGATCTCAGCTCGAGTATTTTTTCTTTTTTCGACTTACAAGAAGTGAACGGTTCAGCAAAAAAAAAAAAATAATACCCGCATAAACATGTCTCAGTTTCTCTATTAATTAAAATATAATATTTATGCGTATTTTATAATCGGGCAACGCGGGGTGGCCTGCTAGTATATCTAGAAAAATGAGAATGTGCGAGAGGACAATTCTCAACCTATATACTCAACGAATTTTTGATCTACAGACTTGAAATTTGGTATATAGGGTATTCAGACATGTGGAAACCCTTTTAATCGGTTTTCATCCGGAAAAAGAGCTACTAAGGGGTCCAAATTAAATTATTTTACCTGGAAGGGTTGTCGGATTTTTATCGGTTTGTTGTTACACGAATGCGCATGCGTGCATCGTTCACATGACAGATTCTTTATGCTAAGAATAAGTAAGTTTGGAAACACTTTGTAAAGATCGTATAAACCTGGCCTGATGGTTATCGTACTTGACTCCCTGTCTTTAGGTTTCGGTTTCGATCTCAGATCGAGTATTTTGTTTTTACTTACAAGAAGTGAACTGTTTAGAAAAAACATAATACTCGCATGCACATGTCTCAGTTCTGTATGAATTAAAATATAATATTTATGCGTATTTTACAACCGGGCTACGCTGAGTAGACTACTACTACTACTAATATATATATATATATATATATATATATATATATATATATATATATAACAGAAAGTATATATTCTAAATTCCAAGACGTTGTTCATCTTATCGCTTATTTCTTTCAGCATATTAAAATATTCAATTCTTGACAGTATCTGTTTCATAGCGTAGAAACAATGATATAATTATGTCAATTTTTGAATATTTTCATCCCTGACTACTGAGATAAACAAGAAATTGCAATTGTATTTTATGATATTTACACCCTAAAAATCAACGATGGTGTCAATATTATTAATCACAATTGTAACTACTCTTAAGATTTTTTGTGATGCTGGGTTAAATAAAGCTACGTAAGTGGGAGAATATACCGAATTATTAAGGTCTTCTATGCAACACGAAAAAACAAAAAAACTGGAATCTTAAGAAGCTCGCCATCACTCCAGTAATTATATGAGCAACCAGACTCATGAAAACGAATTTCAAAAACTATCTGACAGGTATATATATACCCGGTGAAACAAGCGCAAGAGCGATACAAAATGTTCCACTTAAAAGGACGATTATAATCTTAAAAAGATCTCTCGGTTAGATTGTGTTAGATAGCTCAACAAGACAAAAAGTTCAGAAAATTAAAAAAAAAAAATAAATAAAAACGCTAAACGCATTTATTATATATTTTTTCAGTTTGCCAAGTACTTTACTGCAATCCTTCAAGCGACATGATGCCAGTCGCTATGTCACAGGGTAAAGCAAGAAGGTAAGTGGGTCGTGTGATTGTGAAGAGATGCGATAATGTTCTAAGTTGAGTGAATGCACCGGAAACACAACAACGCGCCAACCTTATTCTCTGTCACGTGCCAAAGGTGTATCTTTTACGCTAGTCTGTATAATTCCAATCACACTTTCTGGTTTAATATTTCTTTCGCACAAATATTTTTCCGGATGAAAACCGATTAAATGTGTTCGACTGAGCTTCAATCTATGGTCCCCCCATCGCCAAACTTTCACAAGAAACACTCGACTAGCTGA
>NC_136483.1:103821698-103876698 GCF_053919585.1 Euprymna scolopes | reverse complement strand
CAATCTTGACCAAAACCAATTCATGGCTTATACGGTCAATGTGTGCTATATTTTTGCCCCCACCCCAATTAAATCGGTAAGAAAATAATTTTTTCAGCATTTTACACACACACACACACACACACACACACACACACACACACACACACACACACACACACACACACACACGCACACACACACACACACACACATGTCGCAGAAAACATCAGCGATAATTTGTATATGGCGGTAAGATTTGACACAAAGTCGGAAAAGTGGAATCTGAAAAGCCAGCGCCCTAAAGGAAGGTATGTAAAATATGCCTGGGCAGCCTCGTCAGTATTACCCGGTAGGAGGGTTACAGGCGATTTTCAAAGGGTGAAAAAGTGCAAGGTCATATCTCAGCCGCCAGAGAATAAGATATCTCAACAATGGCCAAGACTCTGGTGGCTTTTGAGCTGAGGTAAATAGATCACAGTGTTTGCATTTGGGAACAATTGTCAGACGTATATTTATTTCTTGAAATCTTGCCAGATAAGAGTGGAAAATTCCGCGGACCAGAATGACGAAGTCTTTTTGTTTTTTACTTGTGGTCATCACTTATTAAAGCCCTGAGTTCAGTCTAGGATAAGAGTTAATGCGTGTTAGTATGTTACAGGAAAAAGGGCTGTCCCCTTTTCCTGTAAGTAAGAAGACCATTAGATAAGTGGAAAATGAGATTAGAATAGACCTAGATTCGAACTTTGTAAGCAAGGTTCAGAAATAGATTCAGAAAATGGAATGTTAGAATTTCGCATTGTTAATTTTCATATAAAATAGTTGAGATATGTTTGTATTGTAAAAACAATTTAATTGTGCATTTTTTTTATGGAAAGTGAATTAAATAGGTCAGCTAAAAAATAATGAACAATACAATTTAAAAACATATTGAAAAATAAGTTGGGTTGAAAAATAGGTCAGTGAGAATTCTTTGTTGCAGAAGTGTGTTTTGGAAATGTATGGTTAAGTCACGTGAGTCGATCACGTTTTGAGACCACACGTCTGACGTCATAGCAAAAATGAATTCTCAATATAGGAGCTGAAGTCAAAGATCAGAGGCAGTCGAGTCCGGATCGAACAACCAACAGAGTCAGTCGAACAGAGCTGACATGATCAGAGGAGGGTCCCTTTAGAAGCGAAGGGAGAACGTTTTAAACATGTAGTATGACTTTGAATTCCTTGACATCATCATCATTCGACCAGTCGATGTGATAATAAAGAAGTTATCATCATGTTTTTGTAAAACTGTGTCGTGTCATCATTCAACAACAAAAGGTAATGTGTGAAACATCCTTAATATGAACTTTGTCTCCCTCATCGTTATTATGAAAGTTATGTAACTCTCCCAAGAATGTGCGTCCCCTATCTCAACTAATCGCTAATATGAGTCCACAGAACAGTAATGCGTATAAATGTCACTCTCCTCAACATCAGTGTTATATATATGTCCGCCGCCTCCCTCTCCAATATGAATGCCCCCTATGCAGCAAGTAGATGGCGAGACAACACGATCAGTAATTGTAAAGCTGAATTATTCAAGAAGACAACCCAACAAGACATTACTTACAGTAGATTTGAAAACAAACCTGTTATAGTAAGCTGGGAAACAGTCCCACGGTATAGCGTCCCACAGATAGACAGTTCTAGGAAAGAAATCATGTTCATAGAATTTACGTGTTTAGTTTTAGGTACAGATAAGGAATTTGTGGAGAGTGATGTAGACGAGTATTTATTGCGAATGTTTTACTGGAGAGTAGCATGAATTGAAGCTCAGTCGAGCACCTACCATGAAAGTAATGAAAGAGCAGAGACAGACTCGCAACTCCTCTTCTATGAGAAAGAGGAAATAGGAAGGCGAAAATGTCTTCGTCCACTAAATTTTGGAGAAAATTTTGTGCGCTATCAAGGCAGAAAAGTGTACACTTAGGAACTCCTCCCCAAATGTGGCAACAATACTCGACCTTACGACGCATTTGACTCTTGTACAGGTAAAAGATTGCGTCGGGAATGCGATACTCTCTAGACGGGTAGAATAATCCAACCATTTTTCTAGGGATTTTGGCAACGGATGTGATGTACGGCCTTCCGCTTTCGTTCAGTGGTGAAAGTCAGTCTCAGAAGTTTATCAAAGCCGAGTGTTTCCTCAAAACAGTACTTGCTCATTTCAACTGGGACCATATAGAAGCTAACTGGGGAAGATAGAAGCTAAAACTAAGCTTCTCTGTTTTTTATCATAATCATTCTGCCCCCATCTGGCACCAATTGAAATGAATGGTTCTCGTCTTGGACAAGCTTCTAAGACTGACCTTCACTTCTGATTTGAAATGGAACACATGCATCAAATCTGTTTCCAAGCGCTGGAAAAACGATAGGATCACTCTACCGATCCAGTAGGTATCTCACTGCTAGTGCAATACTCTATCTGTATAAGAACCACATATGTCCTAAAATGGAGTGCTGTTGCCACATCTTGGCGGGAGCTACTCGGTTTTTCCTATCCTGCATAGATAGAGTTCAAAACCGGCGTCTAAACCTAGTAGGTGATGCTCTTTTTCTCCCTTGTAACCTCTTTCTCACAGAAGAGAAATTGCAAATCTGTCTCTGCTCTAACGTTATTCTCATGGCAAGGTCTTGTCTGAACTCTAATCTTTGCCCCCCCCCTGTCAAACTTTCACAAAAAGCACAACTATCAACAGGTTTCCTCAACTCTCTATCTCTGTCTAAATCCAAACGCACATTTTACGAACAGTTTCTTTCCTAGAACTATCCGTTTATAGAACACTGTGCCATTGACCTGCTTCCCGACCAACTACAGTATGGTAACCTTCAAGTCTAATGTAAACAAGTTATTTTTGAACTGTTCCCTTAAGTAATCAAATTATACTCCACTTACATCATTAACGATTACTACACTACCACCTTACATTCATTAAACTTTATTCCCGAGTGGCCTCCGGGTCTTGATAAGCCGTGATCTCTTTGTAAAAAAGAAGACCCTCAACCTTTAAGTTTAAATCTTAAACGTTTCCATTCGAATGCAGCTCTCACTATGTAACATTTACAATGTCGCCGACGAGTCCACCTCTTTATGTACTTTGGTCCCATTTATTATTTAAGATAAGTCCGATATCCAGGAAATCGTTGATAAAAAAAACAAACAAACAAAGAAACAAAAAAAAAAACACAAAAAACAACAAAAAACAACAACAACAACAACTTTGTGAAGTTTTGTTTTGTATTTTCTTAGTTTTGGCGAGGCATACATAAATACAGACACACATGCACACAGGCATTTGATCTTTATAGCTGTGTCTGATACGTACGTAGTTTAGAAACAAATCTTAGTTATAATTTATTTTAACAAATGCGTACTTTTGGTTTTTAATTAATTAATTACACTTAATATCGTGCCCCTATATACTTGCCTACCTCCCTCCTCATGCTTGGATGTATCTAAAAAAATATCATTGAACTCTTTTACATTAAACCTTTCGACTCCATGCGTATCTATTTAATCTGTATTTTGTGCTTTTGTTTTCATCACTTTATTGGTTTGTAATTTTTATCTCTATAATTTTCTACTCACCCCTAGGGTCATTTTGTCTCTTTCAATTTCGTCTTTACATTCGTTTCAATCTAACTGTGAAATAACACCATCATCATTTCATGGTAATTAGTTTTTTTAAAGTCAACAAGGCGAACATACTAACGGGGATAAAACGATTTATCTCCCTTGATCCTGATAACTTGCACCCCTCTCCCGCTCTCCCAACGGGCGAACACTTTCTTCTCCTCTGGTTTTCTTGGAGTGTTATCAAAACAATACGCAGAGTTAAAAAAGAATAACTTAATTTTGAAAACGATGTAAAGTGAAGAACGACTTTGAAGGAGTGAAACAATATGAAAAAAAACAAACAAACAAAAAAAAAAAACACAAAAAAAACACAAAAAAATAACAAAAAAAAAAAAAAATAAATAAAAAACAACATAAACAGCATATACTTCACTTTTCATACGTCTCTCCGACTCTCGACTTTGTGGTAGTCAAAAGGGCTGAAAAGATGCAATGTTCCTCCGCTCGTCTACGTTTCTGAATTCCGTTATCTATACAAAATTGATACTTATATCTAAACTAAACAAATGGGGGGGGGGTCAATCATGGAAATACGGATGAACATGGGAGGAGGTTTTTATTTAAGTCAATTGCGCAACGATGCCGTTAAAGCCAAAGTGAATGTTATTCATTCCAACTTGCAGAATTCCGTCGCACGTCTGCAACCCGTATTTATATCTAAGCAAGCTGAGTCGACTGTCTTTTTTGGAAGGAAGTTTCTAGGGAATATTAAATTCACAATCAGTTCCCAGTCGCACATATATTCCGGTCAATGGAGGTGACGATATTATTATTATTTTTTCTTTCAGATAGGCGTCGCCATGCTGTATATAGACTATATACAGTGCCTGGTATTCGCAAATGGTCACTCATTTGTTATTTGACTAGGCTCAATGCCGCTTAACTTCGGTAATTTAACATGTTATCAAAATGAATTATTTCACGTCTACAAGGAGTAGTAACTATAACAAATTAACAATAGTAGCTATAACATAAACAACAAACCTATGAACTTTTGTGTCGTTCAGATTCACTGACATTTTGTTTTGACTCAAAGATTTAAAATATCGATGAAGTTCGTCCAGACATTAGAATATTTAATGCCTTAATTACCCACACATATCTTTTACATGTTGAGCAAAGGTTATCAATATACATATATTATGTACTAGCAGTTCAACCCGGCTTTGCTCGGGCCCTATGTACTGTTCATAACTTGTCCTACGTGTGAATAAATTTTATGTAAGATTTCAAATGTTTAGATCAAAAATTGTCTGAGTAATTTCGTAGAAACCGTAGATCAATTTTGTTAAATTTGACCCAAATTTTGACCCCTTAACATTTATTATTTTGGTTTCAAACCAAAATAAAAAGTTTTGCCCATGGCTAATTTACCTACATCTTAAATTTCAAGTGTTTAGACCCAAACTTGGCGGAGGAATTTGATAGAATATGTAAAGGTCAACATCTTCAACTTTTGATCTTGTGGCAATCAAATGTTCGCTCCAAAACTGATTAAATTCTTGCCTCATGTCAGAATACCCGTTATGTATAAATTTCAAATGTTTAGACCCAAAATTGGCTGAGTAGTTTGCTAGACAACGAAAGGACAAAATTTGAACTTTGACCCTTGGCAGCTTAAATGTTCGACCCAAACCGATTAAAAAGCTTTCTCCATCTCTTAGTACCCTTTATATAAAATTTCAAATGGTTAGACCAGAAATTGGCTGTGTAATTTGGTAGAGACCACAGAGATCATTTTTTTTTAAAACGTTGACCCCAATTTTGACCCCTTAATAATTATTTTTTGAACTCAAATCAAATTTAAAAAATTAGATCCATTTCCAAGTAACCCACATTCAAATTTTCAAGTGTTTACGGCCAAAATTGGCGGAGGAATTTGGTAGAGTTTCAAAGGTCAACTCGTTGAACTTTGACTCCTTGACAGCAAAATTTCTGGCCGAAAACCGATTATAAAGATTTTTCCAAATCTCAATACTCCTTATGTCAAATCTCGAGTCTGTAGACAGAAAATCGACAGAGTTATTTGGTAGGGAAATGTACACACACACACACACACACACACACACACACACGCACCCCCCACGCACACACACACACACATTTTCACTTTTATAGATATATAGATTGATTTGGTTTTTGTAATTCCCTTATTATCAAGTGTACAGCTTTTCTGTAAATGACAAAGTTCTCTCTGATTCTCTCTCCTCTGATCTCGAGCGCGTGGTTCAGTGGGGGAAGATGTGGCTGGTTACCTTTAATGCATCTAAAACCAAACTTCTATCTTTACATCATCAACGCTCTGATCCCCATCTGGCATCAATTGAAATGGATGGCTCTGGTCTAGGAGAAGCCCCGTGTTTTGACAAGCTTCTAGGTTTGTCCTTTACTCCTGGTCTGAAATGGAACACGTACATCAAGTCTGTTGCCAAGGTCGCTGGAAAGATGGTGGGATCCTTCTACCGCTTCAGAAGATATCTCACTACTGATGCAATTCTCTATCTATATAAAAGCCAAGTACGTCCAAGGATGGAATACTGCTGCCATATCTGGGCAGGAGCTGCTAAAAACAGCCTATCCTGCCTTGACAGAGTACAAAATAGACTTCGTGGCTTAGTGGGGGATGCCCTTTTCTCTACCCTGCAACCTCTGTCCCACAGAAGAGACGTTGCGAGCCTATCCTTGTTTTATCGTTATTTCCATGGCAGGTGCTCGTCTGAACTCCAATCTCTGGTCCCCCCTCGCCAATCTTTCACGATAAACACCCGTCTAGCCGAATCCACTGTGAAAAATGTCCCCCACTCTTTATCTGTGCCTAAATCAAAACGTGGATTCCATGAACAAAGCTTCTTTCTTAGAACTGCACGCCTGTGGAACTCTGTTCCGTCTGCCTGCTTCCCACCTGACCACAACCTGGGTGTCTTCAAGTCCAACGTAAACAAATTCCTAATGAACCGCCCCCTTAAGTAAACACTTCATCAAATCTCCACACTAATGTACTGTACTTGCAATAACCCTTATCCCTGAGTGGCTTCCGGGCCTTGATAAGTGGTGACCACCGTGTAAAAAAAACAAAAAACAAAAAAACTGAGTATTCGGCGTGAGCATTTATTGATACGAATCCTATTTCAGACTTGTGACGGAACAAAGACGATCACGTATTATTAGGATTCTTTGTATTTCTGTTCTCGTCAGCGTTTCGGTTAATGTAACCAAAGAGCTTCATCAGGTGTATCTTGTCGAACTTGGGAATCTTTCTTTCGAACTCAGGAATCTGCACGTTTTCATACTCACGGGGTAGCATTTTCTCGGTCCGTCAGCCAGGACTGGGTAGATGTCCTAAGTAATTCACAATTGTATTTTGAGTGTCGCCCACACAGATGATTGAATCTTCAACCTCCCGAAGAGTGTAACATTACAACTAAAATTTTTTTTTAATCAAGTACCTTATCCATTACGCCACGGGTCCTGATATTTGGTTACCAAATACAGCTGGTTATGTTATGGCGAGGATACAGCAAGGTAATCTGGCACTGCGCGGTCCTCTCCATACTTATTCCCTCAGTTACCTTAGGAGGGAGGTTCCCCACTTTTTCTCCTTCCCTCTCTCTCTCTCTCCCACATCTTTCTTTCTTTCTTTTTCTCTATCAAATTGTTACATCGACCGAAACGTAGTAAAAATAACACTCAAGATGAGAACAGTAGTCCGAATGATCCAAATGACACGAATAATCAATCCTCATCTAAAAAAATTCCGAAGCGTAAAGTTCATTGCGTTCTTGAATAACTAAAATTAACTTGTGTCGTAGCAAAACAGTGTTTTTGTAACCCCCCCACCACCACCACCAACATTACAACGTTACCTTTTATCACTAATTAATCAACCGGACGAAGACGACGGAATTGCTTGAAAAATCATCAGCCGCCAGCAGTTAGGATCGACCGGTTGAAAGAGTAACCGTAAAGAAACAGGAAATAAGAAGCAAAAAAAAAAAATCCTTGAAATTATGTTGTTTGTTTTTTTAAATTATATCTCAGACTCGTTAAACTATTCCGATGTTGATTGTAGTTGAC
Organism: Euprymna scolopes; assembly: GCF_053919585.1. NCBI lineage: Eukaryota > Metazoa > Mollusca > Cephalopoda > Sepiida > Sepiolidae > Euprymna > Euprymna scolopes. The sequence goes on along the minus strand of NC_136483.1, from coordinate 103,868,969 downwards.
TCGGAGTAACGACGCTTAAACAAAACCAGGTAAACAAAACAGAACCAACAAGGTTCGTCTGGGCAGCAGGTAAACACGGCCTGGGTGGCAACTCAATCGCAACAAGAACCAACAGAAGTCTATTTCCTCAGGCAAGTAATTGTATCTGTCTATATTTCGCACAGTTGGACTTGTTGTAATTTTCTATCTGACAAATTACATGTATATCAGAGGCTATGAAACGTAGACAACACACACACACACATGTATGTATATATATATTATATGTATATATATGTGTATATCTATGTATATATATGCATATAGGTATGTATATATATATATATATATATATATATATATATATATATAAAATGGGTTAATAAATTCCAACGAAAGAAAGATGTATATTTAAATAAGGGAGTAGTCACCAACAATGTGTATTTTTTAACATTATTTTATTATTCCGTGTCTTGGTTTTTCATTGAGAATTATGTTTGGATCATTGGAATAATGTTTTTAAGTCATTGAAACGATTTCAATGACTTAAAAACATTATGTAGTAGTATCAGACCTGACGAAATGGTTAATTGTAGGCATAGATCGCCTCATACCCTCCAAAACTTCCAGCAAAAACCTAACAGCCAGCCGTAATTCTCTACAGAATGTACTGCTGCCATTACGCACAGAAATCACTTTTTCCAACATAATAGATGTACTTAGACTAAAGCCGCCTTCAGGACTGCCCACAACCACTGTAAAAGAGTAATAAAGACCACGAGAGTTGTATGCTCAGTCGGTTAAGGCCATATTTCATCCTATATCAGAAAATACGATCTGTGACATACAAATATCTGTGCGTGATGTTGCCAAGCTAATCAAAACCTTGATTCCAGTAAAGCAACTTGCCCTGACGGTATTCCACTTATAGTGCTGAAGAAGCTTTTACCAGAACTAGCTCCCATACTTACAAAGCTATTTAAGCGTTGCCTTAAGAAGAATTGCTTCCCAACACTCTGGAAAACCTCATCAGTATGCCCTGTATTTAAGAAATCAGGTGATCGGTCATCTTCCCCTCAGTACAGACCAATAAGTCTTCTGTGCGTTATGAGTAAGTTGCTGGAATCTGTTAAATAGAGAAGTAGTCAACCACCTCAGCATAAATAATCTTCTTAGTGACATGCAATATGGTTTCCATTCTGCTAGATCTACAGTTATATTTCATAGGATTAGCGAATATCTTGACGGGAGCTTCCTTTCTATGACAATTGCACTTGACATATCAAACGCCCTTGATGGGGTATGGCATAAAGGTTTACTTCAGAAGATATCCAGCTAGTTGGAAATTCTCAATTATTAAATGTTTTTTTTCTCTGGTAGGTTCATAAGAGTAGTGGTTTATGGACAGAAATTAGAAGCTCACAGTATTAATGCTGAAGTTCCTCAGGGGTCCATCCTAGGCCAAACTCTCTTCCTGATCTATATCAATGATCTCCCAAATCACATCTTAAATCATTTATGTCGACGACACTACCATCTATGCTAGCACATCAAAGGCCGTAATTGACCAAGTTCTCTCAGATTCTCTCTCCTCTGATACCATGGGGAAAGAGGTGACTGGTTACTTTTAATGGATCTAAAACCAAGCTTCTATCTTTACATCATCAGCGCTCTGATTCCTATCTGGCATCAATTGAAATGAATGGCTCTCGTCTTGGGAAGGCTCTATGTTTTGACAAGCTTCGTGGCTTGAACTTTACTCCTAATCTGAAATAGAATACGTACATCAAATCTGCTGCCAAGGTCGCTAAAAAATGGTGGGATCCTTCTACGGCTCCATTACATATCTCACTGCTGATGCAATTCTCTCTCTATATAAGAGCCAAGTACATCAAAGGATGGGGTACTGTTGCCATATCTGGGCAGGAGCTACTAGAAAGACTGTTCGGAGTTCAAAATAGACTTCTTAACCTAGGGGGGATTCCCTTTTCTCTTCCCTGCAACCTGTTTCCCACAGAAGAGATGTTTCGAGCCTATCTCTGCTTTACCATATTATCATGGCAAGTGCTCGTCTGAGCTCCAATCTATAGTCTTCTCTCGCCAAACTTTCACGAAAAACATTCGTTTAATTAAAACCACTGTCAATAATTGCCCCCATTCTTTATCTGTGCCTAAACCAAAACGTAGATTCCATGGACAAAGTTTCCTTCTTAGAACCGCACGCCTGTGGAACTCTTTTCCGTTTGTCTGTTTTCCAGCTGTTTTGGTAGTTTTCAAGTCCAATATCAACAAATTGTTGATGAACCGTCCCCTTAAATAACCAAATTTCCACTACTAACGATTACTATGATATTCTCCCATTGACTACTGTATACTAATTGACCCTTATATTCGAGTGGTCTCCGGACCTTGATAAGTGGTATCTCCTATGTAGAAGAAAGAGACATTCCCTCTGTTTGAGGAGAGAAGGCCTTCTCAACCGAACGTGAACGGTCTCCAAGATCTTAAAATGGAATACTGAGTGAGCACGACTCAGAATTGAAAATGAGTTCCTGCTGAAGTCCGTTGCACATGACGAGTTTATAATGAGATGACCAGTTATTGAAGACCCGTATGTGTTGGTAAGTACGTCTGTTGCTCGGTATGTCCTATTTCTGATTTTGCAAGGTATATGCTGCTGGACTCTTCTATCCAATCTCAGTGTCGTTCGACCAACGTAGTTGGCACCACAGCTACATTCAAAATTGTAAATTACCTTATTATGATCACGGTAGAACATCTTTTCGAGTGGATGGCATTAAGGTTCTTGTGAACACAACACGTACATTTGAAGCACAATAACATTTTTGCACCGTTGAGCTGATTTGTTTGGCGAATTTCTCACTTACTGTCCCCAACCACGGTAAAAGTATATATATTGGACATTTATTCACTGTTTGAATTAAGTGAAAACTCAACACCATGGCAAGAAAGACGAGAAAAAAAAAGAAAGAAAATGTACAAAATGCTGGAGTATTCCTTCGAAATATATTCATTTTAAACAATAAATATTGTTTATTCACATATAATTGCGTCACAATTTGGCTTTCAAACGTATATATACGTATTCATTTTAAACTTTAATCGACGCTTCTAGTACGGAATATACAACCTTAACAAACCAGTTAGTCAGTTCGAGAGGGATTGAGTTCGTGATTAGTCGAGTTAAAGAGCGGACGCACAACAAGATGTAGATACCAAGAGAATCGTATAACTTCAAAACGGGGGAGGGACATAATGAAATAAAGTGGCATAAAAAACCCCCCGAATATCGATTGTTGTTCGTCAGGAAATCATCTTTCAGCTTACAGACCGTTAGTGAAGACCAACCGACGGAAGAAATATGTTCCGCCATTTTGGGCCTGAATAAACTCCCAGAAAGATGTTATCCGTGGTTTCTGATTTTGCAAGGTGCATGCTGTTGGACTCTTCCATCCAATCTCATTGTCGTTCGACCAGCGTAGTTGGGACCACAACTACATTCAAAATTGTAAATTACCTTATTATGATGAGGGTAGAACATCTTTTCGAGTGGATAGCATAAAAGTTCTCGTAGAGAACACAACAATAAACTCCCAGAAAGATGTTATCCGTCTCTTTGTTAAAAAAACAAAAAACAAAACAAAAACAGAAAAAAAAACTTCCCGTATGCATTATTGTATGGTTTGGTGAACTGTTTATCATATGTGTTAAACACACACACACACACACACACACACACACACACACACACACACACACACACACACACACACACACATGCAACAAACATTATATGGAAGATCACACGTCATCACACATACATACACTCAACAAACCAGAAAAGATACGGTCAGTGATACAAACAACCATGAATGTGGACGATCAAAGGCGAACATAAATAGCTGGACACTATGAACTGAAAATATCCACAAGTAAACACATTAAATATACTCATTATATACAAGGTGTATAACATTGTTCTGTTCAGGGAATTAATTTTCCCCACCATGGGACGCGTATTCTTTTAGCTAAGTATACGGAAAAAGGGTCTTTATTAACTCACATTTAGTATAATAATAGATTCTTTAAAAGATTTAATTATAAAAAAATACTAACAGACTGTCTTGGCTGCGAAATGGAGATTTGACGGAATCGACAGATGGTACGTTACCGGTAGGACAAGAATAAACCGTTTGAAGGAACGCCACATCGTCAAAGAATATTCGCCTTTGTGCAAGAGTCTTTTTTAGAAGGAGCAAGATAAACAGACTTGGCCCCGTCTTGGGATTCAGAATGCAAGCGCTTCACGCAGACAACATCATACACAAAGTTGGCGACATGACAAACGCGTCCAAGTTATTTATATTTAAGTAGGCAAAATTCATAAACCAAAACCGACGGGAAAATGGTCTGAACCACGTAAGATAATGGGAAAAAAGCCAAAAGTCCCTTGGGACATGCGAAGACAGATAAGATATAATTAAATGCTTAAAAAAATAGATATGGTAGCATTTGGGGGGTGGAGTGGAGAAGGGAGATTTTTGAAATGTATGTGTAACGCCAATTTTCTTGTAAACTTCGTCATAAAGCCTTGCTGGATAAACCATTTTGCTGGACCATCCGATGCCAGCTTAATGTTTTTGTTTTAGAGAAATTGTTCCAGACAAGGCATGAAGCCACTTGATGTAAAGAATTAATAATATACAATTCTACGTCAAGAACTAGCCAAAATGAGTGATATAGGGCAGTTTCTGACTTAGAAAACAGCAATACTTACTTCCTTGTCAAAAATTCTTTCATGGAATGTGAAGACTAAAGGAATAAAAAAGGGAGGTAAGTGAGAGTTACGCGGCTGCCGAAAGTAAACCCAAGGTTCACTTTCTACCCTTCCAATCAAAACAGATATGATATATTAAAAATATAGATAACGCAGCATTTAGGACGGAGAGAGAGAGAGAGAGAGAGAGAGAGAGAGAGAGAGAAGAGGGGAGAGGAGATTTTGAAATATATGTGTAACACCGATTCGGATTATTTGCATTCTTGGGGCTACTTTTCTCATCTTAGTGTCATTTTTACATGGTTTCGATAGATGTACTCTCCGCCCTTCATCAGGTATATCTTATCAAACTCGGAGGTCTTTTTGTCGCACTCAGGGACTTGCACGGAATTTAGGGCGGATCCTTTATTTAACCCATGCTGGTAGTATGTTCTCGTTCCATCAGTCATGATTTGAGTAGAAGTCCTAAGTAATTCGCAGTTGTATTCTGAGTATTGTCCCCACTGAGGATTGAATCTTCAACCTCCAGAAAAGTATCATTTAGACCTGTTTCACCTAGTACTTTATCCATTACGTCACAGGGGCTGCGAACAATTCTATTACGAAAATTTTTGAGAGTCTTAAACATACTCTTGTTTTAAGATATACAATCTTATTACTGATCACTATAAATCAATATTTATTATTGATGAAACTAGAGAATACTATCCCCGTGAATTAGATAAAAGGTTTTGTTTGAAATTCCGTGAAGATTCCCGAATTCGATAGAAATATTGCCAAGTATTCCCTTTTCTGTATTTCCTGTTTATATACATTATAACGCAGGCACCATTAATAATATTATGCTCTCTTTGATCAACATGAAATATATTGCTCCAAGTACTTTGTGTAACGTCGTTTCAGAATGCATATGCTTATGGTGATTAATTTCCAACACTGTAGGAGGAAGTAGATCGCCAATAACGCTTTAATACCCGAAAAAAAAACTTTGATAATCACCAAGAGCGAAATGTCCCTCCTAATATCTTTATTCTCTGTGCCCACTCATTTATTCTTCATCAAATAGTTAACTAATTATTTAAGATTACTAGTTTCTCCTATGTGTGAGCTATTTCTCTCCTGCATAAACATAATACTAAACGTCTTAGTCTCCTTTTAAAAAGAATTGTAAACAACGGGACGAGACCCATTTTTCTTTTCAAGATAAATAATTTGAATTAAAATGTTTTCTTTTTTTTTTCTTTTCCAATTTAAAGAGGAAGAACATTGTTTTGTAAACTTAGCCATATTTTACTAAAACGGTGAAGACCATGTTTGTTATCTTGATTGTTTTTTTTTAATTTGCTTATCCCCGTGCACATCGATAATGTCACACTTAGTAATGACTAGTAGGGACGTCCGACGTAGCCCGGTCATCGTCTAGCTGAAAACACTATAAATAATTCCCCCACTCTTTATCTGTGCCTAAACCTAAACGTAGATTCCATGAACAAAGCTTCTTTCTTAGAAGTGCGCGCTTGTAAAACTGTCTTCTCTTTTCCTGCTTTCCAGCCAAATACAATCTGATTGTCTTCAAGTCCAACGTAAACAAGTTCTTGATGAACCGATCCATTTAAGTTAACAAATTTACCGAATTTCCATTACTAACGATTACTATATTTTCCAATTGACTACTGTACAGTCTTAACTCTTATCTTCGAGTGGTCTCTCGGCCTTGATAAGTGGTGATGCCTATGTAAAAAAAAAAAAATAAATGAAACTATGATATTTTAATTCATGCAGATTTCGTATATATTATTATAGAGTTAATTTTCTTTCGATTCTTATATATTATAAAGTTGTGATTTCAAAATTAAAAAAAATATCCATATGATTTGGGTGCATTAGCTTGAACTGAAATCAAAACGTATGAAGAATATACATACATACGTATATATATATATATATATATATATATATATATATATATATATATATATATATATATATATATATATATAGTTAAGTTTACTTGAGTTCCTTTATCTATAATCGAAACCGAAACTAAAACTTATGGAAATTCTTGGTCAAATTATTTATTACAATAAATGGAAGGTCATAACAATTAAACGACAGTCACTCGGAAGGAAATAGATGTAAGCGTGACACACAAAATAACACACACGTTATGTTATTAATGCACAAGAGAACCCTGGGATACGGTGGCCCTAGGATACGGTTTCTTTCCGGTTACGATGTGGAATACGATGTTTTCCGGCCCCCAGTTACGGTATTTGTCTCACCTTACGGTGTTATTTATGATGTTATTTGATTATATATATATATATATATGTGTATTATATACTGTACTGTATTTTGTTACTCATTTTTAATGCCGTATCCCGGGGTTCTACTGTATAAATGACGTTATACCAGCGGCCAAGCGGCCAAGCGGCGCGTCCGAAGTGAATGTTTCTTTTTAGATCACAATTAAACCATGACACGTGACTTTTGTATGTTTAACTTTGATTCAAGTGATTCAGCAGTTAGTTCCATGAGGCAGTGATGACGTTATTAAAGGACGTCATACATTAAGATTTTTTTAAAAAAGATACCGGCCCTCAAAATCAACAAAGATTAGATCATTCTGATAATGATCTGGTCCCTGTTGATTGCGGTGTAATACTGTCCTTGTGCAGTTCAAGGAAACCCACCCTCCTGGGCGTCACCATCTCTTTTTGAGAAGGGGGTTACTTTATTGCTAATTGCCCGAGGCGCACTGACCGGAAAATGCCGATGGGGTTGCCCAGGCACATTATGTAGGTCAGAGTGCCCATCCTTGGGGATGCTGACTTCTCAATCCAATTTTCCGACCTTGGTGTGTAAGCTCTTACGGTAGGAGGGAACTAAAATTATAGAGGATAGTTATACACACTTCCGGATATCACAAAATGATGATGCCATCCATCAAATCAGAGAGAGAGAGAGAGAGAGAGAGAGAGAGAGAGAGAGAGAGAGAGAGAGAGAGAGAGAGAGAGAGAGAGATCTTTTATTACGCTTTCTCCTTTGACACTTTGGTTCACGAGTCATCAATTACACTAACGTCTAGACGTCTGGGGCTCTGTAATATAAATGCGGTGTCTGTCTTCATTCCAGTCTATCTCTCTAGCAAAAAATGCAACTGAAAACAGAGCCCTATAACAAGATCAAGCACAACTTTTCTTAGATAAAACCGTCAGGGCCCTTGGGGTTCAGTATAATAATAAAACCCTGATAACACCTCTTGTTTCTTCATTCAAGTGTGGATTAGACGAGAAGTCGAAGGACGAGGTTAACAGAGAAAGTAAGAGTAGCAGCATTGTAAGAGACGAGTAAGTAAATATAAATAAACAACGTAAATAAAGAAGAAACGGAAAAAGACCAAAATAGTAACAGTAGTAGTAGCAGTAGTGTAAAGGGAGTGGGGGTAGCGTAAATTATAGAAGAATAGTAAAACTTGAAAATTATAGGAAATTATAAAAATGGTAACATAGGGATCGGGGCTAGGAGCAAGAAATCACATGTCGAAATCCATTGATTAGGGAGGGAGGCAGGCTCGAACCCATACCGCGAAGGAGTAAAAGAACGTGAAAAAAAAACGTGACGTCTTCGCTATTGTGCCAAACCGGAATTGACGTAGGTTTAAATTGAAGTTAAACAATCGAAAAGAGGGAATGGCGTTCGAAAATATTGGCGAAAAAAAGCGACCCCTCCCTGTAGAAAAGTGTCCAGTTGAGGGTGAAGAAAGTAATGTTTTTAGTCAATTTTTCGATATTTGTGTTCCGAAGTGCGATCTGGTGAAAACCCGTCACCTCTCTCGAAAGTTTTAAGCATACATACATACACACATACATGATGATTGCAACGTCTTGTCAGACGAGTGCCACTCCCTCAGACACTTAAAGTCCATGAGCCCAAATGCCTGAGGGAGTATATATACAAAGATGATGTTACAGAGTCTTAGCTTTGTACGACAGCTAAGTCTCTCTCTCGGTTCAAAATGTTGAGATCCAGCAACAAGCAAGAGCAAGATAGCCAGCAACAAATTAAACTGCAGACCAGCTTAATGCGGGTACTGGTCTTCCGCTTTATGTTTTTTTATATCAGAGATTTGCTTCTCCTAGAAAGGTTGCCTTCACCACGGCTTACTCCCTCTCTACCCCAATACACGTATACGCACACACACAAATATACACGGCATTTAAACAGACAGGTGAGATTTATATTATAGACTAGCCTGGGTGCCTAGCGTTGCTCGGGTGTTTGAAGGTGTGTGGTGAGTAAAAAAAAAAAGTGGTAGTAGGCAGGCAGGAGGAAAAGAACGTAAAAAGTGACCTCTTTGCCATTGTGCCCGTCGCCAAACCGGAACTGACGTAGGTTTAAATTAAGGCTACACAACCGAAAAGAGGGGGATGACTTTCGAAAATATCGGCGAAAAAAGCGACACCTCCATATAGAAAAGAGCCTTGCTGAGGGTGAAAGAATTACTGTTTTTGACCAATTATTTGATATTTGTCGTCCGAAGGGTTAAGCTTTAAAATGATGCCGATTTCGTGAAAATCCGTCGCGTCTGTAGAAAGTTTAGGCAGATATACATACATACATACATACATACATACATTTAAACAAACTGGTGAGATTTATATTATAGATTATAGATAAGCCTTATTTCAGAGGGAAAGACAAACGGTAGATGCACCAGCTCAGATGTGGCACCAATACGTGCATGAGAGAATTGTAGCGGAATAGGATACTCTCAGGTGTGAGTAATTTTTCACTCTAAACAAGGTGTGTTGCCACTTGGGCGTAAAGGGGGCCACAATTTGAGATCATATCTAACAGGGTATTGTGGAGAGCTGAGTAGCAAGATGTTTGTTCGCATTACATTTAAAGTTCTAAATGTCTGTACAGTCAAGAAAGCAGGAAACACAGACACGTGCGATAGATAGATAGATAGATAGATAGATAGATAGATAGAAAGAGAGAGAGAGAAAGAGAGAGAGAGAAAGATGGATAGATAGATAGAGAGAGAGAGAGAAAGATAGATAGATAGATAGAGAGAGAAAGATAGATAGATAGATAGATAGATAGAGAGAGAGAGAGAAAGATAGATAGATAGATAGAGAGAGAGAGAAAGATAGATAGATAGAGAGAGAGAGAGAAAGATAGATAGATAGATAGAGAGAGAGAAAGATAGATAGATAGATAGAGAGAGAGAGAGAGAGAGAGAGAGAGAGAGAACTCATATTCTTTGAAGCAGCTTCGTCAATGTCCTAAATGTATTTGTCCTAACTCCTGCTGCATGCGCATGTTAAACCTATGAGTTTTAACAATGAGCTCTCAGGTCGGATATTATTTGTCATGGTAATCGGTGGTTGAGAATATTTTTGATAGTTGTTAAAGGAAAGGAGCTTAATCTTAGTAGAATTAAATTTTACCATCAATTTACGGGCCTCATTTCACTACAGGCTGAAGGTAGTTTTCCAAAGTTTGTGATGTCCTCATGTGTCAAAAAACGTCGCTTAATAAAACAAGAAACAAGCAAAAAAAAACAAACAAAAAAAACAAAAAAAAAACAAAACAAAAAAAAATGCAAGTAAATCTCGCAACTCTTTCTTATAGGTTATGCATATGGCGTTGCATTAAATCTTTCTTATAGGTTATGCATATGGCGTTGCATTAAATCTTCGTCCCAAATCCTCGTTTGTAAATAACGTTTTGGTAATAAGAAATAGCAGCAACCATGCGGCAAGTATAATTGCCTGGTGGGGATTAAATAAAAGTATCAGTTGCTTTACTAGATTAGACGTGATTTAAAGGCAATTCCTACACCGTTCTCTACTAGATTAATCGCAGGGAAAACTCCCGCCTCCCGCGCGGTCACACTTTATCGGACACACGCACTTTCGACGTTTCCGGTTTAAATATAATTGGACCCAAAAGACGATTTTCAGTCGTTCAGACGTCCCCCCCCCCCACCACACACTTTTTTTGGAAAGCAAAAACAATCTTTGGGCATCACCGTGCTTCCTGTGGCGATAATCATCTTGTGAATACGGAAGTAGAACCATTTAAGGCGAGGTGGTGGTGGTGGTGGTGGCTATCATCCTTCTTTTTTTTTTTTTTTAAATTAAACAATAAACAGCAGTAAAAACAAAAAAAGTTAGAATTCACACCATTCAACAAAATCTATTATAATAATACGCGCCATTTCTCTGTTTCAATATATGCATGTTCTTATACTATCACCAGTTATCAAGGCCAAAACTACTCGAGGATAAGAGTTAACTCTTTATGACGTGAATTATGATGTAGATGATTAAAAAAAAACATTTGTTGTTAATTTTAGTAAGTTTAAAGGGTAATGATACTATGATTGTCTTCTAACTGGAAAAATTATGAAGTTCAACAGTTAAACTACCACTGAGAATATTTACTTTGATTATTATCGATATTGCTTGAAACAAGTGTGTTTATGACAACAAACGAAATCTTCCACTCTGTGAGACAGATGGCGGCATACTGAATGTAAGCAATGGACAGTTGCAATTTGGAGGTATCTGGCATCTACCTGGCATCTAATACGTACAAGGCGTGTTTTAATCAATTCCCACTTTATTTATGCCGTCATATACATTTATTTACGACTGAACGAATTAGTTCAACCAGGTCATAAAGGGTTAATGATATAGGTAGAATTGTTTTACAGCGTACTGTTATGAAAAAGTGTTATGACATTCCACTTTCCCCATGAAAATAAGTAGAATATTAAAATATTCCTTTTTAGAACGCTTTCGGAACAATTTGGAATAATCACGAAAATTCCATGCAGAAACCTATATACGTACGCTGAACTAGTAGCTGCGTTAGTTGTTAAATTGTTAAGTTGCTGAATTGCTGTCAATAACCCCGGTAATGTTTCTAGGATGAAAATCCAGCCGAAAGAAACGCCTTATAAGCCAACCATCGCATTATTTGAAGTAACTGGAATTTCTGTAACTACAAAGATTTCTGTATATTTTCTCACTGACCAAAGAACTATATTATAATCGCTTTCTAAAGCTAGTAGCAGTAGTATTAAGGAAATGTATTTACTTGTAAATATTATTTGTATGTTTTGTTTTTATTTTAAAATAAATATTTCTTTATTTTAACCCTGAGATTTATTCGATTTTTTTTCTTTTAATGTGTTACTCGTTCATTTTCCTGGACAGGCATGTAACAATACCAATTCCTTGAGGATTATATAATGTCGAATTATCGGAGGACGTTCCAAAAGTAATGCCTCCCATTTTTTTTTATTCCTTCAGAATGGGTTGGAGGGGAATGCAAATTGCATTGTTATGATGACTGAACTCATGCATTTATGACCTGAAAGTTTCATCTCTCTGTTGCAGATATAGATGGTGTAAGACTCTAAGAAAGCATTCATTGTCATGGACGTGCGTCAGAAGCAGAGAGGCGTTATTGAATTTCTCCATGCAGAAAAAAATCGAACCGATCAACATTTACCAGCGACTGGTGAACGTTTACAAAGCCGATGCAGTTGATGTCAGCACAGGTAGGAGATGGGTTCGTCGATTTCAGAGTGGCGACTGATATGTGAGTGACAAAGTGCGCTCCGAACTGTTACCATCGAGGCATCAAAACAAGCTGGCAAAAATGCATTGAGAATGGTGGTGACTATTAGTGATGTGAAGATTCCAATATTTTTCCTGATTCCGATAAAATAACTGATTCCGTAATAAATTCCTGATTCTGATACAATTACTGATTCCGATTTTGATTCGCTAATCTCTAATTATTTAATTTCACAAGATCACCGTAAAATCACAAATATTAAATGTGCATATCATATATGCTCTAAAAAATAAAAACACACTTTAGGGGAGGGAGGGAGGGAGGGAGGGAGGGATCAACAGATTTTAGTTTTACTGGTAGTTTAAAAATCAATAAGTATTGACTATTTTATTATTACTACTAGCAGTGGAAGATTTTTTTCGCTTTTGGCAACGGAAAATAAGTACAATTTTTTCCGATTCCGATGCCAATTCCGATACCCTAAAACGTTCCGATTTTTTCTATTTTCGATTCCGATTCCGATTAATCGTCCGAACACTAGTGACGATGTAGAAAAATAAATTCTGGAGCACAAAATGTCGCTCGTTTTAATTGTACTACTCTCGTCTTCGTCATTTGTTTTAGATTTAAAGTTAATAAATAGATGCAACCTTTGGAACGACCCTCGCAGTAATTTTGAAAAAAAAAAGTTTTTATGCTTCAAATTCTTTGCATCTTCAAATATTCATCCATGGTGTTTGTTGTGGTTGTTTCGTAGAGGGAAATGTAGTCAAGCAGATAATCACCAAGTTGAGTTGTCAGTCGCTAAGATGCTTACTACTGCTGACCCCAGAAAAATTCCTAGGATAATTCTCCAACCAAAAAGAATACATTTAAAAGAATCAGTTACCTGCATTCCTCGAAGAAAAACTAGCTTTTTTGGTAAATATAAAGATTTTTATCTTTCTCTCTGCCCAAAGAAATATTATATCAGTATTATTATTATTTTTTTTTTTTTACTTTGCAGAACATGATTGGTTCTTGCAAAAGAAAAAGGTAAAAACAATAGCACCAATGTTCCGTGCATTTTAGACTAGAAAGCCAATATCTTCAGACAGCCTGATCTGTTAGCACAAGAAGTATTGCCAGTTGAATGATGAAGAATATTATGAGAGAATTAATCAAAGGTACCAAATTTCAACGGTTATGAGGACAGTTTATGATTGGAGTTTATTAACATTGGATTTGAAAACGGCCATGTTGTAGTTTACAGGTAAGCAGTCCTGAGGTAACGTGTCTTGCACAGAGGAAAAAACTGGAAAGAAACAATGCTCATGGAAAATGTTCGAGGAAATTCCGCCTGACGTTAAGCATATGAAAGACGACGGGAATATTGTTTTTTATTTGTTCAAAACAATGGGTGCTGCCCCGCAGTACAATTTTGTGCTAAAATGTATTCCTTCTTCCTTCACTTTCTGTTCCTTGCGACTGCTAGGGCGCTATGATAGTTTGATTCATAAACAAATGAATGTTTATATTATTGAATTAGTTTGGAATTATTTGGAGATGAGTAAATTGTATGATTTTTTTTTCAATTATCTGGGCAATTATCCTTATCTTTTAGTTGTGTGTTTTTTAACCTGACGAAGACCAGAGGAATAATTGGCCGAAACGTCGTGAAAATAACAACTAAAAGATGAGGACAATAGTCCAAATAATTAAAATAAAAAAAAAATGAATGTTTGTTTATTAGCATATATATAACCCATTATAGGCAGATATAATATATAATATATAGCGAAGCCCACTATTAATTTGTTTATAAACAAACTTATGGTTTGAGCACTGTAAGCGACGGGCGAGCGTGGATTTAATACACACTCAAGGAGAAATATTTACAGCACTCATTCACGGTCCGATTGTTAGAACAGCCGACTGTCAACTCGACGGTTGTAGGTTCGACCCACGGCTGGGGAAAGGTGTATGTCTAGCCACACTGATGAGTTGGGATACAACGAAACAGTACTGTATGTGGATGACATATATATATATGTATATATATATGTATATATATATATATCTGCGTAGAATGGGTTTCTTAAACTTATATATTCTGTATATAATATTTTGATTGCAGAAGTTCCTCTCTGCACCAAATTGCCACATACAAATTTATTATGTCTAAACCTCCCCCTCCCATCTTATGTAACTTTACTTCGTCGTTGTATACACATTCATTCATTATAATAAAATGTTATGTTTTCATATTATGAGATGTATCGTCACGATCGACACATCCACAGAGGAAGAAGTTCCTATTTTTCTCTATGACTATCGAACCCTACCACTGGTACCATTATACACCGTCTACTATTCTTCATTTTCCTACGATGCTCGTATTTCACCGCCTATGTGTATAAATAGATTAAACATAACCTTCCCTTCTTCCTACACATAATTACTAATGCTTCCCGAGCCATCGCCCGCTCATTCCTATTGGCTGAGCTCGAAAGATTCCATTATTCTTAGAATCCCATTCTTGACTACATTACCGAACACCAGTTCTCGATTGACAAATATTTTACTGAAAACAAATATTTATTACATATATCTACTATATACATATATATCATATTATACGTTTTCTTTTCTTTTTTTTTTTTTCTTTTTTTCCCAGTCGTGCAAGGCTATGTTTGTTTTCCTGTGTCTCGCTGAAGATAATGTCGAAAACACAGTTTTCTTCTTTTGGGTTCGAAAACAAACTACATTGCAGTTATATGGAAAACACGCATGCGCGCGATTTTGTGTGTATATATGTTCACAATCGCACGTCCGTGTGAGTGTATATATATATATATATATATATATATATATATATATATATATATATATATATATATATATATATATATATGTTTAGAGGTACAGAATTTAAGTAAAGTTTTAAATATAATGGACGGAAGTCTCTCGAGAGCTATTTCAGCTATCATCTCATCAGGAGAAAATCGATAGCGTATCGATTTTCTCCTGATGAGATGATAGATGAAAGAGCTTTCGAGAGACTTCCGCCTATTATATTTAATATATATAAATATATATATATATATATATATATATATATATATATGTATATATATATAT
This sequence comes from Euprymna scolopes, assembly GCF_053919585.1. NCBI lineage: Eukaryota > Metazoa > Mollusca > Cephalopoda > Sepiida > Sepiolidae > Euprymna > Euprymna scolopes. Next base: position 103,853,473 of record NC_136483.1, on the reverse strand, counting down.
ATATATATATATATATATATATATATATACACGCACGTCGCGTGCTCGAGCGCGCACTCCTCACACACACACGTACCCGTGTGCGCACGCATGCACAAACACGCACACACAAGCATACACACACACAAACAAACAAATTAACACAAACACACACAATTTTTATAGCAATATTGACTTTTTAAAAAATACATTACCAGATTCGAATTACAAACAATGTTTCCCACATTCTCTTTTAGACAAAAAAAAAACATTATTACGTTAAATTGAGTTCATTGCACATTGCCGCACCACCCTAGCAAAACAGGTGGCCATAAATAGGTGATCATCATCTACTTTTATAAAACTAACATTTCCGCATATATTAGAAACTACGCGGTGCCAGTATCGGTCGACCACACTTACACATCTGTGTGTGTGTGTGTGTGTGTGTGTGTGTGTGTGTGCGTGCACGCGCGTATATATATATATATATATATATATATATATATATATATATATATATATATATATAAAATTTTGTTTTTTATAAAATAAAATAAAGTTTTTGACAGTCTATTTATAATAAAAAAAGAGTTTCTTAAATTTTTTATCTATTGATTGATTGTTTTCTTTTTTTTGCAAAGTCGATTGTCTGGCCGCCTATTATTATTATTTTTTTTTAAGCAGTGTCTTCGACAGTCTATTTATGATAAAAAGGGTTTCTTAACATTTTATTTTTAATTTGATTTTATTTTTTGCATTGTCTGGACCGCATATAATTTTGTTTTATAAAAAACAGTGTTTTCGACAGTCTATTTATAATAAAGAAAAGGGTTTCTTAATTTTTTATTTTATTTTTATTTATTTATTTTTTTTGGCAAAGTCGATTGTCTGGCCCGTCCCTTCTAGCAAATGTAAACATCTACTATTTTTTTTTTTGGGGGGGGGGGAGGGTGCTCGGTTTATGTAAAATTTAGTATAATATACGTGACCCTCCCCCCAAAAAAAGGTGGCTATGAAGTGGGTGATCATTTTACGTAAAATTATTAGAGGAAAGTGATCCCCACTTTTTAAAAAGTAACATTTCATCATATCTACTTGTTGGCAGTAATTGTATACGTTATTTTTGTTTTCAGCGTGACCAAAAACCTAGGAAAGTGGTAATGTTAAATGATTTTTCTCGATGGTGGAAATATACATATATCCACATTTCACCTCCCCAAAAAAAGCCCTGATAAAATATACCGATTAACTAGGCTTTAGTTTGAACGTAAATTACATTGGCTACGGAAAGTTGTGTTTTTACCACTTTTGCCAGGCTACACACACGTTAACTTTGTATTTTACCTTTTTTTTTAAACTTGTTTTTACTTTGAGGCGGGGGGGGGGGTAAATTTTTACATTCGCTCCACCGCCGCATTTACGAATACGCTTACGTGCTTTTTTTTTATTTCGGCCACGGCTGTCACTGTCCGCAACTGGCCAATGACGGCAGTGACCACCACCAACAACCGTAGTTAAATTTTCTTACGAGGGTGTGGATCATGCTTCCACCGGGCAACGCCGGTTAATGGATCCTGCTAGTGAACCATCGCGTAAATTCAATCGACTAAAATAAGATGGAAAACGGGGCGAGGAAAAGGAAAAAAAAAAATGGGGCAAGTTGTAACAAATGTACAATTCAATAAAATAAATAAGTCGATTAAAAACAATATCGTTAAAATACACCCGAAGCGCTTTTCGTTCAGTGTTTTTCTGTTTTGTACCGAGGACGTACAAAGTTCCACCTGTCTGTCCTCGAAGCACTTGCCATCATTGCTAGCCTCCCCCTACTTTGTGCAAGCAGAGAAACCTCCGACTTCAATTAGAATTATTTGGGTTGTCAGTTTTTGTTGTTTTTTTTTAACCTCCTCTCCGCTCTTACTCCATACCACTACCAAATATTCTAAAAAAATAATAATTTTCAGACTTATGACCCTTGAAAAGTTAGTCTGAACGAAAAGCGCTTCGGGTGTATTTTAACGATCTTGTTTTTAATCGACTTATTTATTTTATTGAGTTGTACATTTGTTACATGTAATTTGCCCAATTTTTCCCCCTTTTCCTCACCCCGTTTTCCATCTTATTTTAGCCGATTGAATTTACGCGATGGTTCACTTCTTTATAATTATTCTAAAATTTTGCCAATATATATGGTTGAACGATAAAATTTTCACCCCTAAAAAAACAACGCAACAGCTTTATTTTAAAAGATCAACGAATACTCGGTGTATGGCGTCGATCAGGCTTACTGTGGTATTGTGGGAGGTCGTGTTGGTAATATTCTCGACGTATGATCAAACGAAGTAGTTCAGAGGGTTCAGGTCGGGGGAGGAAGGGTACACAGTTGTAGCACTCCTTCTGAAGCCAAACCTGGGTTTCTTTGGACTTGTTGGCCGGCGCCGAGTCCTGCTGCCATACCTATGGTCTGCCAGCGGCCATCTGATTGCATCAGGGGATCACCACACTCTTCAGCACACCCAGGTACACTTTGGTGTTGACTTTCAAGCCGACTTCGAAGATGTGAGGTGGCATGATGTGGCCCCCACTTGAAACCACACCAAAGACCATAACCGTAGCCAGAAAGGGTCGCCGGATACGTTGAGTCCGGATTTGCAATTTGTGGGTATAGGCAATGATCATGTTGTCATAACTTGAATCGTTTGAGGGCATGAGTTGTACAGCGGTGCATCTCCGATCTCGCTCGTTGAACATTGTGTCATTTTCAGACATGATAGAAGTCTCCTATCGCTCTTGGGATTTGTACACAACTGGCCAACTAGTAGATAGTCTGCAACAAAGAAAACTAATTTCATCAAACGGAAATGGAATCATGTCGTATTTTCTATGGCGACAATTTAATCTTTCCACCCTGTATATATTATTTCCCCCCCCCCCCTCTCTCTCTCTCTCTCTCTCTCTCTATATATATATATATATATATATATCTTTCTGTCCTCTATTTTCTTTTTTTTTCGATTTATTTTCAAATTACTTCCACATTATACAAGTCATTATAAAACCTTTATGTTACTGTTTTTTTTTTTGTTTTTTTTTTTCATTTATTTATTTCCGATATAAATCTCCTATTGGACAACTTTCGGTTTAAATATAAAATTATTTATATGCACAAATAATTTTATATTTAAACCGAAAGTTGTCCAATAGGAGATTTATAATAATATTTTTATTTTCTTTCTTCTTTTTCCCTCTCCTCCTACTATTATTATTAGTAGTAGGGCTTGCGCAATTGTCAAGATTCTTGCCATCCGAGGTAAATTTCTTGGACTATCTGATCACTGATACGTGATGAACACCGTTTTCTCGTTCCGTGCAACAAACGTGTTCGGTTGCTTCCGAAACAGTGCCTTCCGGTATTACATGGGTTCCCGAATTAGACGACTTTGAACGTTCAACTGTGAAGCTTTCAAATCATACACAGGGGAGGTGTACATATTAATACAATAGCCGGTGGTGATTTTTTCTAGAGAATATAACAAAATACCTGCAATATATGCAAACCCGGAAGTGCGTCTCTCTTTCATCTTCATATATCTATCCCTATCCCACCTCTCTCTCTCTCTCTCTCTCTCTCTCTCTCTCTTTGTCTGTCTGTCTCTCTCTCTCTCTCTCTCTCTCTCTCACACACACACACACACACACACACACACACGCACACACGCACACGCACACACGCACACGCACACACACACACACACACACACACACACACACACACACACACACACACACTCATGCCCTTTCTCATGAATAGTGCAATACATTGTTTCATGTACACAACGTTGATATAATCGTGCGGTGAATTTCATTAATCGTCGCTAGTAGTCTGATTAAACGACCGTTTCAGTAATCTCCAATGACGTACCGCTCCCCAGGTTATCTTATCATCGAGGATATCTTATACTCACGTTCGGATCTTGTATTGTCCCGCATTGGTTGGACATGTCACCACCGAGACATTCAGCGATCACGAATGTGAGATTCTATCGCAGATCTTGTTTCCCCGAAGCTAAATCGTGACGTTCGAATTAAATCGCCTGACGACCCTGTTTCTAGAGAACAAAGACCTCATATGAGATGTGTTCCAAGCGCGTCGGTTGAGCGACTTTATTTTGGTCGGCCAGTCTGTCTGTCATGCCTTTTTCAATAAATTAAAATATTTTAGAACTAGACACTCAAGATTTGTGACCCCCCCCCCAAAAAAAAAATCTGACGTGTAGCAGTACATTTTGAAATTCTGCTTTTGTTTTCGCCTTCGGGGAGCGGGTGGGAGGCAGCTCATGTAACGCGTGGAAGAAAATTTTTAAAAAGCATCAAAAAAGCAAGGCACTGTTGAGCAAATATCTGTTGGCGTTTTTGTTTTATTTTGTTACTTTATTGCAGCTAGTAGGAGAGAAAGAAAGAGATAGAATGTGTGTGTGTGTGTGAGAGAGAGAGAGAGAAAGAGAGAGAGAGAGAGAGAGAGAGAGAGAGAGAGAGAGATGAGAAGGAGGCACAGAAGCTTCGGCTGCTATAACACCACAAGACGTCACAAACTATTTATGCGTCCGAAAGACAAACAGTCATTTCTGCTGCCGAAAAATATGGGCAAAAATCGAAGAATTTTACCGCGTTTCACAGATGAATTGAATATGTATTTTCCGTAACGGTGTAACTTATACGTAATTGTTACGAGCTTTTGTTTAGGAGATATAAAACACGCAACAAATATTAAAAAAAAAAAAAAAACTAAAACGTTAGAGTTACAAAAAATAAGAAATATTTATTGTTCGTAAAACAAGTCAAAAACAAGAAAACATTTATTTTTAATGTAAAGACAAACAAAACTATTTGCAAATATTAAATATACTTTCTTTCTGTTACTAGATACTGGGAAGCGTTTGACAAGGTTTAAAGAGGATAATCAATTCTATCTTCAGACTAATGTTTTTATTAAGAAAGAATGAGTAAAAGATAATACTGATATAATATTTCTTTGGGCAGAGGGAAAGATAAAACTCTTTATATTTACCAAAAAAGCTAGTTTTTCTTCCAGGAATTCAGGTAACTGGTTCTTTTTAACTGCATTCTTTTTGGTTTGAGAATTATCCTAGGAATTTTTCTAGAGTCAGCAGTAGTTAGCATCTTAACGACTGACAACTCAACTTGGTGATTATCTGCTTGACTAACTTGACGGCATGACTGAAGAGTTTACACGAATAGGGTTCTTTTATAGTTTTGGTGGATGGAACACTGCAGAATCTCTCAAAATGGAATTTTAGAACATTCCAGAATCGCTCCAAATGGAATATCTTGACATTCCATGTTTTAGAACGTTCTAGAATCTCTGAAGAAAGAACATTTTTATATCCTATAATAATGTAAGATTTTTAATAGTAATAATTATACATTTTCAACATAAGAAATTGGAATATCTTAATATCTTTATGAGTATAAGTGTCCACCCATGTTAATAATATCCCTTTCAAATCGCGTACCCTATAACCCCGCTTACAAAGGAGGAGACAAAGCCAAGGAAAATAACCTCTTCGCAAAAATAGAACATTGTTTCTAATCTCAATTCAAAGGACAATTTTACTCATATGTTTTTTGTTTCCCTGCTGAAGATGATATCCTCTTTAGCTTTGACTCCATTTTTATGAGTAGAGGATTAGGTTTATTGTCGCACTCACCAAACTATGCCCTCGGGTTCTGAACGTAGCTATATATACTAATATCAAGGCTCAAAGGCCACTCAAGAATAAAGATTCATGAGATTGTCAGTTGGATGATGAAAAATATTATGAAATGAAATGATTTAAAAACGATAGATAGAACGGGCAGAATTTGATTATTTAAAGGCCCGGCTCGACAAGTATTTGCTAACATTTGATTTGAAATGTTGTAATTAGTTGGATAGCAGTTCAATTACATAGCGTTACGCGGATGGAAAGTTCTTGGAAAAAACGTTTATTAAAGGAAGTTCCGTTTCGTGTTTGACATACAGAGGAAGAAATGAAAATTATTTGCATTATATCAATGAATCATTTGTATTTCGTGATATTTGAAATATATGCCGTCATAAAATGTAAAAAAAAATGTCTATTAGTAGCTTCAATTGTATTATAGATGCACATGCAGGTAGATATTCTGGAATACTGTTCTAGCAGTAGGGGAATATTGTTTTCTTTTTTGTTTAGAAAAAAAAAATTAATTTTAATTGGTTATTAGAAAAAATTAATTTTGGTTGTTTTTTTTTTTTAAATTAATTTTGATTGGTTATTAGAAAAAAAAAATGATTGACTTCTTAGTTTGTATTCAACCAATCAGCAGTCCAGCTTAGCACACCCCCATGCTTATTTCAAAGTTGCTTTGAGAGTCGGTTACTGCTTATATGAACAAGTTATGATCGGGCAGGAGGACAGCACAATCACATTGACACACCGGTTCTCAACAACTCACCGAAGTTAAGCAACGTCGATCCTGGCCAGTACTAGATGGGTGTCCATTTGGGAAGGCGAGGCGCTGTATGTACTGCGATATAAAATACCAGGTTGGGAAACTGGCGTGTTCTATCTTCTCTCGATGGTAGAGTGGTCTCTCTTAAGCTGTGGTAGACAACCCATTTAATGATGGCATCACGATAAAAAGTACCCTTGATAGCCCTGGCGAAGCATCAAGTATTCAGCTACGGACAATATTTGAATTACACTACAAACTTGTGTAGTGAGTTCAATCTCGGCTGCGGTCGTGTGTTGTTGTGTATAAGGACCCGTGGCTTAACGAATAAATTACTATATAGAATTCTGTTATGAGTGAAACAATTCTGGTGGTTGAGTCCTTAATGCCGACGATACTAAGAATTGCGAATTACTTAAGTCTTCTATCCAATCATGATTGATTAAAAAAGAGCATGCTACCCATTTCGATTAAATAAAGTGTTCGAAATTTCAAGTTCGAAAAAAATATTCCTGAGTTCGACAGAAAGATTTACAAGGTCGACAGAAGGATACACCTTAAGAAGGTCGGAAGTTACATCGACCGAAACGTTAGTAAAATAACACTCACAGTAGTTCGAATAATCCAAGCTATGCAAACCATGTTTTTCATATTTTTTACTGTTTCAAGAAAAATCTCTCTTGCCGAAATGTTTCCAAAAAGCAAACGTCTAATCCTTCGCAAATTTTCTGCATGACTAATACCCACATGTACAAATTAGTGAAATTAAAAAAAAACTGCCCAAAGCTAAGCAGAAGAAAATGATGAGGAACTGTTTTCTCACTCATATATATATATATATATATATATATATATATATATATATATATATATATATATATATATATACTAGCAAAAGTACACGTCGTTGACTGGGTTCAAAAACAGCCTACAGAAAATGGACTCTGATTTATGAAAGTATCATAGGTTATGAAAAGGAAGGGTTGTAAAGAGATAGTTTCGAATTTGGGGGTATCAAAACCAAAGCAAAATATGATGAAAGTAAAAATAAAATACCCATAATTTATTATACCATACCTGTTCACACTGAAACACTTATCACAATATTCTGTGTATCTATATTAAAAAACCTTGTTAAACTTTGTGACATATTTCCATTCTATGGAGGTCAGGCGCGAACGAACACCCCATAATTTTATTATACCATATTTCTTCAAACTGAAACATAATTATCAAAGTATACTTAAGCAGATAGATATGAAAAGTCTTTATTAAAGTTTGTGCCTATTTCCATTTTATAGAGGCCAGGCGTTAACGCATACCCCACAATTTTATTATACCATCCCTATTTAATTTAAAACATACTTATCAAAGTATTATTATGTACATCTATATCAAAAACACGTGTAAACGTCTTTTTTTTAATTTAAAATTTTTTATTTCCATACTTTGTCGACCAGGTGCGTACGCAGTCCCCACAATTTTAATGAATCATCATTATGCCAGATGAAACATACCCATTCCTGTGTCTCGATACATCTTCTATCATATGTGATCAGTTTTTAAAAAATAGTCATCCATATAGGAGCTATTCGTGACCACACACACACACACACACACACACACACACACACACACACACACACACACACACACACACACACATTCAGCTTTATAATATATATATATATATATATATATATTATAAAGCTGAATATATATATATATATATTATAAAGCTGAATATATATATATATATATATATATATATATATATATATATATATATATATATATATATATATATACATTTCTTGTCAACGTTTCTGAATTTTTGAGATGAGAATTGGTTATTGCTATTATTTGAATTCTTCGGACTACTGTATACCGAATTGTATTTTTTTGGTCATCTACACTGAAAATTGAAACTTCAACCTTTAATTCTCACTGTGGCAGACGAAAAATACAATTGCGAATTACTTAGTTCCTCTATCCAGTCATGGCTGACGGAACGACAGCATGCTACCCTCGTGGAGTAAAGAAAGGGTTCCGTTTGAAATTCTGTCTAAATTCCCGAGTTCGACAGAAATATTTCCAAGTTCGACAAGATACACTTTAAAGAAGGTCGGCGGTTACATCGACCAAAATGTTGTGAAAATGACACTCAAGATGAGAACAGTAGTTCGAAGAATCCAAATAATACGAATAATTGCTTGTCAATTTTCGATTTCAAAACCGGAAGCTGTCGTAAACTTTTTTCTTTTACTAGCAATTTCAGTTGGTCTGTCACTCTTAAGTTTGAAATAACACAATCATCGCTAACCGTGCAAACAGAATGAGAGTATGCTTAAAGCAACAATTTCTGCTGCCACTTTAATTCCATGTCGATTATTAGATTAGTTCCCTTTAATTTAATTTAACTGCAATTTATGTCAAACTAGAACAGTTCACACTTCCAACATAAACGTCTCTTGTTTTGAACAATTCTTACATTGAGTTTTAATGGAGGCGGAGATTTCGCTTCTCTAACAAAGTAACGTGGATATTTATTAAACGTTTTAAAAATAGTTTTTTTAAGTGCTTTCATAATCCTTCCCCCTTTATCACCCACAAATACACCCCCATATATATATATATATACAATATTATATTGGTTCCCCGATTTATCGGAGAGGGACCTATGTTTTCAGTGGCGTCCGTGCGTGCGTGCGTCCGTGCGTGTGTTATTCCGGGCGATTGGCAGATAACCGTCCATTAGTTTTTCCTAAAATTTTGCCACAGATTGTATTTTATCAAATAGATGTGCACAGTAATTTTTTTTATGCGAAAATTCCCGTTGCGTTCCCAGGGGTTCAAAAGAGGTAAAACAATGCCTTCAAATGGCCCAAAATTACGCGTTTTGCCCCATAACTTTTGATCCATCGATTGTTTTTTTTCAAACTTGGCCAAAATATGGAGCCCATTATTCTTAATATAAATCCAGTATGGGTGACTCTGACAAAATCCTAGTTCGCGTCTCCCCCTCTTTTGTGGCTCTTTTTTTCATATTTCTCAATAAAAACTTGATATGTCTGACTATATAGTAGTTTTTAACGATGGTCAACTAAATATACATGTATTAAGGCCTGAAACTGCACCGTTATCCATTTAAACTGGGATTCGGCGTCTCCAGGAGCTCAAAAATTGTAAAAAATGCGCCCAAATGGCCCAAAATGACACTTTTCCCCCATAACATTTGATCTATCCGTTAGATTTTTCTGACACTTGGCTAAAAAGTGGAAGCCATTGTTTTAATATAATTTCAGTATGGGTGACACTGACAAAATTCTGGTTCGAACCCTTTTAGGACTTTTAGAGCTAAAAAAAAATGTCTTTTTGGAGCTCTTTCTCCATATTACTCAAAAACTTGATATGTATGTCTATATAGTGGTTTTCCATGGTGCTGAAATCAAATATACATGTCTTAAGGCATAAAAAATGCACCGGTTGTCAACTTTCACTGGGATTCGGCGTTCCCAAGAGCTCAAAAAGGGTCACAAATGCTCTATAATTGCAAAAAATGACACTAGCAAAAGTACACGTCGTTGACTGGGTTCAAAAACAGCCTACAGAAAATGGACTCTGATTTATGAAAGTATCATAGGTTATGAAAAGGAAGGGCTATAAAGAGATAGCTTCGAATTTGGGGGTAACAAATCTAAAACAAAATATGATGAAAGTAAAAATAAAATAGATAAACCCCATAATTTATTATACCATACCTGTTCACACTGAAACACTTATCACAATATTCTGTGTATCTATATTAAAAAACCTTGTTAAACTTTGTGACATATTTCCATTCTATGGAGGTCAGACGCGAACGAGCACCCCATAATTTTATTATACCATATTTCTTCAAACTGAAACATAGTTATCAAAGTATACTTAAGCAGATAGATATGAGAGGTCTTTATTAAAGTTTTTTGCCTATTTCCATTTTGTAGCGGCCAGGCGCGAACGCAGACCCCACAATTTTATTATACCATCCCTATTTAATTTAAAACATACTTATCAAAGTATTATTATGTACATCTATATCAAAAACACTTGTAAACGTATTTTTTAATTTTAAAATTTTTTTATTTCCATAGTATGTAGACCAGGCGCGTACGCAGACCCCACAATTTTAATGAATCATCATCATGCCAGATCAAACATACCCATTCCTGTGTCTCGATACATCATCTATCATTATATGTGATCAGTTTTCTATAATAGTCAACCATATAGGAGCCTATTCGTGACCAGACACACACACACAGACGTTCAGCTTTATATATATATATATATATATATATATATATATATATATATATATATATATATATATATGATCTTTCTTATTTATATTTATGTCTCGGAAGTAGAGTGAAAAGCATATCTTATTTTTCTTTTATTAATATTATTGGAATCTTTTCTTTTTTCCTTGTACACATTTTTGTGAATTATTCCATGGATTTCTGCCTTTGGATTATTATGGACCATCTTCTTCTAATTACGGGATTTACTTGGATTTTACTTGTACAAATGGAAATTCTTTTAACTTTCTTGAAGTTTTACATTTGGATTTTACCGTCACTGGATTATTTATCTTCCACCAGACTATCCATTCATGTGTAATCACCTTTTTCTTCACCATATTCCCTCTGCTTCACTTTTTTTGTTTTCAATTAAGATCTTTGACTTACTTGTTGGTTCATCAAATACTTTTGTATGCAAAATCCGATCCCGCATTTTGCTAAATTCCTACCCTCTGATGAGAAGGAAAGTATTTCTTCGAAACTCCGCGGATTAAGGACTATCCATTTATCTAGTGTTTCCTTTTCAGATTAAATATGTTTTTAAAACATATTAAATCTGAAAAGGAAACACTAGATAAATGGATAGTCTTTAATCCGAGGAGCTTCGAAGAAATACTTTCCTTCTCATTCTACATCCTCGCCTAGAAATCCTGATGATGTCCCTTGAAATGGGGACGAAACATTGATTTAATTTTGTTTTTACTCTTTTAGGTTTTTCCTTTTTATTCACATATATATATATATATATATATATATATATATATATATATATATATATATAGATATATATATATAGATAGATAGATAGATTGAGAGAGAGAGAGAGAGAGAGAGAGAGAGAGAGAGGACTGATCATTTTGAAGCCCGACGTCGACAAATATTTGTCGAGATATCGTCTTAAATAATCAAATTTTATTCCTTCCGTCTATCCTTTTGAAGCTTCTTACTGTATCCAAAAATTATAACATTTTCATAATCACCAAAACCATCAAAACGTTTTCTGAGGGGAAGCGTATTGCTTTTTCACACACACGCGCACTAGTGCGCATACGTGTTATTGCTCGTGTGTGATCACGCACGAAATATCAATTAATAAAAATCGTTTTTTTTTTTTTTTTTAAATATACGGTCATGTCTTCATTCTTAACGTCATCGCTTTATATGGGTGTGACCGCTGAGTTCTATTGTTGCATTGTCTGGTGGCTGTTTAATCATTGCTAATAAATCCTGGATGGAAACACAAGGAGACTTGTTGGCGATTTTAAAGGTTTTATTTGGGAGAGAAATTCGTTTATACAGAGGGAGGACAAAAATTAATCCCTTATTAAAGATTGACCCAAATTAATTTTTTTCTCACTTAATTTTATTACTTAATTATAAATTGGTTGACAAACGGACAAGTTTCGATGAAATATTCACTTAGATCACTACATTTTCAGACACGTCGTGTCCTTCGTCTTCTCCGACGCGAACTGCTCGAATAATTCTATATCATAATTCGACACCTGCTTCTAGCGAGTTTTGACTCGAGAGCTAACCGCTGACTCACCCCAACTTTAAATACGCCAGATGCACTGGATCCACGGACCTCCCGACGTTTATTTAATGCAATGCATCCGAAATCCATCCAAATTAATGTAATCTCTACCCACCGGCGTAGGCTTCCAATACATAACAGAATGACGGTTTAATTAACCCTTATTCTCGTGTTGTTTTTGAACTTGGTTAATGGTGAAGAACCATTAGTTTAAAAAATCTGGAGTTTCCTCACATTGAAAACGAATTTATTGTCTAACTTTCCCTCGTGGGGATGCAAGTAAATATGGCTACTAATAAAACTGAGCAATTTAACCGTCATGCACCACCTGAGTCTTCTGGGTTTTCTCTTTGACCGAACAGCTGCTGAGATAAGTATAATTTATCCAATAAATATGTGCAGATAACCGGCAGAAACGGCCACCGACTGATGTTAGCTTCGACATATGTTTCTTTTTCTTTCTTCCATTTTAGATTTCTGGTACTCAAAATGAAACACTTGAGAAAACGCGGTCGCCTAAAACGTTTTACCGTGCAAATCCATTGAATATCAAATCCCCAATCGTTCGGAGCAGCAGCAGCAGCAGCAGCAGCAACAACAACAACAACAACAACAACAACAACAACAAAAGTCTCCTTAAACCTGACGACCTAATGTCAAACTATGAACATAAAACAATTCTAAACTCGTAAAAAAAAAAAACCCCAAAAACTTCCTGATGTTAACTTTTTTTTAGCCTGTAGTTCAAACGCGCGTGTTGAAAATTAACTTAAGTGCGTGTCAGAAAAGAAAAGCCTGCGATGAAATAAAGATAAATAAAAAAAAAAAACTAGTCTACAGATGTATTCCCTTTTTCATGGATTAAGGCAGAATCAAATAAGGTTATAAAGAAATAAGGCAAACACGAATCAAGCAATAGAGAAATAAGACAACTGGCAAAAAGGAAATAAGGCTAACAAATACAAGCCTAAGATAGTCTCAGTCATTTCTACAGGGTGGAACGATAAAATTATCGCGCTAGGAAAGACGACATGATTCCATTTCCGTTTGACGAAACCCAGGCTTTGCTTCAGAAAGAGGTACTAAGACGTTGTGCTCTTCTCTCACTGCTCCCCTCGTCCCCCGACCTGAACCCCCTGGACTACTTCGTTTGGTCATACATCGAGGAAATCACCAACATAACTTCTCACAGCACCAAAGCCAGCCTCATCGCCGCCATCCGCCGAGTATTCGTCGAGGTCCCGCCGGCGTTTGTAGAAAAGGCATGCTCTTAGTTTCGGGCCCGAATCGAGGCGGTGATTGAAGCTGAAGGCAGTTACATTGAATAGATGTCAGCTCTACTATATAATCAAGTTACCTGAATTGATATTTTCAATAAAAGCTTATTTTCAAGCTGTTGTGTTGTTTTCTTTAGGGTGAAATTTTATCGTTCCACCCTGTATTTAAGCCAACATATGTTCTTGATCCGTTACTTGTCACTGCCCGTTTGTAGGTTACTTCGTTATTCTGTTTGTCGGGTATTTCGTGAATCCGTTTTCTACTATTCCGTTAATTCGTTATTTTGTCTGTCAATTTGTCCGTTATTTAGTTAATCTGTTTTCTATTATTCTGTTAGTTCGTTGTTCTGTTTATCAGCGTGTCCGTTATTCTGTGAGTCCATTTTTTGTCATTTCATTAGCCACTTTGTCCGTTATTTCGTTAGTCAGTTTGTCTGTTTTCTCGTTATTCCGTCTTGTCATAACTCGCTCATATCGTTCTCCTGTTATGTTTTTAGTTATCCCGTTTGTCCGTTAGTCTACTTGTCCGTTATCCCGTTATTCTGTTAGCTCATTATTTTTCGTTATTTTGTTAGTCCTAGTGTCTGTAATTCCGTTTACCCGTTCGTTTTAGTTTCTTTGTAATTTTGTTAGTCTATTTCGTGTTTCTGTTTATCTGTTGTTTTGTTTATTTGTTTTGTTCACTATTTTCTAATCCCATTACTTCGTTTTTTTTCCGCCGTTATTCTGTAATTTATTTAGACCGTTTGTCCTTTAATCAGTTTGTCCCTTATTCCGTTATTTGTTTTGTCTGTTATGCCGTTTATCAGTTATTCTGTTAGGCCGTTATTCCGTTATATCCATTAATTTCTCATCCCAAAAGATAATACGCTAATACATTTGAGTGAAGTATGAATCTGCAGCGATCATCGATAGAATCGTCAATAATTTTTAATTATATTCAGATCTTAATTCCATGATACAGTGGGGAAAAGGTGGCTGATTAATTTTAATGCCTCTAAAACCAAGCTTCTGTCTTTCCATTGTCAACGCTTTGATCCCTCTCTGGCATCAATCGAAATGAATGGCTCCATGTTTTGACAAACTTCTAGGTCTGACTTGATCTGAGAAGGAACGCGTACATCAAATCCGTTGCCAGGGCTGCTGGGAAAATTGTGAGATCGTTCTACCGCTCCAATAGATATCTCCCTGCTTATACAATTCTCTACCTGTATAAGAAACAAGTATGTACAAGGATGGAGTACTGTTGCCACATCTTAGCAGGTGCTGCTAGACGAAGCTTATTTCCCCTTCACAGAGTTCAGAATAGACTTCGTAGCCTAGTGGGGGATGCCCTTTTCTCTTACCTGCAACCTCTTTCACACAGAAGAGACGTTGCGAGCCTGTCTCTGCTTTATCGTTATTTTCATAGCAAGTTCTCGCCTGAGCTCCAATCTATGCCCCCTCATGTCGTGACTTTCACAAAAACACCGTCTAGTTGAAACCACTATCAATAATTTCCCCCCACTCTTTTTCTGTGCCTAAACCTAAACGTTTCTTAGAACTGCACGCCTGTGGAACTCTGTTCCATTTTCCTGCTTTCTGACTGACTACAATATGGTTGTCTTCAAATACAACATGAACAAATTATTGATGAGCCATCGCCTTAAGTAATACAATTTACCAAATTTCTATTACTGAAGATGACTACGGCATGTTCCCCTTGACAACTGTACCCTTATGAACCCTTATCCTCAAGTGGCCTCCGGACCTTGATAAGTGGTGACTTCTTTGTAAAAAACAAACAAACAAAAAAAAATTCGAAGAACGAAGGGCATACGTATGATAGACACCACGTGGTGGACATCGGCCCATTTAGTTTCTTTTGTATGTGACAAAGAAGATGACAATTCTGGTGACACGTTGCAGACACACGAGATAAAAAACAAAAAATGTAAAATCATCAGTTGTAATCTGTGAAAAGAATCTCTTGAGACTAGGATGGGGCAACGCACACACGCGCGCGCGCGTACACACACACACACACACACACACACACACACACACGCGCGCACACACACACACACACGCGCGCGCACACACACACACACACACACACACGCGCGCGCACACACACACACGCGCGCACACGTGTAAGCATAAGACTAAAACTCTTAACGAATGTCTTAGTCCCCTACTCTGTACACGTTAAAAAGTCGCATTTGTCTAGCTGCACTGATGACGAATCATAGCGATGCGGACGCGGAATAGGAAGGAATCAATGCAAAGATCACTAGGCGAAACTGCGACGACGGCAATGAAGAGGAAAAGGAGACGAAAAGAATCGTCGTCATCAGTTAGTAATGAGGAGGAAAAGGAGGAGGAGGAGGAGGAGGAGGGTTAAGAAGAAGAAGAAGAAGAAAGTGAGGAAAAGGTGAATCGCGCGTTATAAGAGCCAAAGATATTTAGCATGACGATTTAAAAAAAAAAAGGAAGCAGAAACTAAGGAACCAATGAGAAGGCAAAAGACACGTCAAAGAAAGTGATAAAAATAATCATGTATAAAGACGTTTCTATAATAAAACGTTACACTATGAAATATTGCTAGGCGGACACCGTGGAAATTCCATGGTGCCTTTCTTCACTAATTTGTATACGTTCCCGTTAAAAATATCTCTTTTGAGATAATAAATTGCTGTCAACGTCAATCCTATCAAGTTCGGCTGCTTCGTAACTCTCGCCCCCCCCCTTTTGTTGTCTTTTAGTTCACACATTATATTAATGTTTCTGACAAAGAGGGGTAAATTGCTGGGCCTGAATCATCCATCCATTTAACACTTATCGTTCGCTGTTTTTTTTTTTTTATTTGAAGTTGTATGTAAAAAAATTTTTTAGCGCCTTATATCAAGTGGCTTTATGTCTTGTCTGGAGCGAATTCCATAAAACAACGAAGAAATTTACCCTTTCTTCTCTCGGTAAAAATAACTGCCATTGTCACGTAAATATTCTTTGTGAATTTACGAAGCAGACCGACCGGCATTGCACGGTCGTAATACGCGTTTAAATATTATATATTTAACTTCATACAGATTCCGTATTTATTAGTATACATTAGAACGCCGGGATAAAGCATTAAAAATTAGTAACAAAATACAGTACAGTATATAATACACACGTACATAATCAAATTACGTTATAAATAACACCGTAAGGCGGGGAAAATACTGTAACGAGGGGCCGGAAAAACATCGTATTCCACATCGTAACCTGAAAAAACAACGTATCCTAGGGCCACCGTATCCCGGGTTCTACTATATAACCAGTTCTCTATTGATTATTGTACCTGGTATCTATCATAATAAAGTCGTACCCTGTTTGTTTGTTTGTTTGTTTGTTCACGATCTGATTAATATCTACAAAACGTAGAATGTTCCACAAATTAATTCCAATACTATCCACAAACGGATTTTATTCACTTTTAATTCCTCATAATTTCTATATATATTCTATTTATTCAAAGAGTTAAGAAGTTGTCTAGTTTACAGATAATCACGTTAAAGAAAATTATTTTAATAATCACCTTGATTTTATCAATTGTTTTTAGTAATAGGATTGTTTTAATTATTGCGTTTAGGAATATTATTTAAAGTTGATTTATTTAATTTAATGATAATTGTATTCATTTTAAATTATTTGCTAGAATCGTGTTTAAAGACGGAAGTAAAGCCGTATTTTGAATTCAATCCGGCTGAACGCGGTTCACTACTGTGGAGAGGCACATGTAAAGTTGAATACAGAATTTTGTCTCTGTCTCTTACTCTCTCTCTCTCTCTTTCTCTCTCTCTCTCTTTCTCTATCTCTTTCTTTTTTATCTCTATCTTTCTCTCTCTCTCAAATATATTTATATACATATCTATCTATCTATCTATCTATCTCTATCTATATATATATATTCTCTTCTCTCTCTCTCTCTCTCTCTCTATATATATATATATATATATATATATATATATATATATATATATTTATATAAAATGAACTCATTTTCCCCCTGCGATTTTGACCTTAATAGGATTGAATATCAAGACATTTCATGCAAATGTAATGTGCACGCACTGCAGCACATTACCTTTGGTGTGTTATAGGCCTATCACCTATCCACTTACTCGATAAACTTAGCTCCCTGTATTTTTTCTCTTTTTTTGTTCGTTCCCAATTAAAAAAAAACGCTATGTAAATTGAGGCAGACGACGTTGGATTTAGAAGAAAGCCGCTATGACAGTGATGCATACACACATGTTTAATTAACAACAACAAATAAAAAAACCGGTGTATTTACACCTAACATTTATATGGTTAAAAAATCTATTATTGCAGACAAAAAATTACTTTACGTGGATAAATCTTTTGCATAAACAAAACAAAAGACAAATAAATAAATGCATTAAATACTAGCATAAAATAAACATATTTTCATTTCAGACGCTATTTTCTTTCTGTTTGTCTTTTTTCATTATTCTTTTTTTCCTCTTTTCCTTCTTCTTCTTTTCTTCTTTTTCTTCTTTTTTTCCTTTTTTTCTTCTTTTTGTTCTTTATTTTTGTTCTTTTTCTTCTATTTTTTGTTTTTGTTCTGTTTTTTTCTTCTTTTCTTGTCTTTTTGGGCAAATTGCATTTTTTACCCCACCCCGGAAACAAACACCCGGGCAACAAATTTTTATTATTTTTTTGTTTTGATTTACCCAAAACCACACACACCTCGAAACACCCGAACAACGCCGTGTACCCCCGCTAGTATATATATATATATATATATATGTATATATATATATATATATGTATATATATATATATATATATATATATATATATATATGTTCGCGGTACATTTAAACTTCTGCATGTCAGTACACTCAGGGAAGCAGGAAACAGAGAGAGAATTCCAAATTCTAACAGTCCGAGTGAAGAAACTATTAGAGTAGAAGGCTTTCCGGCATCTAGCAATCTCAACACTGAAGGGGTGGAATTATGCTGCTTGGTGGGTTAGTTGGGAGTATGTAAGTCTAGGGAGGCACAAGTGCAATGAGTTCATCAGAGCACCTTCCATTAAAGTACTTGTAAAACAGGCACAAGGATGCAACATTGCAACGATGGGGCAGACGTTGGAACTTGGCTGATAGTGCGGGAGCTATTAGATTATTATATACCGATATTGTTATATTGTTACAAAGGTGAGTTGGTTACCATCAGCCAATAGGCTTCTTTTTTTTTTAAGAATCGGCGTTACTTTAAAAAATTAAAACGGGGTTTTGATACCGTAGTTGTAACACTTTCTTCTTCTTCTTCTTCTTCTTCTTCTTCTTCTTCTTCTTCTTCTTCTTCTTCTTCTTCTTCTGATGCTGCTAGTGCTGCTAAGGGGTCGCGGAAAAATAAGAATACCTTCTCCCGTGGGAGTTGTTCATTAGAGCTTTATCAAATTATGTTAGATAAATAATAAACATATGTTTGTTGTTACGAATACAATTTGACACTATTTAAATATCGTGCTGAAATATTTAGCTTTCTACTAGCTGTTCCTACCTAGTCTCGCCCGGGACTCTTATCACTTTCATTTTTGTTTCGTTTTGTTTTTTTGTTTTTTTTTTCAACTACACCATTTTTTTTGTATTTTTACCGAATAATATTCTTATAAATAGGATTTATGAAATTTAAATCCAATTGTTACAGTAAGGGTTGGCCATTAAATTATTTATTGAACCCAATTGTCGTCGTCGTCGTCATCGTCGTCGTCTTAGTCGTCGTCGTCTTAGTCATCATCATCATCATCATCATCATCATCATCATCATCATCATCATCATCATCATCATCATCATCATCATCATCATCATCATCAGGAAGGGCCCCTTGCCCGGATCTTAGAGTCATATTGAATCTTTTGATAGCTCGGATAATATCACCTGTGTGAGCTATGGTCTACAGGCAAATCGCAGTAGTTTCTCGATTAGGCTAGTTGACCCTGATCGGTGATCTCTGAACGATTCTTCCGCTCAGCGTCTTTTGTGCCCTGCCGTTGACTAGTTCTTAAGTTCTTCCGCCAAGGTGCATAACTATCATGCTGCTCCCCATGACGTTACCAGGGCCCATTAGCAAGTTCAGGTTCTACATCAGCCTTCCCGCCATGAGTGGTCCTACCTGATTACCGTAGACTATATCCTCATTATGCCACGATTTAGGTCTGAAACGAGTGTTTCTTTCATTCGACGGTATAGCCTTTTGAGACAATCCTATACTGTTGTCACCTACGTACGAACTATGACGTAGGGTTGGCATTTGCGGAGATTCAAATACTTTTTATCAACAGGATCGATATGCTCCTCGCAATGTTTTTAAAGTAATGAAAAAATCCAATTGTTATAAAAATAAATATTAATATAAATATTAATTCAAAAGTAATATTCTTGTAATCTTTATTAATAAAATTATAAAATGTAAATAGTCCGAGACTTTCAATCTTTTAATACGTGAGGATTTAATGAGTATTTTAAACCCATTTTAAATGATTTTTTATTCGACAACTTAAATGCTTCCAAATTCCTTTCAAATTCCAAAGGCCCACAAAATGATTCATATTTATTTTCTTTAATTTTTTCACCACACTTTAATTATTTTTCTTCTATTTAAAATTAACACGTGCCCATTTTACTTCCTTCCTTTCTTTCTTTTCAAGTTTGAAATAATATTATGAGGTTCGCGTTTGCACCGGACGTACTTAAAGCATGAAATATGACGCAAACTCATCCTAAACATTGGACGGTGAAATGTTATACAATGGGCCCCTAGGACAGCGAGCGAGCAGAAATTGGCTAGTAGATATATACACGTTGGAAATCTAAGTAAATGTGAGCCAAAAGTAGGTGGGCAGTAAAAGAACATTTATTTAGGGATCACATATACGTACAACTCTATGTAATGAAACAAGTATATAATGAAAATTAAATGTTATTTATCAATGCAAGTTGCTAAAACTGTTTTCCTACTTTTGGCTAACCTGTATATGTCGAAAATAAGTTTTTAACTAACATTTTGTTTGGGTGCAGATAGCTGGCGTTAACAGGAAAGGGTTATGAAGAAGTTAACGGGTGCAGACACCTGCAGCGGGACCCGATTCGTGCGAATGAGAATTGGCGAGAGTTTGCGAGATCACGTTTTTCTACGGTGAAATTTGGAAAGAAGTTAGCAGTTTGTTTTGGGGGGAGAGAGAAGAACATATTTTAGATAAGTCTCACCTGTCTGTTTAAATTTATGTATGGATGTATGAATGTATGTATGTATATCTTGCAAAACCTTTCGGCAGAGGTGACGGATTTTCACGAGATCGGTGTTATTTTGAAGCCCGACCCTTCGGACGACAAATATCGAAAAATTGGCTAAAAACATTCATTCTTTCACCCTCAACTGGCCACTTTTCTATAGGGAGGGGTCGCTTGTTTCGCCGATATTTTCGAAAATCATCGCATCTTTTCGATTGTCTAGTCTTAATTTAAACCGACATCACTTTCGGTTTAGCGATGGGCCCAACAGCTAACGCGCCACGTTTCTTTTTTTTTTTCACTTTCTTTTCCTCTTTCGCGGTACGGTTTCGAGCCTGTCTACTACCACTTTTTTTTGCGCTCGCAATTTTCCTTTTTTTTTTTTTTTGCTTAACCAAATGTCTTCTTCGCCTTCGTGTCACGGGTTCGAGCCTGCCTGCCTACTACAACTTTTTTTTCTCAACACACACCTCCAAACACCCGGGAAACGCCGGGCACCAAGGCTAGTATTTTAGAAGTAGTAATTAGATTGCGGGACTTTCCTAAGATTAGAAACTAGCGGGAAGAGCTTATCAGCGCGTTTTCGAACCACAATATCGAAGTCCAATGAACTCAACCGTATAAAAATGATTAAAAAAAATGACTCGATGTTTTCATTATTTCGTGATCGTGAAAGAACAGCAGTGCAATTGCAAGTCAACTTGAGGGATACGCGGCCACGAGGAGACGAAGAAAGAGAGCGAATTAAGGTAGTCACACCACCCATATAAATACTGAACATTGCTAGATATGCAAATATATACAGTTGCTTAAATGAATATGTAACTGTGTTCGATACATGTAGAACCCCAGCGTTGTGTAACTACACTTGTTGTAAAGTCAAAAGTGTTTATTGTATATTACAAGAAAATACATGGGGGTGGGGTGGTGGGAAAGATCAAATAGAGTTTAAGGACACCAGCGAATGGGGGGGGGCGGGCACAGAGGATCAGCTTTCAATAGACACCGGTTGATCCAAAAGGCACTTTACATTAAAGATCAAGGTCAAAGTGTAGTATTTGTTCTGACGCTACACTTCAATTTTCTGTTCTCGGTTAATGGAGGAGAAGTCCTTCACGACTGAGACAATTTTAATTTTTGTCCCTTTTCTCCACATTAAAAAAAAAAACGACCCTGGTGTCTAACTCTGCCCTCGTGGGGAGGCAAAGTAAGTAGGTAGATTAAAAGAAAAAAAAAAACGAACAACTCGTTTTTTTGTATTTATTAACAGAATGCCATGTGCGAATGTTATGGTCAACCGGTGTCGAGAGAAAGTTGTTCCTTTGGTTTCCCTGATCTGCTGGGGTTCTTAAACCTCATTTGATCCCCTCACTCCTATGATACAACTGAGAAATAATAGAGAGAGGTTTGGAGCGAAATATTTCGCAGATGCCTTTCTAAGATTATTCTACTTTCTTTTCCAGCATCCCGTGCAACGCCGAATGACTCTGCCAGTGAGAAAGAAATTAAAAAAAAGGTGAGCAATTGCTGTGTGAGTCTTCAAATTAATTACTTACTGATATGCGAAACACTGGGACTTGAATCATATGGGATGTCGTTCAACGCCTTTGAGACTCTCTTCGGTATCATTGCAGCGACCATAATTCAGTGGCAGTACTTTATTTCCCACTTTTTAATTCTCTTTTACGCGATTTTCTTTAGCGTGCCAAAAGCCAAAGCTGAAATGCACGTGCGCAAATTATTTTGCAAGACGTCTTATCTGCATTTTATTAGTGCTTGTACGTTTTCTTTAAAATGTTCCGTTAAAACAAACGTACCTATGATGCCATTAAAAACACATACTTTTTTTTTTAATCTGCAAAATACCAAGGGAAATTATCTATAAAGTATTCCGTTTGTTCCTTCCTTGGTTGGTCCGTAAATTACACTTAAAAAAAAAAAGGCTAAATACAAATTTTAGAGGGCAAACTACTTTTTAAGTGTCAAATTCAAGAAATTTGGCTTTAAAAGAGCCACTTTGGCAACCCTTGACAAGAATATGAGAGTGACCTTCCTTTCATGTAGCCTCGTTTTCAAATATCATTATAATAATGTATGATCATTGTTGTAATGGTGTGAGAAAGTAACTCCTAGTAATTTCGACGTGTAGCGGTGATCGAAGAAAGAAGTCGTCAAAAGGTTACGTAATAAACGGTAACATTCGAAAGAAATAGGGCAAAAAAGTAGAGCATCGTCTGCCAAGAAGTACTGAACTGAAAGAGATAATTAAAGAGTGTCTGAATGTGATTTAAAAAATTTGTATTGAACTATGTAGCATAATATTACTTTATGAGTATTTATTAGTGTTTATTAATTGACCTTATTTGAGTCAGTTCTATATTTAAAAACACAATAGCCGCTCTTTTCATAATCTCATATTTTCTGCTTGTTATTGTTTGTTCTGTCAAAAAATCCATTTATTTGTACTATTCAGTAAAAAAAATGTACACAAGAAATTCTACTCGGCGTTGCCCGGTATATGAAATGGCATACAGTAATAAAACAGTGCTCAATATCCTAAGTAGAGCATTTGTGTTTTAACACAATTGCGAAAACAAAAATAAATGTGTTTTTAGAGATTTCTCTGAATTAAAAGAAGTTTTTTTTTGTTTTTTTTTAACTTTTTCAATCTTTTTAAAAGAACATTTCAATTTTTATTTCAAAGAACATCTTTCCAAATTTCTCTTGCTGACAAAAAGAAATATTGTTTGCAAAATGTCCGGATGTAAGGAACCATAATTACTTCAAATAAACATAAGAAAAAATAAATAATTTAATATGTCTGTTTTTAATACCTTTCATTTATCATAATATATATATATATATATATATATATATATATATATATATATATATTGTTGTTGTTGTAGTTGTTGTTTTTGTTTTAGCGACGTTTTGAATGAATTCAATTATTTACGAAAGTGCATTTTTACCTAAATGCGAGTTGGGAATAATTTTCCCTTTAACCAATTTTGTACCCCCAATTATTCCCAATTCGCATTTAGGTAAAAATGCACTTTCGTAAATAATTGAATTCATTCAAAACATATCGCTAAAACAAAAACAAAACAACATCTAAGTAAATCGCGATATATCGTTCGAGATGGGTGAGCGGTAAGGGGTTTAGGCACATTACCGTGGGGTCCCGAGTTACAATCTCGCTAGATTCAGCCACTTTGATGAGTCGTAGACGACGAAACACGTGTCAGTGGATGATTATATTTTAAAAATAATATATATATATGTATATATATATAAAGCTAAACGTCTGTTTGTGTGTGTGTGTGTGTGGTCACGAATAGGCTCCTATATGGTTGACTATTTTAAAAAGCTGATTACGTATAATGATAGAAGATGTATCGAAGATCAGGAATGGGTATGTTTGATCTGGCAGAACGGTGGTTCATAAAAATTGTGGGGTCTGCGTTCGCACCTGGCCCTCAAAGTATGGAAATAAAAAATGAAAAAAAAAAAAAAAAACGTTTACAAGGGTTTTTGATATAAATGTACATAAGAATACTTTGATAATTATGTTTCAACTTAAATAGGGATGGTATAATAAAATTGTGGGGTCTGCGTTCGCGCCTGTACTTCATGGAAATGTGGCACAAATTTTAACAAAGAATTTTTATATCTATTTGCGTAAATATACTTTGATAATTATGTTTCAGTTTGAAGAAATATGGTATAATAAAATTATGGGGTGTTCGTTCACGCCTGACCTCCATAGAATGTAAATATGTCACAAAGTTTAACAAGGTTTTTTAAAAGGGGTGAGGGTCCACAATAACACCTTAACTTTAATCTTAATTCACGTTAGCTTTTATTTATTTTTTTTGAGTTGAATCATATTGTGTCGAATAAATTCACCTCATAAATGTACGTTATTATTAAAGTGAAAGCAAAAAAAAAGTTGGATCTTTAGATAATTCTCGGCACAAATTTTGCATAACTCTGTTTTTTTCCCTTCCCCACTTGTACGTGGCACTCTTTCGAAAATAGATAAATAGATAAATAATAAAAAATAAGAACGTTACTTGTTATCGTGTCAAAAGAAGGAAAAAATCCTGCTCACGTGATTACGAGTCTTTTTAAAAACATTTACATAACCTTTTTATTTTTATTTATATATCTGTTTAAGCTTTGTTTTGACTGTGTACTAGAAGGAATTCAGTTGATTACAACCCTTTCTGCGTGTACTTTACATTACAATAGTACAACACTGAATCCGACGGCGCAATACTATACCGTTCAATACTGTAAAACTGAAACGAAGCTGTTCTGCTTGAAAAGGGCGCAATCTTCTTCTTATTCATATTTATATCGATTCTTTACTTTAAAAAACTAAAGTAATTACGTGTTAACTTTTTTAATATCCCATTTTGCTGTTTCGGATTATTTTACTAAAGTAAGTAAAGCTTCATTATTTTTCAAAACTGTTTTTGTTTCTTTGTTTTTCGATATTTCGTCGATATTATTTAGTAAGAGTGTTTAGCAGAAAAGCCAACAAACGACTACCCGAAAAAATAAATATACAAGAAATAAATATTACCATAGTCAATAAAAGTTCAGTTCATGTTCTTTTTGGTTGGAAATAGTTTTTAATGCTCTTAACTTGAAATAATTTCAGCGAACCAAAATTAAAACGAAATTTGAGGCGATAACTACTTAAATGAATTTTTATATAAACTACACATGCCATAATCGAATATTCATCAAGCACAAAATAACGGAAAACATTAAAATATGTTTATAAATATTCCTTACGTTGATGGAACTCTCTTAAATTGTTAACACAGAATGCTCAAGTGCCCCTCCTTCAAATTGAAAACAGGGCTCTCAATTTCAAAGTCGCTGCCATTTTGATTTTTTAAAAATCAGTTCGTGAATTAAAAAAAAATTTTTTTTTTTTACAAACTACTTAAAAATACAAACCAGTGAACTTTTCTACTATAAAAGTAACTTTTATTGACTATGGTAACATTTATTTCTTGTATAGTTATATTATTATATATATAACATTTCTTCTCTGTAAGGAAACATCATTTTGTGTGTCACTCTTGGCTACGAATGGAAACAAAGTTTATATAAAAATATATATTTTCGCGAAAATTATCTTTACTTTCATCATATTTTGCTTAGGGTAAAATTTTTGAGTATCAAAACCTGTCTCTTTACAACCCCCTCCTTTTCATTACCTATCATATTTCATCAATCACAGTCCATTTTCTGTAGGCTGTTTTTGAACCAAGTCAACGACGGGTACTTCTGCTATTATATATGGTGGCTTATTTCAGTCTTGACAGACTATGAATACCCACTGTAAGGGTGTTTGTGCGTGATGTATATATATATATATATATATATATATATATATATATATATATATATATATACACGAGAAGAAAAATTATGATTTCAATTTATAAATTAAAAGGGTTTGTAAATATTAATATTAATATTTGTATGACAATCCCAATCAGATAAAAAAGCTCAATATTAAAGATAGAGCAATAGTATAAGAGCAATTGAATTTAAATTATATAAATTCAATTTTAAAACAATTTACCTTTCGACAAGGAGTACAAAGCAATTATCCTTTTCCCCCTAGTTCTATGGGGTTTCAATAATAATGGCTCATACCATCAGAGAAAACACCTTTTAGCAAAATGAAATTCAAATGTAGTCTATAAATTTTACTTATTAGCACATAAATTGAATGCTAAAATTTTTAGATAAATCATACATACATGAAAATTTGGTAAATTATCAAGAGGAAATACTGAAAGGATATTCCATGGAAAAAGAAAAAAATTCTTCGTGCTCCTTGTCCAAAAATAAATAGTTGTAAAATTTAATTTACAGAATTTAAATTCAATTGTTGTTATATATGCATATACAGGGTGAGTCACGGGAAACGGATGTTTTTGATTTACTATTTTTCACCTAAGTGTCATAAGAAAACGCACAGTGTTTACGACTCCACGATAGCATGAGGGCAATGGACTGACAAGGAAAGCAATACAAAATCAATAACTAAAACAAAATTTAACGTAAAAGATAAACAAATACCAACAAATTAAACGGCAACTTAAGCAGGTTCAAAGAATACCTTTCTCACTCAGTATCCTTTACTTAATGGGAGCCAGGAGCGTTATATAAACATCCGTTTCCCCGTGAATCACCCTTTATATAAGTATTCATACATGTATATAATTACACACACACACACACACACACACACACACACACACACACACACACACACACACACACACACACACACACAATAGCTTTTTATTTAATGTAAGAATACATAAATAATTCTCTGAAGAGTTGTACGGTAAGAACAAGACCAAAAGAATATGTTTTGTATACAGAAATGTGACAACTTAATATTCTTTGTCGAAATGAATGCGTATTTTTTTTGAAAATAATGCACTTATTTTTAATGGTGTGTTTTTGAAGTGTCGAAATCAGAAAATAAAAGCGATTTATCATAATTTTATGCTTGTATTGAAAAATATGAGTTTCAGGGATATAAATGATCTTGAAACAATGGTAAAAATACTTTGCTCTAAATTCTATAGGAACTAAAACGCTATATATATATATATATATATATATATATATATATATATATATATATATATATATATAACTGTTCATAGTTCATACCTATAAATGACTGTCTGTTTTCACAGGTATAAATATATGTAAGTTGTAACAGATGCATACATCTATATGCACATCTGTTCATGAAAGAGAGCTAATGTGAGAAATAAAGAGACCGTGAGAAAAATAGAAACAAACAAAATAAGAGAAAAATAGAGACTGAAATCGAAGATATATATATATATATATATATATATATATATATATATATATATATATATATATATATATAGAGAGAGAGAGAGAGAGAGAGAGAGAGAGAGAGAGGGGGAGAAAAGGTAGGAAAAGAAATATATATATATATATTAAAAAAGAGAGAGAAAGAAGAGAGAGAGAGAAAGGAGAGGGAGAGAGAGAGAGGGAGAGAGAGAGAGAGAGAGAGAGAGAGAGAGAGGGGGGGGATATACAAACTCCGATATTCTAAAACTTTTCAATTTCTATAAATGATTTATATTGCTCGCTATTGAATAAGGATTACTACTATATACCACAGAATTTTCATTTTTTTTCTCTTCCGTTACGTCGCCTAATATAAACGAAAAAGGCTGAAATGTTTGTAAAACTGTCTATATTAGCGTCTTATACATATAATTTAAATTACATTACAATCAGACATATGTATTTGAAGTATTTACGATATTCCGTTGTGGCCTTCGTAAAGAAAAGGCATTTTCTTTTGAGTTTAACTAACATCACAGTGGTTGGTGTTAACCGCCGCCTAACGAGATTTCAAAATTCGTGAAATGAACTGCTATTTCCAGAGAATTAATAGAGGTTTTCTTATGTTTTGTTGCTACTGACGCTTGCAATCAGGATCACGGTATTAAAAAAAAATAAAAGAAGGAATCTTTGTCTGTAGCATTTTAAATTCTCTGTTAAATAATTTATATAGTAAGAAAAATCTGTATATTAATACGATGGCGTGTGTGTTATTTTGTGTGTCACGCTTACATCTTTTTTCTCCGGGTGACTGTCGTTTAATTTTTATAACCTTCCTTGTAATAAATAATTTCTTGACCTTTCTCTAAATGACCTTTCTTGTAATAAATAATTTTACCAAGAATTCTTCATAAGGTTTGGTTTCGGTTTCGATTATAGCTGATGGCACTCCAGTCATCTATTCCTTGTAATAAATAATTTTGCCAAGTCTTAGTAACGCGATAAAAAAAAGCAAATACCTATTTCTTTTGCTTCCCCTTTCCTCCCTGGGCAATAAATAATTAATCCTTGAAGTTACTGTTGTTGGATTGATTAATTGACTAATAAATGTGAGAAGCATGTAAGATGACTTTTCACGATTACTAAGCTAACTAAACGACCCTTGTCTTTAAACAACGCATGCGCACAAATGACGACGTGTGAAAAAGCAAATATGGCCGCTTTGAAAATAAAATAAAAAAAAACATATTTCTTCTCTCTGTTGCTTTCAATACTTTTAGCGGTGTATATATAGAAACTTAATATTCTTTTTTTTTTTTTTACTGCAGACTCCAATCTGCATTGTTAGAATTTATATATAAGATAGAATGGGTGTGAAATTACAATTAAAATATGATTTGATGCTTATTTTGGACCAGCCGTAATCAAAATTATTACAGTAGAACCCCGGGATACGGTGGCTCTGGGATACTTTTTTTTTAGGTTATGATGTGGAATACGACGTTTTCCGGTCCCTGGTTACGGTATTTGCCCCGCCTTGCAGTGTTATTTATAGTGTTAATTGATTAGATACATATGTATGATATACTGTACTGTATTTTTTAAAGCTTATTTTTAATGCCGTATCCCTGAGTGCTACTGTACTTCACTCTCTTTGTCTCTACTTTCTTTCATTCTTTCTTTCTCCTTCTCTCTCTCCAGGTATATATATATATATATATATATATATATATATATTTATATATATGTGTGTGTGTGTGTGTGTGTGTGTATGTATGTATGTATGTATGTATACACCCCGTGCCAGAATTATATGCAAATCGATATTTTTGTTCTAACTCAGATAGTTTTCAATGAAAATTTGTGAAATTTAGCACGTTATATGGCAACACTAACACAAGCGCAGATCTAACATTTTAAGCTAATCTGCACAATAATAAGCAATTAGCAGCCATTTTGGTGATTTGCATTTTTTCCGGCGTGCCAACTTTATATGCAAACCAATGCTAAAATATGGCGAAGTGCTAAAAGATAATCGAAACATTGATTATTCTAAGAATTTGTAAATTGAGAACAACGGTAATAAAGAACAAACAACTTCAATATGGTTTCATAGTACAATCAGTATTTTATATAATTGCCATTTTTATTGACAAGAGCAAAAAGCCTTTGGTCCATTGAAGATGTCAAACTTTCGATTTCATCTGATGAAATGTCTTTGGCAGCAGTCAGAATAGCATTCCAGAGGTCATCCTTGGAGTTGTACTGCCTTCCTCCGGAGTAAATATTTTGTTTCTAGATGCTCCACAAATTTTCGATGGGATTTAAATCTGGAGAACAGGCTGGCCATCACATTATTTTCCATGTCTGACAAAAACTCTCTCCAAATATTGCAGAATGAGACGGAGCATTATCATGCATGAATACCATATTTTTCTGGAATGCAAAATTCTTCTTCTTGTGCCAAGGTTCTAAGTGTTCCTTAATGAAGTCAAAAATGAGTTTGGCGGTAATTTTCACTCCATCTGCGACTCTGAATGGTCCTACCAGCTCATTGCCAATGTTTGCAGCATAGAACATCACACCACAACCTCCTTGTTGACGCCTGATCCTTTGGGGACGTAGACCCTCATTATGGTACAATCCTCCCCTCCATCCATCGGGTCCATCAAGGGTCGCTCGACACTCATCGGTGAACAAAACAGTTTGAAAATTCACATTCATGTGATCTCTTGCCCACTCGATCCTTTTTTCCTCGTGGATATCCTTCAATTGAGGGCGGACCTCTGGCTTCCCAAATTTTGCAATCGTCCTCAGGATACGGCAACGAGTTGATTTGGGCACATCAGGAACGCCAGCTTTTTCAAAAAACTTGTTTGCTAGTTTCAAGTGGGTTACGGCGAACTTCTCTCTAGATCTTGCTCATTGTCGGGCGTGACAGATATGATTTCTTACGAATTTTCCCTTTGTCAGAATGTCCGTTGCAAAGTTGAGAGTGAGTACAATATTTTTTGATTGTACGATGATCACGGTGTAAAGCTGAGAAGTCTAAAATTGTTCAAAGGCTCCATAGTAAGATTTCTAGAAATTGCCAGACTTCTCAGCTTTACTTAAAGCACCTTTACGTCCCATCTTGCATATAAAAAAAACCCTGATAGTCACTAAAATGGCTGCTTTTTGCTCGCTATTGCGCAGATCAGCTTAAAATTTTGTATATATATTTTATATAAATATATATATATATATGTATAAATATATATGTATATATATGTATATATATGCATATATATATGCATATATGTGTACATATATGTATATGTATATATATATGCATATATATACATATACATATATATATGTATATATATGTATACATATATACTCACACTCCCTCTAACACTCAAATGACTTATTACTACTCGAGAATTTTACCAAATGGTTCCCCACACCCATTATTCCATTAGGCTATCCCTTCTCTCTCCCTCCCCCAAATAAGACACACCAGGCATTAAGTTAATCGCCCCGAAATTAGCTGCAGACCTGACAAATTCATTTTGCCTGAAGAAGCCTGGCACTTGATCGAAATATATTATAATGAGATTTGACTAAGTTTGTTTTGGATTCTTTTCTTTTTAACCTTTAACGCTCAAATTTGAGATTTCTTATAGCAACTATCTGATCTTTTTTTTGAACACATTCTCTCTCTCTGTCTTTATCTCTCTTTATATATGTTAATTACCGGTGGCCCGAAGGAAATATACTAGCCTACGAAGTTAAAGGTGACTTTATGGACTGGGTTTGAATTTCCAGTTATTATCACTTTTTATACTAATACTTGTGTAAGCATGAACACTAGTGTCCGTCTGTATATTGATTAGATTTATACACACACACACACACACACACACACACACACACACATATATATATATATATATATATATAGGGTGTCCACAAAGTCTGGCTACATTATGTAGCCAG
>NC_136483.1:103806698-103816698 GCF_053919585.1 Euprymna scolopes | reverse complement strand
ATTCCATCAACAGTGTAATCTTGTTAAAACTAATCCACCAACAGTGTAATCAGTTAAGAACACATGGAAGGGATTTAATTTGCGAAGCTATGTTGCAAGACGCAAGCTTATGATTTCTGTAAAGAACAGAAAGTGCCATCTGGACTTCGTCACTTTCGTTCAAGGAAGACCATATTACTCCTCATACTCCTCATATTGGTCGAAAGTGATTTTTAGCCACGGAAGCAAGTCCAACAGGCTAGGCAATGATGGTAGGCAGTACGTTGCGTCGAAGGAAGGACGGAGAATTTAATCCTAGGTGCTCAGTTTTAACGCTGCAAGGTGGTGGAAGTTCAGTTTTGTTGTGGGACGTTATTAGTGCCAATATTTCAGGGCTTGTAGTTCGCTTGCAAGATCGAATTAATTCGATCAAGTACATTAATATGTTGACTGAGCATTTTCTACTCTACTTTGGCCGGAATTTGGATGACAATACCATCTTCATGCAGGATAATGCTCACATTCACACAGCTGGCAATGTCAAGAAGTTCCTGCAAGAGCATGATATTCCGTGTTTGGATTGGCCTGCACAATCTCCAGACCTAAATCCTATCAAAAACATATGCCATTAAATCAAGCAACGGCTATGCAATAAAATTTCAAATCTGGAAGAACTTGGAACAGAAATTAAAGAGAAGTGGAATTCCCTTTCATCGGAGTGTTGCCGCAGACTAATTCAAGGAGTGCCCAAAAGATTGCAGACTGTCAAATAGCAGAAGGGCTATGCTATGAAATATTAACTAGTTCATTGTGTTCCTGTTGCATTTGTGTTGCATTAATGTTCTAAAGTTACATTTAAATAGCAAGTTTCCATTGTGCGGAGTTTCTTTTTGCCTTCTGGATTTGAAGTTATTTTTTTTAAATTGACGTGAACACTAGAATATTTCAATTAAAAGATCAAATATGAACAGGTAAAATTATGGAGGAATAAAAGGCGAATCAAATGATGTATAGGTTGTTTAAACAGTTACATTCGATTTAGCTTAAATTTGAGGTTTTTGAAAAAATGTCAAGTGCGAACTTTCTTTTTGGTACCACTTTCATATATATATATATATTTAGACAACAATATATTGTGGAACAAGTCACTGCGATTCCTCCCAATAAACTGCGATTGTTCCCAAGCAATCAATCGATTTAATTAATAATCGACGATTTCATCGATTTTGATGACAATAAAAATATGGGAGTGTGAAATATTCGTTGATCATGATTCAATCCCCGGCAACGTCGCGTCTCCTGACAACCCGGTGTTGCCCGGTCGTACAGTACGCTTAAACGTAATATTCTACTTTATGCAGATTGCGTATGTACTATTATAGAATATATTCTCTATTGATTATTATATATTACAAGGAATAATTTGCTCGATGGACTAATTCACACAAATAAATAAATAAATAAATAAATAATAATAATAATAATAATAATGATAATAATAATAATAATATAGTAATAATAATATACACTGCGTGTCAAATTATTAACGAGATAACATTTTTTTTACCAGTTTCAGAAACTTACCGGTCGTTTCGTATCAAAAGCTTCGGAAACGTTGACAATGCTGAGCTGCGCGTATTGTGAAATTTTCGTACTATTCCGCGCAATGTAAACAACTTGCCATCGTAATTGCTGAATTCACAGTATTTGAGGTGTGTCAAATTATTAACAAAGCAGTTTGTTTCGTCAATAAAATGGGTCATAAAGGTAGTTTGAGTAGTTCTGAAAAGAGTACTATTATAGAGCAGCTAGCAAAAGGTAAAACTACCCTCGAAATGTCGAATATGATAGCAAGGCACCATCAAACTGTGAAGAACTTTGTCAAGGACCCTACAAAGGTACGTAAGAGAGCTGATAAAGGTAAATCTAGAGTTGTTTCACGCCGTTCTCTACTCCAAATTAAACGTGAAGTTGTTAAGGACCTTGGGCAGCAAGTCGAGAAGTCTCTTTGACTAAGCCGGATTGAAGAATGTCTCAAAAAGTACTCGATGTCGCCTTCTGAAAGAAGTGGCAAAGTCTGTTAAGCATGTGACAACGCCTCCATTAAAGCAACATCACATACAAAACCGATTGAAATGGGCAGAGGACAACATGAAAACGGATTTTTTCCAAATTTTGTTCACGGATGAAGTGCGTGTCACTCTTGATAGCCCAGATGGCTAGAGCAAGGGATGGGTCCTAGATGGACGACATCGTCATCAGCGTTTAAGGCGCCAACAAGGTGGTGGTGGGATAATGATTTGGGCTGGGATCATCGGAGGTACTTTAGTTGGCATATGGAGAGCCCCAAAAGGCGTAAAAATGATGTCAAATGCTTACATAGCTTTTCTGAAGGAACACTTTGAACCATGGCTGAAGAAGCAAAGGTTGACGTTCAGAAGAACTATTATTTTTATGCAGGATAATGCTCCCTCGCGTGCAGCAAACAAAAGCAAAGAGTATTTGCAGCAACTGAGGTTCTCTGGGCTACGGAAGATGGAGTGGCCTGCAAATTCACCAGATTTGAACCAAATTGAGAACCTTTGGGGTATCATGAAGCGACGCCTCTATGCAAGTGGACGTTAATTTAAGAGCAAATATGAGTTGTGGGTGCTCTCCAAGAGGTATCGCGAGGAATAACTGTTGACGAAATAACAAATTTGACTAATTCTGTGGACTAACTTCTTTTACAAGTCATTCATAAAAAAGATCGCATATCCCCTACTAATTATGTCATCGTAGAAATTGCTATGTAGTTATTGTGTTCTAGGCATTTTTCCTAGTTCATTTAATGTTTGAAAATTATTTCAATAAACAAGTTATGGGTATATTATGTTTTTTCTCAAACTAGTTAATAACTTGACACTGAAATCAACAGATATTCCTATCTTCTGCCACAGTTTCGCTAATACTGCTTTAAATACTTTTATGTTTTGATTAGAGTAGCTGAATAGTCTTGTAAGTACTTTTTCAAAGTTTCATGGATTTTTATTCACTCGTTCCTTAAATATTAAAAAAAATCTAAACTCGTTAATAATTTGATACGCAGTGTAGTTTATCAAATTTCGTCTGTGTTTGTTTACAATATCACGTCACATGATATTTGGGTTTGAGAATGAATGCGCTGGAAAAGCCACTTCAGATTAATGCTTAGTTTAAAAATATACAAACCAAGTGATGAATTGTAGCAATTTAAAATAGTGTCTCTCATTTTTATCATAAATTGACCTCATTAAAAGAAAAAATTAAAAACGGTTAGGTATACCCGGGCTTGAACAGGGTAGTCGAATGCTCTACCACTAACTATATCTCCAGATTATTATAAATATGAAATGATTTGCTGAAATTTTATTAGCTTCCTTGGCCAGTGTAACGTAAAATATTGCCCTGTAAAAAATATTCTTTTTTTTTATCTGTAAGAGAGAAAACTTATTTTTAAGATCGTTTTTTTCGATTTTCGATACTTATCGGATTGATTTATGTACAAAACATATCTAAGAACACTGCCAGACATATAAATTAGCTTTGTACAAAATTTGCAAAAGATAAGCTTAGTCCTTTCGGAACATATAAGTAAGGAACTCAAACACACAAAGTGACTTATAAGTAATGTGGTTGATAATTTAAAATTTAAAAATCAAATTATAATTAAATTAAAAATCCGTTTCATAAGAAGGAACAATAACAAAATCAATTATCTGTACGATCGTTTCGGAAAACAATGCTTTTTATTGTGGTATATATATATATGTATATATATATATATATATATATATATATATATATATATATATATATATATATATATATATATACAGTTAAATAAAGCATTTGTTCGATATCCTGATGCTTTTGAATCGTTTAAGATTAACCAGACTATATTAATAAAGGAAATCCAAAACTATATTAGCAATGTATAAAATGTATTTATAATTACATATAATAAAATTATTAAAAAAATGTATATATGTAAAACTATTTTTAACCTTTATATATCTAATTTTAAATAAATAAGAATGTAAATATACTAAATACTAATCATAGTGGGGGTGATAAGTAGATTGGTGGATTAATCTATAATCTTATAAATACAAGACTGATAAATTAAAAAATATATCCATTTTAAATGTGGAAATTGATGAATCACACAGGTAAGAAATTCATTTTTATAGTATGAAAAGGTTAGTAACTGCAATTAAGAATAGGAAATTGGATCAAATGTTTGTAACATGTCTTCTTCCTAAGATTAAGGGTGGTGGTGTTTGATCAATACTGCTGGGGAGCCACGATGTAATATACTGTTTTGTTTTTAAATCCCCGAAACACTGTTTCATGGTAAACAACTGATGATCCCTTGAAAAATAAATTATTGGTACTATAGTAAATTCGAGAGCGAGTTGATGCAGTGATTGCAGGTGATTAAATAACTTACTGAATAGATGGTTTTCTAACGAATGATAAAAAACTATTTTTTTTTGTATAGTTTTAAAGGTTGAAAATTGAAAACTTCAAAGACTATATATATATATATATATATATATATATATATATATATATATATATATGAAGTCTTTGAAGATATATATATATATATATATATATATATATATATACAATTACATTTCCACCCCAAACAAGGCACATTGTCACTTTGATGTAGGGGGCTACTATCAGGGACCTAAGCTACAGGGGTACTATGTAGGGAGTTGGGTAGCAAGATGTCGGTTCACGCTACACTTGAACTTCTGCATGTAAGTACAGTTGGGGAAGCAGGGACCTGGAAGGGAATTCCAAAGTCATGCAGTACTGAAACTACTGGAGTAGAAAGCTCTCTTACATCTAATGATGTCTACTGTGTAGGGGTGGGATTTAGCTGCTTGTCGGGTTTGTCGGGGGTATTTACGTCATTGTTGTACAAGTGCTTGCAGTTCATCGGAGCATTCACCATTAAAATATTTGTAGAACAGGCAGATTCACCAGCCCAAATATGACTACAGTACTCCATACATGGGCGAATGGTGGCCTTATAGAGGTACAGTATACTTTCGGGCATTAGTAGCTTTATATATATATATATATATATATATATATATATATATATATATATATATATATATATATTTATATATATATAAAGAGAGAGAGAGAGAGAGAAATAAAGAGACATGAACAGAGAGGGAGGGAGAGAGAAAGGAAAAAGATAGAGAGAGAGATGGAGAGGGGATGATCGGTCGTTCCCTTCGTCTATCGTCGTGTTCTTTTATCAGCCATTCCCATAGGAGAGGGCCATCACGTACCGCATGGCAAATAGAACCCCAAAGTGCGGATTGCTTGGGGATTCGGTAATAAGAAACGACTTCCCATTTTATTCCCGTTTGGCTCGTCTGGGTGTCATAAATCACAACCATCTGTTTTAATGACGCACAACCAGTCGGTGTTCCGATACACAGGTATGCACCCCTACGCACTCACACCTCGATTCGGAGCACACAGGATAATATACATCGGTAATGTTGACATGATCCCCCATTTTCACTCGTTGAGTCGACAGGAATCTATGTGCACTTATACAAGGTTAGACTTTAATGTAAATAAAGTAAGTGTACTTTCCAATGAGAAGTGACACATGTAGATAAATATCACGCAAGAAGATAAAGTAGAAAACTTTATCTATCTATCTATCTATCTATCTATCTATCTATCTATCTATATATGACATGACTTCAATAAGTTTCCAGACTTTTTTCATACAGCCACTTTTATCGATAGTACGCACATGAAACTCTAGTCTGCAATGCACTTTACAGTTCCAACAACTTCTGGAAGACTTCATGAAAGTTCTCTTAGTTATTGCCCATCTAAAATTAATAAATAGGCCTAAGCTAGACGTGTACTGAAAGTTGAATACCTCCCTAAAAATACAATATTTCCGGGAACAACTAGTGCTATTCATACTCAGCGTTTTAGTGGAGGCGTTTATAGGGAGTAGATGGTGGGTTAGTCTTAAGGCTAAGATAAGTGACTTCTCCATCAGATATGCTCAGCGTCTCGCTTTAGATAAGGCATAGACGAAGAAGCACCCAAAAGAAAAAAACTAGCAAGAGCAACGGGGCAGGGGATAGTGCTATTCAAGAACTGGCTAAGAAGGACCTTTGGTGTAAAACTAGCGCGTGCTATGAAGGGCAGGCAGTTGGAGCTAGACTTGGTAAGGTAATCAACGAAGCTGTGAATTCCGATGCGCACGAGCGTCGTGAAGCCTCTAGGCACGACTTGGGCAATTACATTACAATCATCAAACACCCGAATGAACAAATCCTGATATCGACTCAGGAGATCTGCCGGGGGGGGGGGTTCAGGAACATTTCGAGGAGCGTTTTACGCAATAGCCCTGCCTACTCGTACGGGAATTTGGCAACTATTGTGTTGACTCTCACCACCTCGAGGCGGCTGAAGCAGCTAGTTTCGAAGGCAGAGTGATTCAACAGGAGATCCTGGCTGCGATGAACAACAGATCGCCGGGACTCGATGGACTGCTGTACGAACTGTATTTGAGGCTGTCGTCCATGTTTATACAAATTCTGACGGATGTGTTCAACCATTGGTTTAATCAGGGATCCATCCCTAGTCAAGTAACCAAGGGAGTGATCTCATTGCTAAGGAAGAGGAATAAGCTTGACGGGAAAGAATTAGATGACTACATACCCATAACTCTACTAAACACAGAGTTTAAGATTTTCGTCAGGATCCTAGCCAATCGGCTGCAGGCTGTTATAGGCGATTTTGGTCGAATCTGAGCAGAACTACGCTGTGAAGCGAAGATCGATCCCGAACAACCTGCACCTGATCGGTACGATTCTGAAGGGAAGGATAGAAGACGACACTGAAGGTGTACTGATCAATTTGGATCCGTCCAAAGCTTTTTATAGGGCTGACCATCGCTTCCCAGCATCTGTTCTAGAGACCGCCGGTTTTAAACTGAACTTCTGCAAATGGATCTCCGTTCTGAACCGTGCGCCAACATCCGTGGTGCAAGTAAATGGAAAGCGCTTAAAACCCTTCATTATCTCCCGGTTGGTCTGTTAGGGCTGTCCGCTTTCCTTCCTGCCTTACATCCTTGTATTGGAGTTGCTATTTCGCAAGCTGTAGAACAGGAAAGCACGTTTGGTCCTTCGCAGAATAGCTCTGCCCAGTGGAACGCTGGCCAGAGTCTCTGCATTTGCAGATGACGTTACCGTCTTTGTATCGTGCTTTTGAAACATTGAAAAGGTGACAGAGGCGCTCACTCGCTATGAAACGGTTACAAAGGCCAAATTCAATTGCAGCAAATTAGTATGTCTGTGGTTGGATGCATGGATAGTTCTCATCACCATTCCGGCGCCTTTCAGCTGTATGGCCCGGCTCGGATCCTTGGCATGTGGTCGGCGGTACGGTCAAAGGTTGCTGCTTCGCCTCGTGGCAGTTAAGGAAACTTTCCATAAAGGGTAGAGCAGAGGTGTGCAGCACTTACGTTTTTCCTCTCATTCTCTACTGACTGGCCGTACCTGCCTGTGAAAGACAGGTTTTATCCAACATCCTTTTGAGGGAGGCTTGAGAATGACTGACTTGAAGTGTCATCACGACGCCAAAAGGTTGGCCTTCCTGAATCGAACCTTAATGGAAGAGTCCGTGTCAGACCTCGCGGTTGAATCCGCCTTTCCCGACCACATGGTCGAGGCACGTTAAAAGCTGCGGGTCGACACGCAGTTCTCTATAGAGAATGCCGAGCTGCGCTGACGAAGCTACCTAGGTCCAGCGACCTTTCGCGGGCTTGGAGAAAGCAACTACACAAGGAATTAGTCAAGTGGGAAACGACGACCCGCTCGTCGAGCATCTGGGGCTGTCGAACATGGAGATCTGCTCTCGGTGGAGCTGAGCGTCAGGCATGGGAATAATGAACAGCTCCGAATTCTTCCTGACCTGGCGACTGTCCTGAAGCACATTGCCCCTCAACGACATACAACCCGGTGTGAAACTAGTGAATTCACCCAAGAACCCCCTGCTGCGGGACCTTAGCAGAAGAAACACCGGAGCATGGTTTCTTTGATTGCAACGAACTCCGTCGGTACTGGACTTATGTTTTTTTGGTTTTCATTTATTTCTAATGATTTTTTTTGTATAAAGAAAATAATGTATGTTCCATATGTATCACGGACGTTTTCAATTCATTGTCAAATCATCTCCAGATGACTAAACTAAACGAATAAAATAACTGGAGCTAATATGAGAATTTAAAAAGTGAGCAAGAAACGCTCAAGTGAAGTTAGTGAGGCTCAAAAAATAATCGCTATTCCCAGAAAGACGTTAATAATTTAAATTGCGAGACGACAAAATTAGCGTCACGTGATAAATAACATTTTATTCTGGTAAGTCTGTAAATGCGAACATATCGCCATATGTCAGTCTTTCTTCAATTTGGTTGGCGCTGTTCTCGGCGCCCCGAGGACTTCGCTTAGTCATCTTCAAGGCCAATGTCAACAAATTCCCATCAAAAATCGTCTCTGTAGGCATTCGAATGTGAACTTGACAATCATCTCATCTCATTAACCTTTTTATCCTCGAGTGGGATTTGGTCTTAATAAGTGGTGATCACTTAATAAAAAAAATAATTGAATGCTTACACAACCCTGTTAGATGGAAAGTTTCGCAACATAGCAACAATATGCATAACGTGTTGTACATTACTACACAAATCTATTGATTCTATTCTCACAAGCGTGGTGTATTTGTTTGACAAATGCGAGGTGGTACGTGTAATGTATTTTGCTCGGGAGGTATCAAGAAAATCTATTAATCTATGCCCGGAACTTGGAATGACTAAGCTTTTCCCTGGAGTTAATTGACTGTAAGTCGTAATAATACTCCTGGACTTTTGGCAGCATCCTTGCCAATTATAGAAATACTGTCATGTGGAAGTTTTCAATTCTCATCCGCATTTACTATTTTTACAGTCCCTTTCCTAGTTCTTTTTTTTTTCTCTTTTAAGCAGATGCGGATGGAATAATTTCCTTATTAACATTGTTTCACCGTCGCGTTCCACATTTTTTTTTTTACAGTATTTTCAAAACGTTTACAGAACTTCCTAGCTTTTTCAGATGTTTTAACGTTTTATCCTGAATTTCAGAGAACACTGAACATTGGCTAAGATCAGAGTGGAGGTTTGGTTTGTATATCGATCCTGTTAAGTCATTTTATGCCATTTTATGCCATGAAAGGTTGTTTTTTTTATAGCAGATTTCTTTTTTACAGGGGGAGTCACCACTTATGGACGCTCGATGGCCGCTCGAGAATAAGAGTTAAAGAATGTACGGTGATCACCAAGACAACAGTCTAGTAATCGCCAATCGTGAAAATTTAGTATAATTTGATTATTCAGGGGCAAGCTCAATAAGAATTTGTTTAAATTAGACTTGAAGACGACCATATTGTAGTCAACTGGAAAACAAACCAGCAGAACAGAGTTTCATAAGCGGGTAAGTCCGGGAAATAAGCTTTATTCATGGAATCTGCGTTTAGTTGTAGCTAGGCGAGTGTTTTTTTTATGAAAGTTTACCAGAGATCGAAGCTCACACGAGCTCTTGCTATAACAATAACGATAGAGCAGATTTATTTTGAGTTTATTATTTTCAGTTGTATTGTTTTATAACTAGGGTCATGACAACAGCATATTCTTATCATTGTTTTGACTCTTGAGTATATATCCAACATAGTTATACACAATTAATCAACTGAAAACCACATCACTCTATATAACAGCATATAAGATATCAACGGATACACACTCGAGAGTAAAAACAATGAAAAGAATACGCTGTTGTCATAGCCCTATTTTTAACGTGCAAGAGTATTTGGTATAGATATTTTTGTGAGTCAGTCAAACTCAATCAACCTGAGATGCAGTTTGAGGTAGAGAAGGGAGAGAGATTGGCAATCGGAGCGAGATTTA
>NC_136483.1:103726698-103804198 GCF_053919585.1 Euprymna scolopes | reverse complement strand
GATTCGAAACCCGAGCCTCTTGCATGCAAGGCAAGCACTCTACCAACTGAGCAAACGCTCTGCACACAAGAATTTCTATTAACCAACACAGATCAAGCAAACCGCGGCGAAATCCGACTGTGAAATGAACCTACTTCGTCTCAACAAGGGACGCGGTCATCCAACCAATATATATATATATGTGTGTGTGTGTGTGTGTGTGTGTGTGAGAGAGAGAGAGAGAGAGAGAGAGAGAGAGAGAGAGAGAGAGAGAGAGAGAGAGAGAGTATAATACATCTACTGTTATATAAGAAGAAATATGTCAAATTGGCGATGAATAAACTGGCATCCGTTAAAGTATTCGAAGATTCGCACAAAGTAAACGAGCACCGGTAATCAATGCTGTCTAAAATGCAAAAATATTTGTTGTGTGACGGAACCAAGAACTTGAGAGGTCAGGAATGTAGGTGTTGAGAGAGAGAGAGAGAGAGAGAGAGAGAGAGAGAGAGAGAGAGAGAGGGAGAGAAACAGAGAGCGCGGAGGGGGTGGGAGAAAGGTTTGGAGAAAGGGGCAAAGTATTTTGGGACAGCAAGAAATGACAGAAAATAGTTTTGGGGGTTTCGTAAGGTATGAGACGCATTGCGTTGCGGGTTTCTTATGCCGAAAAGCAGAAGAATCAAAAAGTCCTTCTAAAGAATTGTATCTGATGAATGCAAAGGGTAGTTTATACCTGTTACATTCTTGGTGCTCTCAGTTTCGGGGGAGGGGGATAGGAGTTACATGCAACTAACTGTGCATAGCCGGCGTTGTCTGGGAGTCATTTTACATTTTTTTTTTTTTTTTAGTCATTTTTTTTTCTTTGGAAATCGTAGAAATACTTTCGAGTATTTTTAACGAAAACAAAACCAAAAGTAACAACAACAACAACAACAGCGGATTAAGAAAAACAAAAGTAACCAAAAAAATCAAATCAACAGCAGTAGCAGCAGCTCAGTGGGTTACAAGTTAATTTATTATAACAAATTTAAAACTAGTTATGTAAATTAGGATTACAATGTGTTTGCAGTTTTGCTCTTTAAACTATGTACAGTATTTTAACAAAACTGCAGTTTAGTATTGATTTGAATATAAGAGTGATCAGTTTTAAACGGTGTGTGTGTGTGTGTGTGTGTGTGTGCGCGCGCGCGTGCGTACGCGAGTGTGTGTGTTTAGTCAGCATTTTTTCTCTAAAACATATTTCATTCGATAGACGTTTTTTTTTATATCTATTAATTCTGTTTTTAACCCTTTCCAACTTCCGAATAACGGTTTCGTTTTTGGCTGGAACTGGCTGATGCAATCGCCATATTTGTCGTAAGTCCAAGTACTTTCTAATCTTTCTGGATTCATTGTCAGAAATAGATTAATCTAACTAGTTTTTAAAAATGTATATATATATTTTCTCTT
The DNA here is from genome assembly GCF_053919585.1 of Euprymna scolopes. Classification (NCBI taxonomy): domain Eukaryota; kingdom Metazoa; phylum Mollusca; class Cephalopoda; order Sepiida; family Sepiolidae; genus Euprymna; species Euprymna scolopes. The sequence continues at coordinate 103,802,773 of NC_136483.1, read as the reverse complement.
AACTAAATGACGTATATGTTTATTTCATTAACTAATTATTTTAATAACTTTACAAAGATTTCAGGATGTTACTACTATTGGTAAAGTTTATTTTATTGCTAGAATTCTTTTTTACGTTTTTATAAGTAATGCTTCTAGCATTTCAAGTTTCTGTTCGTTATTGGAAAATACTAGGATTATAACAAATATGGAGATTACATCGGCCAGTTCCTACCAGAAGTGAAAACCGTTATTTGGATTAAAAGCAAAATAACGCATAATAGACAAAATCCATTCATTTTATTTAATGAATACATGATGATTGCAACGTCTTGTCAGACGAGTGCCACTCCCTCAGACATTTAAAATCCATGAGCCCAAATGCCTGAGGGAGTATCTATACAAATATGATGTTACAGAGTCTTAGCTTTGTACGACAGCTAAGTCTCTCTCTCGGTTCAAAATGTTGAGATCCAGCAACAAGCAAGAACAAGATAGCCAGCAACAAATTAAACTGCAGACCAGCTTAATGCGGATACTGGTCTCCCGCTTTATGGTTTTTAAATCAGAGATTTGCTTCTCCTAGAAAGGTTGCCTTCACCACGGCTTATGGGAGCCCTCTCCACCCCAATACACATATACACACAAAAATATACACGGTGCTAGTTGGCCGTTGACCCAGAAAAAGAGTTCATTCGCCCTTTGGAAGGTCTTGTTTTTAATCCTCCAGGGAGACTAGCCGCCCTCCTCACCAAACAAGTCTGGTGGGGGAACCAGTTTAGTCGCCGGCGACCCGACCATGAGGCAGGTAGTACTGGGTTACATGGTACCAGTAGCATATGACATGACCTGACACAAAATGAATACATACATACATACATATATATATATACATATATATATATATATATATATATATATAGTAGCAGTTCAGAGCGGCTTTGCTTAGGCTCTATGTACTGTTCATAACTTTATGCGCATATGTATATATATATTAAAAAGTTTGACTCATATGTAGGTAACCTACTTCTAAAATTTAAAGTGTTTGGACACAGAATTGTCGGGGAGTTTAGTAGAGTCTACAAATATCAACTATTTCAATTTTGACCTCCTGGCAGCCAAATTTTCACCTAAAAACTGAATCAAAAGCTTGCTGAATGTCCGAATACCCTTTATATAAAATTCCAAATGTTTAGAACCAAAATACGCTGAATAGTTTGCTAGAGACCGCAAAGGTAAAATCTTTTGAACTTTGACCCCTTGGCAGCCAAATGTTCGGTCCAAAACTAATTAAAAATCTTGCCATATGTCTGAATATACTTTATGAAAAATTTCAAATGTTTAGAGCAAAAATTGGCTGAGTAATTTGATAGAGACGCACCGGTACATTTTTGTAAAATTTAACCACAATTTTGACCCCTTAACATTTATTGTTTTGTATTCAAATCAAATTAAAAAAAGATGATCCATGTCATAGGTACCGACATCTAAAATTTCAAGTGTTATGACCGAAAATTGGCGAAGGAGTTTGGTAGAATTTTCAGAGGTCAAATCGTTGAACTTTGACACCTTGACAGCTAAATTTCTGGCCGAAAACATATTAAAAGATTTTCCCAAATCTCAATTCCCGTTATATAAAATCTCGAGTCTGTAGACTGAAAATTGACAGAGTAGTTTGGTAGGAAAATTAATAAGCTAATTGTTGGTCTTAACATTTAAAAAATTTTCATAACGTGTATTACGAATAGAGTAAGCTTTTTAATCGGTTTTGGCCGAAAATTTGGCTACCAAGGGGTCAAAGTTCAAAAGATGTGACCTTTGTGGTCTCTAGCAAACTATTAAGCCAATTTTGGGTCTAAACATTTGAGATTTTAGATAACGGGTACTCAGACATGTTGCGAGCTATTTAATCAATTTTTGGGAGAAATTTTTACTGCCAAGAGATTAAAGTTGAAAGAGTTGACGTTTGCAGTCTCTACTAAACTCCTTTGCCAATTTTGGGTCAAAATACTTTAAATTTTAGAGGTCGGTTTCCTGGACATAAGTCAAACTTTTTAACACACACACACACACACACACACACACACACACACACACACACACACACACACACACACATATATATTCACATAAAGTTATGAACAGTACATAGGGCCCGAGCAAAGCCGGGCTGAACTGCTAGTATATATATATATATATATATATATATATATATATATATATATATATATATATATATACAATATTTAACTTATACTACTTAGGAGAGTAGTCACATATAAAAAAAATAACACAAAGTTCTCATTTAGATAGCTTAATAGTGCAATCCTAGAGCTATAAACATTTCTTAAATGTGATATTTTACAAAGAAAAGACACTCATATTGTTGCTCATTTTCAAAATGAAAGGTAACAACTGGTGTGCGTACCTCGTTTATATATATATATATATATATATATATATATATATATATATATATATATATATATATATATATATATATATGCGTGTGTTATTTGTTTTTGTTTTTGCGATACGTTTTAGATGAATTCAGTTATTTACGAAAGTGCATGTGAGTTGGGAATAATTTTCCCTTTAACTAATTTGGTATCCCCACATGGGGAGCGGCATATGCATTGTTTATATATATATATATATATATATATATATATATATATATATATATATATATATATATATAATTATTTTTTTACTATAAATGTATACATACATGTATACACAAGCATATATATATATATATATATATATATATATATATATATATATATATATATATATAAATATATATATATTTATATATATACTAGCATTTCAGCCCGGCGTTGCCCGGGTGTTTGGAGGTGTATGCTGAGCAAAAAAAAAAAAAAAAGAGTACATTTTTTTTTTAATTTGACCCCTATTATGACCCCTTAAAATTTATAGTTTCGGGCTCAAATCACTTTATTAAGTTAGATCCAGGTTCAAGGAACCTATATCTAAAATTTCAAGTGTCTAGACCCAAAATTGTCGGAGGAGTTTGGTAGAGTTCTCAAAGGTCAAATCGTAGAAATTTGACCCCTTAACAGCCAAATTTCTGGCTGACACCCGTCACATCGATTTTCCCAAATCTCAGTACCCGGTATTTCAAATTTCGAGTCTATAGACTAAAAATTGACAGAGTTATTGCGTAGGGAAATGTACACAGACAGACAGACAGACAGACAGACAGACAGACACGTTCACTTTTATAGATATATAGATTATATCTATAAAAGTGAAGGTGTATGTGTATGTGTGTCTGTGTACAATTTTATACGCAATAACTCTGTCAATTTTAAGTCTACAGGCTCGAAATTTGATATACAGGGTACTGAGATTTGGGGAAATCGATGTGACCGGATTTCGGCCAGACATTTGGCGATTAAGGGATCAAAGTTTAACGATTTAACTTTTGACAACTCTACCAAACTCCTCCGACAATTTTGGGTCTAAACACTTGAAATTTTAGATATATTTCTTAGACATAAATCTAACTTAATAATGTAATTTGAGACCAAAGCAATAAATTTTTAGGTGTTATAATAGGGGTAAAAGTTGAGAAATTTAACCTTTTTTTTTAATTTTTTGCTCAGCATACACCCCCCAAACACCCGGGTAACGCCGGGCACCCGTGCTAGTATATATATATATATATATATATATGTGTGTGTGTGTGTGTGTGTGTGTGTGTGTGTGTGTGTGTTCATATATATATATACATAACACCTGAAATTTCACTGAAGTAATAGAAACCCTGCCCATTGGGCTTTAAAATACCAAGTATATCTGTTCTTCAGCGGATTGTCTGATCAGTGGTTATTCAACATATTTGCTATTAATAGCTTTCTGCCGACTCGTATGTCAAAAGGCCGATGACGTAAGATTTAAAAATTAAAATAATTATAGTTAGTGACAAAACATGAAACACGAAACGCGAATACATCTAGAAATCAGACGATAAATCAAGTAAGTGAATATACAAGGTATCTCCAAAAAATTCTGATGGAATTACATGTTTCGTGGCGTTTGGGAATCCCTTGGTGCGCGTTATTTTATTACACTTTTATGTTCATAAATAAAGGTTTTATCACCATTCGAAATTTGGGCGCAGTTTTGATAGGAGGAAAGGCCAGCATTATACAAAGATATCTTTTAGCATTACCTTTGTATAATGCCGGCTTTTTCTCGTCTTCTGATGTAAAGCATTTAGCTTCGAAATGCTATGGTCTAAACGTGGCTCTCCTATTGACTTGATAATGATAAAGATCCCTTCTTACTTTATTATTTCCTTTAACTAATCCTATATTTTGCTCATCTTAATCGAGTAGAACTTTTATTTTTATCCTGATGAGTTTTTTTTATCATTGAACATTTATTTGTCAGCTTAATTATATATATATATATATATATATATATATATATATATATATATATATATATATATATCTGTGTGTGTGTGTGTGTTCTTGCCAGTGCTGATATTAATGATAAAACAATGAATATCTATTGATGTTAAACTATCAGTAAAACTAAAATCGTTAGATCATCCCTCACAAGTGTAGTTGTACGTTTTAGGAAATATCTGCACTTTTTACACATGTGTTTTTCAGTAAGAGTGAAAAATAACTTTATAGTTAAATATTTAGAGATTTATAAAGAGTCAGAATCGGTAATTATATCGGAATCGGGAATTTAGTACGGAAACGGTAATTGTATCGGAATCGGGAATAATATTGGAATCATCTCACCACTAACACACACACATGTTTTGATACAAACACACACATATGTATATGCGTGTGTGTGTGTGTGTGTGTGTTTGTATTAAAATAAGTTATGAGCACTATTCATTCATTTATTTCGTATAAATCAGATGATTTTATTGTTGGCATTTGTTTCCCTCGATATCTTTCTAGTTGGAATTCATTCTAGAAAGATATCGGCTACTTGCAGGAAGGACCGTGTTAAGGGTTGCCAACATCCCCAAGCGAAAGTATTTCTGTGAAACGACCTTAGAACACCCAGGTTGTCAGTTGTTATCGTCCACCAATTAGTCACCATCACCTCTGTTTAAGCGGATAACACACATACGAACATGAAAGCATATTAATATACAGATATTTTAGTACGCGTAATCAGTACTATTTATATATTAATGCTTACCAATCGTATCTGTTTGTAGATTAAACAAAATATTCTCACACTATGGGCTCACAGAAGCAGTGAGTCACTCGTCAGATAAAGGGAGAAAGTTGGGAGGGTGGGGGTGTGATGGATCATAATAGGCTGAAGTCTATGTAAATTTGCCGAGTTTTAAGAGATTAGAGATCCTGTCAGACTTTACCATGATAAAAATCCTGCCGGGATTTACCAGGACTAAGGAATTGGTGAGCTTTATGAGGGTGAAGACTTTTACCAAGTTGGGTTTTACCAAGATAAGGGCCCTGTTGGGCACTATGAGGGTGAAGGACATGTCGGGTTTTATCACGTTGAATACTGTTGGGTTTTTCTAGGGTGAACATCTCACGTAATCAGCGTTGTTAATCTCTCCTTATTCTATCGTGTTTTTTTTTTTTTTTTTTTTTTAATGTTTTCAACTAAGCTTTACTATTTAGTTGCTCCTTGTAAAGCATTCACAGCAAGGACTCGTTTTCCTACCATAACGAAAAGCAAAATAAATAAATAAAACTTTCTCTCACTCACTATGTGCAAACGAAATTTCCATGGACAGAGTTTCTTTCCAAGGGTTTGTAACCTGTGAAACGCATTATACCTGATAATTACAACTTGGACGCTTTCAAACTAACTGTCAACAAATTCTCATACAATCTATTAATGTTAGTATTCCAATAGTGTTCCTTGCAATTACGTCTGATTATAACCGTTGTTATAGGTTCAATAACAAAACAAAAATGACCAAATGACGAAGTAGAACCTTTTAACAGATTTTTTTTAATAACTTACAGATTAAATAGCAATGTAGGAGCCGCTGGATGCGTTATGATTAAAGTCTGTTATGGCGTGGCCCCTTTGTTTATCTCTCAAACTGTAATGGCCGACATTTTCATCTCAAGGGCAAATAATTCTCCCTTATTCAGTACAAAAGAAAAATATCTCAGAATTATTATTATTTTAAGATGTGCATAACACTCACCATAATTATTTCTGTCTCATTAACCCTTATCCTCAAATGGCTCTCGGCCTTGTATTGCTGTGACCTTAATCGTCCAAAGTCCATTTCAGAACTTTACTAAGATATGTCCTTGTAGGGTTTTGCCAGGATGAAGGGTCTGACAATATTTAAAAGAAAACATCTGTATTTCATTGTTGTTGTTGTTGTTGTTGTTGTTATCATTCGACTAGGACGCCATTTTTCTTGTGTGTCAATATGGCTTCCATTTGTGTTTCTCTATGTATGTATCGCATTGTGTGTAGGATCTTTGAGAATAATGAGTGACATATGTTAATCTTTTGCAACATCAGATTTTAGCGTGCAATTAAGAAAATGGAAAATGTTGCGTGTTGATATGCATGCGTCCGTATGTGCGCGCGTATGTGCGTGCGTGACTCGGATAAAAAAAAAAAGATACAAAAATGCGAGAAGGAAAATCATTTTCCGTTGGAATATATGACCCCATAACTTGAATCGCAGATGTAGATTTATATTTTAATACACGTAACCGATACCACCTGCATAATTATACTTACCTACCATATTGGTACGTGTATAAATAAATTGTTGTTACGCTAGGTGCCCAGTAGCAGCAGCAGCAGTGGCAGCATCTTCTAAAATCAAACCCTTCTTAGCCGCGGTAGAAGTGATGAAAACCTGGTAGAGTCAGAACAATGCCATCTACAACTCCAGCTCCTTGCACGACCAACCATGGCGAGTAGATTTAGCAATAAGTGGCATTAGGCCCCCAACCAAATTTTTTTTTTTTTACACAGTGATCACCACTTATCAAGGCCCGGAAGCCACTCAGGGATAAGGGTTAATTAAAATGGTTCTAGTGAAAATCCAGAGGTCGTTGACATCAGGATCCGATGTCCTCTGATTGTCTCTGTTTCTGCGTGTAGCAAGCAAACACGTATCAGCGCGCAACCATAAATCAGTAGAGTGGAAGTGGCAACGTTACTTCTGTGGATTTATCAGCAAACCTTCCCCGACTTCGCATGCAACAGTTGAGCCTTTCTGTCCTCTCTGTGTTGGGCTAAAAAACCTGAACATCCAGCAGGTTAATGACTAGCTTCAACTAATGAGGAGGGCTTCAAACAAACATTACAATCTTGGGGATGTGATCTTCGTGAACTCCATGCAGAAGTTCGACTTAACAAAAACAAAAAATAACAAATAAACAGAAGCAGTCACTCATCAGACCAAGACAGAGAGAGCCTGATCTACGTGCTAAATATTGGGTAATTAAACCCGCCTATATAAACTGGTTAGTTTAAAATAACAGGGACGGAAAGTTCAGTCGAAGTCAAATAAATAATCTCGAGGTTAAGATTACTGTGAGAATTGATAGAAACGGTCGTGACGTCATACGGCTAAAAAAGGAGAGTGTGCGAGTTTTTGTAGAAGTACACCACCAGTGAACATGTTATATAGAAATGCGCTGGCAAGATATAATTAAACGGTGATTATTTCTATCTGGCCCCCTCTTTTTCTCTGTAGATTTTATTTATTTCCCAAGTTATAGGTAGTTTTAACATCAACCATAAATATACTGGGAGGCCGCCATTTTGAAATGGATACCTTACTGAATTTAAATGTGACAGCCCGAAAGATGGAACTTCGCGAGGTGGACATGATGAGATGAAATGACTACATGGACTGGGTGTGTCGTTCGAATCCTTTCGGCTCCACAGCACCACTTTTGCTATGGATGTTGGCAACCTGCATCTGCTCCCTCCTTTTAGTCCATGATTTTATAAAACCCCGTGGGAATTTAATACCATCAAGAGAATATTTTGGCTAGGAGAAAAGTGTAGTATCTGTTCTGATACTACATTTAATTTTTTTCTTCCCTCTGTCCATAGAGAGGAAACCATTTTGAACTGAGGCAATTTAATTTTTTTCTCTCTCTCTAATCTAGAGTGTCTCTTTTTGAGGACCAAGATTTTCCCCAGATTAAAAACCGACCATGTGTCTAATTCTGCCGTCTTGGAAAGGCAAATAAATAGAAACAGAATCGAATAGGTCAAAGGTTATACAATGCTGAGTAATACGAATTTAAGTTTCTATATAATATTTCTCTCTGTCTGTCTGCTTGTCTGTCTGTCCACCTATTCCTCTTTAATGGGACGATCTGGCTGAAAATTTGTATGGGCCTTTGTTATGATAAGGTGCAGCGAATTAAGTATTATGGTATCTATTCGATGCACACTTAGAGATTAATAAGGGTTAGTATTTAATGCAAAAAAATAATAATAAGCACACATGTAAGCATATTCAACCATCAATTTGATATAAAGTACTCATTCTAGGTCAACGGGCTATAACTTTTACCCGTTTTTAATGAATACATTTGATTAAAATCCATTTTTAGTTGAGAATGAAGAACATTCATAAAGAAGTTAATTAATTTAAAAGAAATATAGTATGCGATAAAATTATGGCTATTATTCCCTCTGCACCAAAACTAACAGAGTCAAAACCATTTTTGAAGTGGCCTTTTCCTTGTTGTCTGCGGTACCTTGCTGACCCTGTGCAGTTTTCAGGGGTCCACTCTCCCAGGCTTTGCTTTCTGCGTTTGAGAAAGACGTATTTTCAGTCCAGAATGTTCTTCATATAGAGCGCTGGTTCGTCAATCCTACTTTCCAACCCTTGTGTCACGTCGTGGGAGGCAGATAATAAACCTTTAATTAGATTACTATCACTTTTGTCCTTCCGTACCTTTATTTGCCGTGAAGACAAACTGAAATACACAGTTAAATGGTTTCTATCTTTATTCTAACTACGGCGTTCCTTTTGGTCAAGATCAAAGTGTAGTATCTGTTCTTCAGATGCTGCACTTCCATTTCTTGTTCTCTTTCGGTGGAGGATCAGTCCTTCACGACTGAGACATTTTTTTTATTTTTGTACCTTTTCTCCACGTTAAAAAATGACCCTGGTATCTAACTCTGTCCCGTGGGGAGGCATAGTAAATAGGAACTACGGCGTTCTTTTTTATGGGTCAGATTTTTGATAAGGTTTAATAGTACGATTTTAGTTTCAAATCTCAACTCTTCAGCGTGATGACGCCGTTCACTTCAAACCTTTCCACACCAACCCTTATTCTCTTCCTCCACTTCGCTCTCTTGAGTACACTTGCCTCCCATTTATCAATTCCACACCTCTTCATAACCTTCCTTAAAACAATCCTTATTCAGCCTTTTCTATCTTCCAACCATCCTAGCTCCCACGTTTAATTCAGAATAAAATATCTTCTTATGATAGGACTTTCAACGTGACCAGCATATCTCAAACACGTTTTAACAATTACAGGCTCTGTACGTACTAAAGCCACCAGACACTTTCAGTACACAAATGTTAGATTGACGATCTTGCCAGTTAATTTTTTTTTTTTTTTTTAATTTTTCGTAAAAGTCTTTGATGTAGATTTTTTTTAAATTATTTTTTTTTAAACTCGATTTTCACCCCAAACAAGGAACAGTGCCACTTTGACGTAGGGGGCTACTATCGGAGACATAAGTCGAAGGGATATTATGGAGGGAGATAAGCAACAAGATGTCTGTTCACATTACACTTGAACTTCTGCGTGTTAGTACAGTTGGGAAAGCAGAATCCCAGAAGGGAGTTCCAAAGTCTAGCAGTTCTGCTAGTCTTTGGAACTCCCTTCTGTATGGTTTCTATATTTGTTCACAGTATTTTGACGTATGAAACTTTTCTTTCTTACAATAAATGTTGGTTTTATGGTCATTTAAAGAGTGCATACATTTTATTGGGACAACCTGTATAATGCTGATGAGCTTCGAATACATTTGCGTGCTGTGTAAGCAAATCTTCTGGAGATTTGGTCCGAAGGCGAATCTATGACATAACAATCTTTTAATGTTCAATTCAGTTTACTATAACATACGGTATAATTCACGTGTACATACCGGTTCCCGTTAGATCATCAAAGTAAAGTTAAGCAACGTTGAGCCTGGTCAGTACTAAAATGAGTAACAATTTGGGAATACCAGGTGCTGTATGTGCTCTCTGCTAATCTCAGCATCCATCTACCACTTCTCCTTGCCACTGGACCCAAGCAATGCCGATTCAGGAGATGGCGGGGTTGGAGATTACGCAACCCTTGCCTCACAATTACACCCGCAGCTACCCTTACAAGGTGTATCGAGTATCTCTTGAGACTGAATAGAGGCATCGCATGCTATTTCAGAATGCGTAATTCAGGGAAGGGGACATGCAGCGTAATATCTCTTCTGTTGTCATGATACCATTCTCTCAAGCATTATACCTTCCTTTTGGAGAGAGAGTAGTGTAGTATTTGCCCGTTCTTTCAAATACCACCCTCCTTGGCATTACATCCTTCTTTTGATAAGGGGGCACTGTAGTACATGTTCGTTCATCATGATAACCATCTTCCCAGGAATTACTTCATCATTTTTTTTTGGCGGTGGAGGAGGTTATGTAAAATCTGTTCTGTGGTCATGATACCATCATTTCAAGGATTACCTTCTTTTTTTATCCGGCGTGTGTAGGGATAAGTGAATGGAAAGTAAGGATATACTAACAAAAAAAAAATATTCCACGTCTAGTTGTGATAATAAACTGATTGAAGTAAAATTACATGATTCAATTAGAATCCTCACAGCTCTCATTAAGGCTATCCATCCGATATATATCGGTCATATTTTCGTAGGTATCATTTGCGAATTGTTGGTTTATTGTGACAGGTGTTGTTTTTTGATCAACCGCCATTGATTGGGCCAGCCATGGAAACTTTTCAATCCCGTCGTTAATGAGTTGTGTTTTCAATCGCTATTATTTCAAGATCCCTTCTATGGGCCCATATAATTGGCGGGGTGAGGAAGGGATAGGATAACATTATTAAGTATCTCCGGATAACGCGTACCATTTATAATTCCTTTAATTCAATAGAACGCGCGCTCTCAGATCATTTCCGATTCCATAAATAGGATATCCGTTGTAACCATCGCATTAATACGCAACAGATGGGAATTCGTCATCATCTTGCTTTCGTCTCATGCACCTACGACTAAATTCGTATTAAACCATCCTCTGAATCAAAACAGTCCAAAATAAGGCAGCAAATCTTGGACAAAAAAACAAAACAAAACATTATGGCATTTCTGATCCCTGGGAATTCCGTTTACCTACTCGCTTTCACAATATTATCAAGGGAAATTATATTGATAAGGCAAATAGTTAAAAGAGATTAAAATGTAACGCCATAATTTATATTTATTGATCCCGGACAACTCCAAGTAAGAAAAAAAGATTCTGCTACTCCCACTCACTTAGCAATCTACTTTTAAATGGTCTTTCCCCCAACTCCCCGTTTTGTGGCACCGCGCTCTCACATAAAAATACCCGGAGGTGGGGGTACCGCTACTTTAGGAAACAATTGATGAATGCCAAACGTTACACACCAATCAAGTACGCTTTAGACGATTGGTGATGCTATGAAATTGCAGTGAAGTGCTAAAACAAAAGTAGGACTTGACCTCTGGAACAATTACGTTTTACACGAACCTGGAAGTAGGAGGATGAAAATGTGCCGTATGTAAACTCAACGGGGCAATTTCTAACAATATCCTCTCGGATAGACCTATTTCAGTAATCTAGTCTAGTATATCTATAAAAGTGGGATTATGTGTGTGTGTGTGTGTGTGTGTGTGTGTGTGTGTGTGTGTGTGTGTATGTGTGTGTGTGAGGGCATTTCTCAGCCTATATACTCGACGAATTTTTTTACCTACAGACTTGAAATTTGATATATATGATATTCAGACACGTGGAAAACGTTTTAATTCGTTTTCATCAGGAAAAAAATGGCTGTTAAAGGGGTCAAAATTGAAAATTGGGTGCGTGGGAATCATCGAATTTTTATCTATTTGCTGTTTTACAAATGCGCATGCGTGAATAGTTCACATTACAGATTACTTATGTTAAGAATAAATTGTTTGAAAACATCTTTTAAAGGTTATGTCATGCTGGTCTAATGGTTATCGTCCTAGACTCACTGTCTTTAGATTTTGGTTTTGATCTCAGCTCAAGTATTTTATTTTACTTGCAAGTGAACTGTTTAAAAAAAACCCATAATAATCGCAGCACATGTCTCAATTTCTGTATTAATTAAAATATAATATTCATACATATTTTACGATTGGGCTTCGCCGGGCGATCTGCTAGTAGATGATACAATGCTCTAACACGGTACTGCAGTTTCATAGTACCACCGATCGTCTGAAGTGTTATTGATTGCCGTGTAACGTTTGGTATCCATTAAGTCATATTTTTTTAGATTTTAACTTTTAAAATCAATACTATATATTGAGTACAATGTAAAAATCAATACAGTATTGGCCCTATAATAATCAATATGAAATCTGCATGAATTAAAATATATTTCATCGTAAATTTACAACTGGTACATGCCGGGGCCACTACAATATATTGGGTACAATATAATAATCGATGGGGTATTGGCTCTATAATAATAAATACGAAATCTGCATACATTAATATATATATATAAGTGTATCTTACGGCAGGGCAACGCCGGTCGCCCTTCTAGTTGATAATAAAAGTTTACATCTATCTATCTATCTATCTATCTATCTAGCTAGCTAGCTAGCTAGCTTAGTCTATAAATTACAGCGTGCAACAAATTTCAGATTAAAAAAGAAATACATGCCACATAAGACCTGTTTCGGGGTAAGAAAAGTATCCTGATACTAAATCTGACCTTTATTTCTCAAGATTAGGCACCGTTTTCATGTGCGTATTTATTTTTTGTTATGCATGAAAAACCACAAAATTATCAGTTCAAACAGCATTTGTCCTTTTAACTCTCTTGTGTTGAGTGTCATCATCCCTTTTGATATTCTAGCAGTAGTCTGCCAACATGAATGGGTTATATTTTTCTTTAAACCGTTTCTTCATCACTAAAATATCCAGATGGAATTCCTCATCTTTATCGTCTCTCACATCATTAAAATTCTCTGCAAAATTCTGGAAAGTGACAATTTTGCAAATTCCTAATTCAACAAAAGGAGTAATAATAAATAAATCAATGCTATTGTACATATAAAAATAGCCATAGATTTCCTGTATTTTTTAGTGTCCCAAAGTGTTTTCTGGATATCTATCTATCTATCTATCTATCTATCTATCTATCTATCTATCTACTAAAATCGGCGGAACTCGAGTCAACATAAAGAAAATAATTCACTGAAAAAATCCGAGTAACTTCCTTTTAGTTAGTGGCTGCAAAAACAGACTGCATGGTAACATTAAAAGATGTGTGTTCGTCTTAACGTTACCTGATATCAATGGTTAGTTGACCCACAAATAATGAATCTTTCTTTTTAATTTGAGATATTTGACACCCGCGATTACGTCTATTAAGTATATGCTAACATTGAAGGTGGTTGTTGTGTATTTTTCAAGTCTTAACTGACATTGCATTTTCTACAATAAATTTGTGCCCATAATTAAGAATGGCAACATCACAGCAAGCAAAAAAAAAGTCCAGACAGCAAGATGTATAATACCAGAAATATGGATTTGTAGAGGTATCACACAGCGCCTACCTATGCGAGAACGTTATGTGATAAATTGTTTTCAAACGGCGCAAACTTTCCAGACTTTTAGAACATTTGAAAAAAAAATGAACTTTTATAAAACAAAGATATAGCATATTACCAGCAAGGGCGTGACTAGCAGTGCTTTCCATGCGTTTTGGATGCTTCCTCCGAGAAGTAGACTGAATTGTTTTCTTTAATTTAAAGCGCCAGTAGAGTAGCTAGAGATAGGCAGAGACAGGCAGGCATTTGCCTTGTCGTAAATAATTTGCCTGACTCATTTACTGCTTGTGAATTGATTTTGCCGTCCATGTTACAATAACGCCTCAAAGTTTACCTACATATTGGAGTAATTTTACAAGGTTTGATTCGTTTCGTTTCATTCCGTTTCTTTCACAATATTTACTAATTTATTTTCATGTTTTTGTACGAAAACGAAACGAAACTTTTAGTATTGTTCCGTTTCGTTGATTTTTCGTTTGGCCTTGTACATTTATAAGTATTTTATTACAACTAGAATGTGGCAAAAGCTACCAAGGCTTAACAAAAAAAAAAAACAAAAAAAAACTATGAAATATGAAAAGTTATAATTAAAAAATAAAAAAAAATAGCATTTATTAATCAGATTTTAGTAATTTGACAAAGTAATTATATAAAAAAAATTCATAAATCAATCAAAATATTTAAATTTCACATTATAAGAACATTCAATGAGCATTTATTGCAATTTTTAGGTTGCCCTAATTATAATAATAAAAAAAACGAACGAAACGAAACCTTACTAAAACGAAACGAACGAAAATATATTTTGTAAATTTTTTTTACGAAGGTTTGGACTCCCTTGGTCCTCCCTAGCTACAACCTTGATTATCAATCACTTCAAGAAGCGTTTCAGAAATTTTTTAACTCGTCATAAGAATCCATCTAGAGTTTATAAGTTTCCTATGTAACGACCGACGAAATCTTCCCTTCGCTGTCTAAAATGAAAATGTTTAAAACCGTTTCTGCGCACATATTTCTGCGCATACATTCGCATGAATAAAAGCAGATAAAAACATATTAAGCCAATCAGATGCATTTTTTTTATTAATCAAATCTGTCGATCCACCTTGAATGCATAACTTTAATAAACAGTTTGAGCCAAAGTCCACGACGGAGCTAACATCATCGAGTGGTTTCCGGGCCTTGATAAGTGGTGACCACCTTGTAAAAAAAAAAAAAACAAAACAAAAAACAACATTTGTTTTATGTCAGCTTCACTCAAACCTGTCAAACGTTGGGGGAAATAAAATAATAAATCTCTCAACTTACACACACACACACACACACACACACACACACACACACACACACACACACACACACACACACACACACACACACACACACACACACACAGAGTAATAAGTGTACGCACTCTGACTCTGACACACACATACACACAACGCATTAATCCTTTTAAGCGGTTGTCTGCTCATCGAAAAAAAATGTATAAACACCCATTTTAATGCCCCTAACATTTCTCACTGGATTTTCTACAAGGAAAACAAATAAACATTGACTCTTACTAGTAATTTTTAATCATATGTACTTTGTGTAACAAAGTGGGAAAATTTTGATTGCGATTTTTCAGACCCGTGGACAATTCACTGTCCTTAAATAATCAGCTCGAATTGAAACCTCTTTACCCTGCGAGAATTCTCAAATTATGAACAAACATTCTGTGTTTACATGTCTATTCAAACTTCCACCTTTAAACATGTATAAAATATCTCTTTTCAGAGTTTATGCATGTGAACTCGTTGTTTTGTTTGCGTTTATTATATAACATTTCTCCCGCTCTTTCATATTTCAATATGACCTAAAAACGTGTTTTCATTTAAAATGTCTCCCGAAAATATCCTCCGACGTATATTTAGTGACTTCAATATCTGACCAGTTTTATGCGATGCGCATATTCTGTGAGCAACTGATTATGCTTTCAATAGTTTATTGACGATCTTTGGGCCTTTATTATTCCTGATATTCATAATCAATCTCCATGATTAAATTGTCTCCGAGATGGGTACATTTGCGGATGACACCAAGCTCTATAAGAGATAGAAAACGAATATACACATATCTAAAACAATAGCTGAAACCTTAGAGAATGAGCTCCAGTCTCTAGTGGAATGGTATGTAAATGGATAGTAACATTTAATGCTGCTAAGACTAAGCTTCTTTCCTTTAACAATTGCAATAAACTTTCTCGACCACCGATTGCCATGAATAATAATACGCTACCTGTAAAGCTCTTCGTTCAAACCTATCGGTTTAATATTCACAGGCAACGTGAATTGGAACACATTTATTGAAGACATTGCCAAGGTTGCTGCAAAAAAGGTGGGCTCTCTCTACCTTAATAGAAAATTATGCACACCTGAGAGTATTCTATATCTCTACAAGATCACTATTTGCCCACGCATGGAGTATTGTTGCCATATCTGGTGTAGTGCATCTACCACGTGTTTCCCTCTTAAGACAGGGCCCAAAGAAGAGTCTCAAATCTAGTAGTTCTTGTTAATGAATTAATCAAACCCTTATCATGCCCCATCGCCGCAATTTTGTATCCCTGTTCCTGTTTTACAAATATTTTTAAATTTAATACTGTGACAACCCTATAGCACTTTTGCCACCTCGGCGTAAATAATCTCTGACTAACCAGAAAAGCAGCAAAAGTCCAAACCATTCACTGTATATATCTCTTAGATGCAGGAAAGCTTTCTACTCTAATAGTTTCTTCCGTCGAACAACTAGACTTTGGATCCCCCCCCCAATTTCCTGCTCCTCTCTCTGTAATGACGTGCAGAATTTTAAGTGTAATGTGAGCAGACATCTCGCTGCTCAAATATCTACATGGTGTCCGTGTAATAAGTTCCCAAATAGTATCTCCTTATGTCCACGTTGTACTGTGCCTTGTCTGGAGCGAATAAGAGTAAAAGCAGCTTGTATTTTTGCTTGGATAACAATGCATGTCAAGAATGTATCACTATCATTATCACTGTCATTAACTTGTAAAGAGTGTAGTGCCAACAACTTCATTCCAAGTCTTCGTACAACAAATACACCGTACATTCTTACTAAATTTGTATAGATTATTCTATACTTATGTTTGTATTATTTGGAATATTAAAAATTTAGTCTCATCTTGTACGTTTACACACCAGTTCCCTCTAGATCACCGAAGTTAAGTGACGCTGAGCCTGGTTGGTACTAAAATGGGTGACCATTTGGAAATACCAGATGCTGTATGTGCTCTCCGCTTATCTCGGCATTGTTTCCATATGTTCTGGACTCCTGATTTCAACTGAAATCAGACAGTCTCGACCCAGGAGAGGTGTGGTTGGGATTGCGTAACGGTTGCTTCATGATTACCCGCTCAGGTACCTTTACAGGGGGTATCCGTTGTCTCTTGAGACTTAGCGGACGCCATGATGGTTATTCGTCTTATATTGTTTATATATTTACAAGGTTTCGATCGATGTAACTTCTGACCTTCCTCGGGCACATCTTTTCGAATTTGGGATGTTTTTGTTGAATTCAGGAATCTATATAGAATTTCGAACCGAATCCATTATTTAATACATGGGGTAGATTGTTCTCATCCTGTTAGCTACGGTTCCCGAGATAAGCATGAAGATTTCCCAAGTCCGATTAAGACCTTATCAAGTTCAAAAAGATGGAACTGAAAGAGGTCGGAGGTTACACCAGTCGAAACATTGTGGATATGACAATATCATCATCATCATCATCATCATCATCATCATCATCATCATCTCGTATGAATCTGAAGATTATACTGTTGGCATTGGTTTCCCCGATATTTTCTAGTCAGATTTCTTTTTAGAAAGACATTGAGGATTACAGGAGAGACTACATGAAGGTTGCTAATTTCTATGTGAAAGTGATTTTTGTGGAACGAACTGATTCCGAACTTGGGACACCCAGGTTGTCAGTTCGTGTCGTTAACCACTAAACCACAGTCATTTCTCATAATGATGATCCTAAAACGAGAATACTAGAGCAGATAATGAAAATTATCAATAATATTATTAAAAAAATGTTGGTTTTTCTCGACCCGCAGTTTTTTTATAAATAGGTTAAACGTATTTTCTGAAATGCTTGATGGTCAACTGTTTTTTTTTGTTTGTTTGTTATTTTTTAAAAACATTTTTACCATTCTTGGGAGAAGTTTGAATCAGAGGAAAGGCCAAGAAGATACAACAGATATCAAATGAAAACAACTTAAATCTTAAGAAAAATCCTTGAACACAGAAACCAACTCATATAAACTACGAACACTAACCAGTAACATTTATGTTGCAGCAGAAATAATTAAAAAAACAAACAAAAAAACAAACAAAAAACAAACAAACAGAAGGAACCCGACCACAGGGAGCCAAGAAAATCCTAAAATTGTAAATTAATTGCGCCCCTCCCCTGCAAAAAAAAAACATGGTGGAGAGGGTATCGGCTGGCGTCACACCTAAGTGTTGTCAAGGTTCAGGGAGAATAGAAGAGCACTAATCAAACCTTCACTGGGACATTGGGCAGTTTTTTTGCCACCAAATACCATGGAATAGCAATGGCTGTTGCCAGTAGAAAATTAATGACAAGCGGTTGCTGCTATAACGCAAAGGCATTTACAACGGTTATCGAAAGAGGTGAAGAATACTGGAAATCTGGGAAGACTCATTATTAATCAAACTTCAGATAAAACTACAGATTATTGCCACTGAGTAAGCGCTGAGGACGGCTTGTGTGATACTCCTAATCTTCCGGTATATAATATTTTGATTGCAGAAATTCACCTCTGGATGAAATTAGCGTATGTTTATAACAACAGATACCACATACAAATTTATTATTATCCACCGTCTTATGTAACTTTAGAACGTCGTTTTAGACACATTTATTCGTTATAATAAAATCCTACATAGCATCCTAGGAGAAACATCATCACGATCGCCAAACTCTTTAGAGAAAGTAGTTCGTATTTTTTCCTCTATATCTACAGTACATAGTCAACACCGGGAAAATATATACACATTATAACTATGTTTTCAAGGCAATATTCGTAACTGGGCCATATATTCATAGACACACCATTATCTTTCCATTCCCCGCCCCTAAATTAATAAATTCTCCCTCTAAGAATTCCGGCAAATCTCATTGGCTGAGCTATGAATATTCTCTTATTACGGAATTCTGTTCTTCTATTCTTCTATATATAAACGGACAGTTCTTAAAATAAAAAAAATGGCACGCTAGGACACATTATTTGGTGCGGCGATGAACCCGAGACAAAAAATACAACATCTGTTGTTATAACTACTGCAACAAAGACAAATAATATTTACTGTGTATAAACATTGCACAAAAAACTTCTACGGAGAAAAAAAACAAAAAACAAAACATACACATATTTACATCTACAGTAATCTCTCTCGCTCTCTCTCTCTCTCTCTCTCTCTCTCTGTATATATATAGATAGATATATATGTATATATAAATATATATATAAATATTTATATATAAATCTATCTACCTATATATAAATAAATATATATATCAATATATATATATATATGTGTGTGTGTGTGTGTGTGTGTGTGTGTGTGTGTGTGTGTGTGTGTGTGTTTGAAATATCCACATCTAAAACTGTTACACTTTTTAAATAACCTCCCCATCTTAAGACCGGCGTTTGGAATATACACAGTTTTGGAATGTTCACAGTTTATAGGAGTTGGTTTCTGCGTTCTAGAATTTTTGTTAAGATTTGGGCTGTTTTCATTTGATATCCGTTGTATCTTCTCGGCCTTTTCTGTGATTCCAACTTCTTCCAAGAATGTTAAAAAAAATAACAAAATAAAAATAAAAAACAGTAGACCATTAAGCATTTCAGAAAATACGTTAAACCTATTCATTTTTATAGTAAACTAGATGTTATGTTTATTTTTTTTTGCAACACCCTTATAATAAAACATTATAAGAATATGTAACCTTTTTCTCTCTATTGATTTTTTGTTTTAGTTTTTTATTGCATATCTCTGCAGATAACTAATTTATTTAAGTTCATATCTGATATATTGAGTTTACTTTTTTGCACCACCCTTATAATACAAACATATACAAATACGTAACCTTTATTCATCCATTGAGTTTTTGTTTTTTATCGCATATCTTTGCAGATAACTTATTTCTATAAGTTATTATCTACTTTTTTGCACCACCCTTATAATACAAAGATATAAAAAAATACGTTATCTATTTGCATCCATTAATTTTTTTTTGTTTTTTATCGCATTTCTTTGCACATATTTAGATATTTTTCAATTTGTGCTGACGTACCTCAATTGACGTGTTTGAAAGTTAGGGTCTTACCGATTTTATCGCCCAATTACCTACCCTACAGTTTGAACGAAAATTTTATTAATTAGGGCACCGAATTCGGTGGAGTATTTTATTTTCATTTCTTTATAATAATAATAATCAAAGAAAAGGAGAAACGGAGCAAATACACAGAGCTAGCCAGAGAGCTGAAAAGGATATTGAAGATGAAGAAAATCAAAATAATACTATAATAAGTAGGGGCATTATGAACAATCCCAAAAAACTTTGAAAAAAGAATGGGAGAAATTTGAATCAAAGGAATGGCTGGAAAAATACAACGAACAACAACCATGAAAACAGCTGAAATATTAAGAAAACCCTTTCAATGCGGAAGCTAACACAAAGGAGCAACAAGTGCGTGCCAGACAAACTGCTGCAAAGGCAAAACATGAAACACTACATGGAACCAAGAACACTGAAACCGCACATCTATGAGTTCTCTAACCCAACCCTACCCCCATTGCCACATCAATGCCCCCTCCACCCAAAAAGCGAGATCAAATAACCAAGTAGAGTCAAGAAGGAAGGAAAGACCGATTAACTGACCATACCTCAGCCGAATAAGGGCGAAGAGAACTGGGGCCTTGGGGAGGCTTATTGCCACACAAATCTCAGCAAAGACCAATAGCTGCTGCCAACGAGAAATCGATGGCAAGCAGCGGTTGCGATAATGCAAATTTATTTGCAAATGTTATCGAAAGAGATGGAGAGTACTGGAAACCTGGGAAGACTTGTTGTCACTCAGCTTCCAGGAACACCATAGGCTGTTTTCAGGGAAATATCTCTGAAGACCTGTGTGAAAGCTACTTGTGAGCCAATAATAATAATAATAATAATAATAATAATAATAATAATAATAATAATAATAATAATAATAATAATAATGCGAGACATTAAAACAAAAGAAACCAAGCGGAAAGTGTCAATAACTTAATTAAGCAATTAACGAACGTACAAATTTAATGAAATAATAATAAAGGAAAAAAGTTTAACAAAAATATGAAACAAATAAATGGGAAACGAAAACAAAATGGTCGGATTTGTCTGAAAGAAAATGGCGTTTAAAAATACTAATAAATATATAAATAAATAAGGAAAAGGAATTTCACGCTTCAGTTAGTCAATATTACAAATGAAGTTTTGTATGGGGAAGGAATGCCGGTTCATACGCGTCGACCAAACAACTTGACTCTGACATTCAAATTGATGACCCAGTTTGTATTTTACTTCCAAATTACAGTGGCTGTCTTTACACACGCGCACGTGAGCATCAATTGCCATGATATTAAGATATGTGTGTGTGTGTGTGTGTTTTATGTGTGTGTGTGTTATGTGTGTGTGTTATGTGCATGTGTGTGTTATGTGTGTGTATGTGTGTTATGTGTGTGTGTGTGTTATGTGTGTGTATGTGTGTTATGCGTGTGTGTGTATGTGTTGTGTGTGTATGTGTGTTATGTGTGTGTGCGTGCATGTGTGTGCCTATGTTTCTTTCCGTCTGGCCGATCACTGCTGAAGATTACGTAACGTTGGAGTTTATCTTATAACTGACTAGCCTGGTGCCCGGCGTTGTCCGGGTGTTTGGAGGTGTGTGTTGAGCAAAAAATAAAAAAGAAAAAAAAGAAAAGAAAAAGAAAAGAAAGTGGTAGTAGGCAAGAAGGCTAGAACATGTTGCGCAAAGGAGGAAAAAGAACGTAAAAAAAAAAAAACGGCCATCGCCGAACCGAAAGTGGCGAAGGTTTAAATTAAGGCTAGTCAATCGAAAAGAGGGAATGACTTTCGAAAATATCGGCGGAAAAGCGACCCGTTCTTGTAGAAAAATTCCCAGTTGAGGGTTAAGGAATTAATGTTTTTAGCTAGTTTTTCGATATTTGTCGTCCGAATGGTCGAGGTTCAAAACGATACCGATCTCGTGAAAATCCGTCGTGTCTGTCGAAAGTTTGGGCGTACATACATACATACATACATTTAAACATACTGGTGAGATTTATATTATAGATAAATTAACTTATTGATCAGGCGATAAATCCTATCTAGGATCGAGAAGTGGCGAGAGGAGACGAATAAGAAAAAGTATATCTGAACAAATTTAACTTGTGTTTTAATGAGTTTATTTCTGACTTCGAAATTGTCTTTCTTTTTAACTAAAGAAGGGGTGTGAAGATCGTCTCTTTTTTGACTTCCAGTTTCTATTGTCCATTGAGTTGGAAAATTAGACATGGCCAAGCGAACAAGAAAGCCATTCTAAACATAGGAAAAGGAGGAGGCTTTCATGTTACCTGGGTGGAAAATCATTGGTACTTGTGCGAAGTACGGACGGTGCTATATTTAAGGGTCGAACGATAAAAAATGTCACCTTAAAGAAAACAAGACTACAGCTTTATTTTAAAACTTCTATAGAAAAAATTAATTCGGGTAACTGATTACGCAGTAGAACTGTTATCTATTCAATGTAGCCGCCTTCAGCCTCAATCACCGACTCGATACGGGTTCGGAACTGGAAGCATGCTTTTTAAACACGCACTGGCGGGAGCTCGGAGATTACTCGGCGAATGGCGGCGATCAAACTGACTTTGGTTTTGTGGGAGGTCATGTTAGTGATGTTCTCAACGTATGATTAAATGAAGTAGTCCAGTGGGTTCAGGTCGGGGGAGGAGGTGGCCAGTGAGAGAAGGGTACAAAGTCGTAGCATTCCTTCTGAAGCTAAACCTGGGTCTCTTTGGACGTGGGCCGGCACCGAATCCTACTGCCCCACCCAGGCCCTACCAGCGGTTACGTGATTGTACTAGGGGATCATCACAATCTTCAGCATATCCAGGTACACGTTGGTGTTAACTTTCAGAGGCGACTTTGAAGATATGAGGTGGCATGATGTGGTCCTCGTTTGAAACTACACCAAAGACTATAACCGTGGCCGGAAACTGTTTTCATCACCGTGGAACGTCCCTGTTATTCGTGGCAATCCAGTGATGAATTTTGAGGGTGCTGGCAATAGTCCTGTTTTGATAACTTGAATCGGTAGAGAGCATGAATTGTACAGCGGCACATCTCCGATCTCGCTGGTGTCACTTTCAGACATGATAGAGGGCTCCTATCGCTCTTGGGATTCGTACATAACTGTCCAACTAGTAGATAGTCTGCAAAAAACAAAAAAAAAACAAAAACAAAAACGGTTTTCATCAAACGGAAATGGAATCGTGTTGTCTTTTCTAGTGTGAGAATTTAATCGTTCCACCCTTTAGGTCGAACTTTGGAGTAAAATTCATTTTTACGGTACATTTTTGTTTATTAAATTGTTAGATGAACGTACAGAATAGTTAAAGAAAACGCTCTCTCCCTCATTTCAAGACGGAATGGATATACTGGTGCACATGCATAAGTGCGAAGTTTCTTTTTTATAAATAAAATAATTTTCAAACATATTGAGGTTCATGTAAGTAGGATGAATCCACATAATACATGAGGCATTTTAATAAAAGAGTCAAATTGTATGATAACCGGTACCCCCCGCTCCACATCAAGCCATCAGGGGTTCATACCTAAGGCTACTATTGGACTTTTTGTAATACACGTTGAAACGAAAAGTATAAATTATAAAACCATTTAAAGTTTGTGGAAACGTCATTATAATTTTACCATCTTTTTGTCTGAATAATTAGATGAGTAGCGTTGAAGTGATAATAAAAATCCGACGGAATATTTAAGTAAATAAAAACTGAAAAAAAAGGAGGAATAAATCCATATAAAGTTTTCACGTTTAAGAAGCAGCGTTTCAAACAAACGCAGATTCCATGTGTCAAAGAGAGGTACGAGCGAACTAATGTCCAGGCAAGCAGGAAGAACAATGTCGGTCCCAGAAGAAGGTGACCTAAGATACATCTAGGCAAACGAAAATAAACAATGGAATCTCCGGACTTGTAGCGACCTGGATCCATGACGTCAATCGGTCATGGGCCAGACCGAAAGCCAGCAAAATTGCAATAACAAGCTGGCGAGGAAATAGGTTAATAGGACGAAGAGATATCAATAAAAAGAGGAGAGAAACAAAACAACAGGCAGACAGTCAGAGAGACGGACAGCGTTGTGACACAAATTGACACAGTTTGCGACCACCCCTAACACGAACCCCCACCGCCGTCATTGTGTTGAAGTGTGTATATTAAATATATCGTAAAATAAACTAGGTCTTTTTTATAAACAAAGTGTCTCATATTCATTGATAAATGAAATAAGTGTCCATTTTAATCGCTAGATGATAACCAGCCAGACATATATGTAACACATGAACACAGTTTCTTTCTGTCCGCATGTAGACCACTATTCCTATTTCCAATATAGTAGCCTTCAAGTCCGATGTAAACAAGTTCTTGTCACCTTTAAATAATCCGATTTCAACCTAATCTACACCATTAACGACTACTAAACCACAATCTTACATTTATTAACCCTTATCCTCGAATGGCATTCAAGCCTTGATAAGTGGTGACTCTCCTGTAAAAAGAAAGTGCACATGTGCGTCTACACTCGTGAGCGATCAAGAGACAAATTAAATTAAACCGTTTTACATACGTGCGCGGTCTCTGGTCTTATTTTTTTATCAACGCTTTTTCATATGTGAGTCGTGATCCCTTGTGGTCGTTGATCTGTTTTAACCCAAGACAAATTTACTCATGCTTATTTAGGAAGTAGTTCTACATGACATGGGGGACTAATCTAATTCCGACTACTTCTTAACTTTTTTTTTTTTTTTCAGATAGTCGAAGCACAAGCAAAGTCTCCAGGCAATATTCACTTAGGTTCTTCCTATATTTTAAACACAGGGGGCAGACATCGGAATGATATTCGTCTAAATACCCTCTACATTTTCACACACATGTCGCCTCTCATGCTATTCGACTACGACTTATGAGTAACTCTGTTCTGTCCGTCGAACACGTGACATAATCTCTATTTCTAGCGCGATTTGTCTTGGGAGCTAACCTTTGAACTACTGCTTCAATCACGCTAGCTGCAGGTGAGTCTACTTCCGTTAGCAGCCAGGTTATGCTAACATTAGGTTTCCCAAAGTGTGCTCCACAGAGCCCTGGGGCTCCGTAAGTGAGGTTGAGGGAATCCGGAAGCCATTTCTTAAAGAGAAGCAAATGCTTTATATGGAAAAATTAAATGGCTGCAGACATTTAATCACTGATCTGTTTTTTTTTTTTATTGGAAAGAAATATGATACATAACTACACGTGTAAAATCTTTCATGGTGGTTTCTATATATATTCATGTATGAGTATACATATTTCTGTAAAAATTTTTGGCTGCCGAACTCCTCCGTCAGTTTTTGGTCGGCAGACATGGAACTTACTATATAGGGTAATCAAACCTATGCGAAACGTTACATTTGGGTTTTAACCGGGTTAAATCAGTGCAAAAGTGTAAAAATTAAAAAAAATATGGAATTTGCCAGACGAAGGTTTAATGGCGGCATTACGAATATGCATACGTAACGTAATAGCTATTTGTTCATGTTTTAATTTTTAGCCTTGTAGCAAACATGTCTTCATAGCTTAGGCATTAACATCAGAGTAAAAAAGTAAATCGTAAGATAAACGTTTTGGTTTCGATTCTCGGTGGTGGCGCACGGGTTAATTTTTTTTAAAAAACTTTTAAAGCCATTAGTATATATTAGGTTCAATTTAATCTATTATATAAAAGCGAAAATGTGTGTGTATGTGTATGTGTGTGTGTGTGTGTGTGTGTTTTGTATGTCTGGAAAAGTCAGTTTCAACTGCGCAGTTATCTACAAGGAGGGGTCGTTTTTTTTCAAGTCATCGTCTCCATTGGATTGACTAGACTTAATTCCAACGCTCGCGACCCCCAGTTTTATCCTGGACGCATCGGCTAAGACGTTACGTTTTTTACACCTTCTTTTCCTCATCTGTGTTACGGGTTCGAACCTGGCTGCCTACTACCACTTTTTTTTAAACACCTCTTTTCACCTAAACTACCTACTGTTGTTTTTATCTCCCTCTCCGCTCCTACCACTTTTTTTCCGGGGTTCCTTACTAGACCACCCCGACACATCCGGACAATGCCGGATACCCCCGCTAGTCTCTATTTAAGTCACATCGTGTTATACTTAAGTGCAGGATAATTTTCTGGTCCCTAACAAACATGAGTTACCTTAGCGTATTATTGTACAAAATTCCTTTTGTGTTTTCCATGTACAAACTGTATTTTTCCCCTTTTGAGAAATAAACGAAAAAATACAAACAAAAAGGAAAGAAGATTAAGCAGCTCGAAAGAATAATATATCCTTATTCTTTGTAGACGCACTTGCCAACCGTAAAATAATGTTATATCTATATGTTTTTTAAGATGAAAAGCTTTTCGAAAATATGGAGCTGGAAACGACCTATTGTTTTTATCGCTGTCGCGTAGAGGAGCGTCCCTTCCTTTGCGATGAATGACCTCTAACAACACCAGTCATCAACGGCGCTGGCGCTTTCTTTTAAAGACGTTTTATCATCACGAGAACTCGTAAAAAATATAAGCGCACTGACACTTCATTATACCAAATACGTTTGGAGAAGGGGAAAAAAAGGAAGATAGACACGTGCTTTCGAGGGCGGGGTGAACTAGTTTTGCCCTATATTGAAAGGATTATTTAGGTTGAGTCTAGCGAGGGCCGGGTAAAGGCCGCGCGGGTGCAGTTCTGTATTTCGTATCAAAGAGAAATCGCCCGCTAAGTTTTCTGAAATATGATCGGCTTGGCCCGTATGCCAAATAGACTGAGGTTGGATCAGCTCTGAAGAGCACGTTTCGTAGGTGAGGACCTCACATATAATCTTGTTCTTTTTTTTAAGTCACAACTTATTAAGGCTCTAAGGCCACTCGAGGAAAGGGTTAATGAGTGTACTGTAGTCAACAACAGCGTATTAATAGTGGTGGCAATGATGTAAAAATGGATTATTTATGGGTGCGGTTCAACAGGAACTTGTTTGCATTACACTTGAAGACGACTATATTGTAGTAAGCTAGAAAGCAGGCCAGCGGAGCAGAGTTTCACAGATGGGCAATTCTAGGAAAAAATCTTTGTTCATAGAATTTAGGTTTAGATTTAGACACCGATACAGTGTGGGGAAAACTGTTTATAGTGGTTGTAGCTGGACGAGTGTTTGTGTGTGTGCGCACGCGCCTGTATATGTGAAAGTTTAGCAAGGGAGGAAACGTAGATTGAAGTTCAGACGAGCACTTGCCATGAAAATAACGATAGAACAGAGACTGTCTCGCAACGTGTCTTCTCTGGGAAAAAGGTTGCAGGGAAGAAAAAAGGGCAGCACCTACGAGGTTTCAAATCCGATTTTGAACTTTGTAAAGGCAGGATAGAGTCCTCCGGGCAGTCCCCGCCCAGCTATCTTGACAGTACTCAGTTTTAGGAGTATCTGGTTCTTATACAGATAGAGGATTACGTCGGAGTTACCAAAACTAAGTTTAGTAGATGACTTGCGAGTAAAATCTTGATGTAAAGAGTTAAATATACTACTACCAGGTCAGAAAAAAGTCAACAATGAATGTTATATTTGTAGATTCTGACCCAGAAAAAAGAAATACATCCCCCTTTGTCAGGAACATCGCTCATAGAATGTGAAGACTAAAGGACATAATAAAAGAAGTGCGAGATATGATGGTAGCCGAAAGCAAACAACGTTCACTTTCTCCTCTATTATACATAATGTATATATATATATATATATATATATATATATATATATATATATATATATATATATATATATATATATATATATATATAGTAATTTATAAAATATATATGACGATTAAGCTACACTGAATATTCCGCGTTTCATCCACTCTAGGACTCTTCAGGCTGAAGAGTTCTAGAGTGGATGAAACGCGGAATATTCAGTGTAGCTTAATCGACATATATATTTTATAAATTACTAACTAGCTCTACCTACGTATTGAGCACTTTTGAAGTAAATACTTAAAGTTTACGCATAAATCTATACTTTCGTATATTAATTTTATGTGAGTAAATTAAGTAGTTATATATATATATATATATATATATATATATATATATATATATATATATATAATCATGCAATCCGTCAGTCTTGCCGATCACTGATCGGGGCCTCTGTGCTTTATCCCTCGGTGTTGGCGTAATCCTCTTTCTGTGTGAAACGTCCGGTCACAGGCACCGCATATGTGGGTGCCAAGGTTGTGTCGTCGATAATGTCTTAGCTCTAAGGCTTCTCCAATCTTTCTCTCCATTTCTTCCTTCCCTTTGTGGAGACTGTTCCGCCAGCTACTCATTTCTTTGGCTTTTTCTCCCCACTCTCGACATCGATGTTCATCGTCTTCAGTTGCAGCTTTGTGACATCTTTGAAGCGAAGCTTTTGCCCTCTTACCTTGCGGGTTTCATTTTCCAGTTCCCCATAGAAAATCATCTTTGAGATTCGGTTGTCTTTCTATTCTGGCAATGTGCCTGGTCCATCATAGTTGCATAGTAGTAACGGTAGCTTCCACGCTGTCTAGGTTTATTCTCGTGAAAACATCCATGTTTGAAACGTACACACTCTATATGATCATCATGATACTTTTCAGGTGTCTCTGCTGGACGGCTTCCAGTCTCCTTAGGTCTCTGCTGAGTACAGCAAGACTGGCAGGGCGACGGCTTTGTAGACTCTGCACTTTGTGTCTAGCTGAATACCGGTCCTTTTCCAGAGCCGCTTTTCTAGCTTACCAAAGGAGGCACATGTGCTTTGGATTCGCCAGCTTATTTCTTTGGCAGTGCTTAGAGTGTTTCCAAGATATCTAAAGTTTTCAACAACTTTTAGCACCTCACCGTTGATTGCTATTATAGGCTGTTGGGGATGGCTGTAATTTGGTGAGGGCTGATACATCACTTCTGTCTTCTCTATATTGATTTGTAGGCTGACCTTCCTGGCTGTTTGAGAGAAGATATCAACTATCCTCTGCATCTGAGCTTGATTGTGAACTATCAGAGCAGTGTCGTCTGCAAACAGCAGTTCTGTTATCAGTTCCTTCTTGGTCTTGGTCTTCAGTCTTGCAAGGTTGCACAGTTTCCCATCGGAACATATACGGACGAAGACACCTTCTTCGATGTTTTGATG
The DNA here is from genome assembly GCF_053919585.1 of Euprymna scolopes. Classification (NCBI taxonomy): domain Eukaryota; kingdom Metazoa; phylum Mollusca; class Cephalopoda; order Sepiida; family Sepiolidae; genus Euprymna; species Euprymna scolopes. The sequence continues at coordinate 103,773,401 of NC_136483.1, read as the reverse complement.
AAGCAGCATTAGAACGGTTGTTAGAAATAGGGTGAACAGTGTTGGGGCCAGTACGCACATTTTTTTGGTGTCGTGGTTTACTTCCAAGAGTTCACTTTCTAGGTTCCCTACAACTCCCCATTTTTGTCCCTTCGTGAAATTGTTTGTTAATTCCCACGAATCCGAACACTTTAAGAACTTTCCACAGCAGTTTTCGGTCAACCATATCAAATGCTTTGCGGAAGTCTACAAAGACTATGTAGAGCTCCCGGTACTGTCCAATGGTCTTTTTTCTTGGATCTGCCGTAGGATGAAAATCATATCTATTGTAGATCTTTCATGCCTGAACCCGCACTGTGATTCGGTTAGGACCATTTCTGCCAGTCTCGTTAGAAGAGCTTGCCCCACTTTAGCTATTATTTCTTGGTAATGGTCAGCAAGGATATACCTCGGTAGTTTCTGCAGTCCTACAGGAGTAGTAATGGTTATCCGATTGTTGGAAGTAAGTGTTCGGAATTTTCAGCTCAAATTCTGTGCACAAACAGAGCAGCAGTTCTCCATTTGAATTGGGTTTCCAAACTTTCTGAGAACAGGGCTTCATGTATTGTAGTCATGGCCCACTCTGGCATTGAAGTCACCGAGGAGAACTCGCTTATCCGCTCCAGGGACGTTTGCTTTGGTGTCTTTCATCTGACAGTAAAAGGCCTCCTTTTCCTCGTCTGGGTAGATCATTGTCGGTGCGTAAACATTGATGATGGTGATGCTACGGTTATAGGACGTGGTGATTTACAGTGTTATTATCCTTTCAAAGACTTCGCTAGGACTCTCTGTGAGTCTGTTGGCTAAGTCATTTTTGATCGCAAACGTGACTCAAGCTCTTTTAGGTTGATCCTCCCACTGTTCTGAGGATATATATATATATATATATATATATATATATATATATATATATATATATATATCCTCTCTCTCTCTCTCTCTCTCTCTATATATATATATATATATATATATATATATATATATAAAAAGAGAGAGAGAGAGAGAGAACTTGAATGCTTACTGGATAAAACGTGAATGCCTACTGGAGAGAATTTGAATGCCTACTAGACACTATCCTCGTTTTTTGATCGCAAACGTGACTCAAGCTCTTTTAGGTTGATCCTCCCACTGTTCTGAGGATATATATATATATATCCTCTCTCTCTCTCTCTCTCTCTCTCTATATATATATATATATATATATATATATATATATATATATATATAACAAGAGAGAGAGAGAGAACTTGAATGCTTACTGGATAAAACGTGAATGCCTACTGGAGAGAATTTGAATGCCTACTAGACACTATCCTCGCGTGTCTAAAGTCTCTCTGTACAGGGGTTTGTCAGGACAACCTGGTATAAATATACTTTCCCCAACGAGTAAACCCTGACTAAATATTCAAAATCACATAGTATTCGCGGCACAGTGGCTTATACGAGGAATGTTGCACCTTCTCCATATGATGTTGCCTCAAATAACAGCACTAAGCTGGATACTCCACCAGACCAGATGTATTCGTATCCTGAAATCCAGTACGACAAAGAGACCACAGGAAAGGTAGACTATAACATACTTAACATCAATTGGGGAGGGGAAAAGTAATGTACTTAACTTCTTTACTAATTGAGCATTTGAGACATAAAGGAAATTTAACGCAATCTTCGAACATCTATACATCTCACCAAGTGTTAGCCCCCTTGGAAGAGGCCCCTCAATATTTTGAAAACATCGACTGAAGTAAAATGAAACAAAAAAAGTAAACTATATAGGATGGACTCTCCTATCGATTCGACGTATGAGCTCTCGCCACAACAACTAAGTTGCTCGGAAATCAACACAGATATATATATATATATATATATATATATATATATATATATATATATATATATAAATATATGCATATACATATGTATATATATATATGTATATATATATGTATATATATGTATATGTATATATATACATATATATATACATATGTATATACATATATATACATATATGTATATATATGTATATATATATGCATATATATGTGTGTATATATATATATATATATATATAATCCATATTATACAGTAAAACCCCGGGATACGGCATTAAAAATTAGGAACAAAATACTATACAGTATAAAATACATATGTATATAATTAAATAACATTATAAAACACAACGAATGTCGGGGAAAACGCCGTAACAGGAGCCGAAAGACATTGCATTTCCCATCATAACCTAATAAACCGTTTCCTAGAGCCACAGTATATATATATATATATATATATATATATATATATATATATATATATACAAGTAGGCCGTCCGGTCGTAAAATATGTTTAAATAAGATATTTTTATTAATGCAGATTTTGTATTTATAATCATGTTATATTGGACCCCATATATAGTAATGATTTAAGAAGTTAAAAAGTGCGCCACCACCGAGAACCGAAACGTTTAGTTTATGATTTACTTCTTCTTTGGACGTTAATACATGAGCTATGAATACATGTTCGCTGAAAGTCAAAAAGTTAAACATAAACCAATGTCTATTACGTTACGCATGCATATTCATAATGCTGTCGTTCGACCTTCACCTGGTAATCTCCATTTATTTAATTTTCACACTTTTGCACTGATTTTCCCCGGCTTAAACACAAATATAAAGTTTCGCATAGGTTCGAATATCCTATATATGATGTTTCATGTCTGCAGACAAAAAAAAAAATCTGACAGAGGAGTTGTTAGGCAAAAGTTTTTATTCAAATGCATAGACAAACATACATAAATATGTGTAGAAAGAGGTTGTGTTTACTATAACCTTTTTACGCAAATATTACGCAAGTATAAATCATGTAGAATATCTGTATAAATATAATTACACGTAATAGTTTACTAAAAATATATACTAGCATGGATACCCGGTGTTGTCCGGGTCAACAATAAATTAGGTTTGGACACACCTGCTATACTTAGGATATTGAGCACTTTTTCATTATTATATGTCACAACTTCATTGTTACTCCCACAACAAATTCAAAAATAAAAGAACGGATGAAAACACGAAAATGTAATCGCACCAAAAAAAGAAGTACGTGACAATCTCCCCACCAGATATTTCAGTAGAAGCGATACGAAGATAAGAAGCTATTCTCCGGATATTGAGCACATTTTTTATGACTCTTTACAAGTTTAAGCGAATTTCTTTTACGCTGACTCAATCGAGAAAGATTGTTTTTAAGGTCTGTTGCAACGAAAACAAACTAAATAATTATGTTTCAAAAATACCAAAGTAAAATTTGTTAAACGAAATAAACGTTTTTATGTTATAAAAAAATGATTAGTTATGACTTATTGTGTTATTAAAAAAAACAAAAAAAGTTAGCAGTTACGATGTAAAAAAAAAAAAGAAGTGATTTACGTAACCCTCGAAATAGGAAATGTTTTGTTGTAATGTAATTAACCGTCGCAAAAAATGCAATTAAATAATACAAACTGAAATTTTTTAAAACTTTTTCAAGTTAAAAAAAAAACAAAAAAAAAACAACTGACAAAAAAAAAAATGTAAATGAAATTTATTTTTTATTTTTTTGTTTTCGTTTTAAATAAGGAATCCTAATCGGTGTAACGATACACCAGAGACATTAAAATGGATGGATAAAGAACGTTTCGGTTACGCATACATTTGTCGTATCCACCCACGCAAATTCTGTCGCAGTAAAAAGTAAATCTGTGCCTCTGCGTGCGGACGTAGTTCAAGATTATACCACGTGACAAGGCGTTCACTTTCTATCCAATTAACGCTAAAAGAAAACACCTTTTTTCTTTAATTCTTTTTCTGATAGTCTCCTCTGGTAGCCGGTAAAACTGTATATAAAGACACTGCGCGCGAAATCAGGTGAGTCAGATTTCCGTTTAGGACGCAGTACCAGAAATGAACAACTCGCTCTGTTTCATGACTAAAATCACTAACATTGATTTCGCGCGCCATGCACCGGAAGCCTCTAAATCGCACTGGATTAATTCCCCCCACCTAAATGACTTTGTGTCACATCAGACATGTATGGAGTAAAATTATCACATTGCTGGAACTCATTCTTCCTTGTCTTTAAAAAAGAAACATTTTTCTCTAAAGAAAAACATGATTGCCTCAGTCGGAAAAGGATTTCTCTTTTTTCCTTTTTGTCACAGTTCATTTTTTTTTACACAGGAATCACGCATATCAAGACACGGAAACCACTCGAGGATAAGGGTTAATGGGTATACATCAGTCAATGTGATTATAGCGTAGTAAACATAAGTAGTGGGAATTTTGTAAATTGTATTACTTAGGAGGACGGTTCATCAAAAACTTGTTTACGTTGGACTTGAAGACAATCAGATTGTAGTCAGCTGGAAAGCAGGCAATCGGAAGAGAGTTCCACAAGCGTGCAGTTCTAAGAAAGAAGCTTTGTTCATGGAATTAACATTTAGGTTTAGGCACAGATAAAGAGTGTGGGAAATTATTGATAGTGATTTTGGCTAGACGAGTGTTTTTCGTGAAAGCTTGACGAGGGGGACCATAGATTGAAGCTCAACTGAGCGCTTGCCATGAAAATAACGATAAAGCAGACACAGGTTCGCAACGTCTCTTCTGTGGGAAAGAGGTTGCAGGGAAGAGAAAAGGGCATCCCCCACTAAGCTACGAAGTCTGTTTTAAACTCTATCAAAGCAGGATAAACTGATTCTAGCAGCTTCTACCAAGATGTGGCAACAGTACTCCTTCGTTGGCCGAACCTGGCTTTTATATAAGTAGAGAATTGCATCAGGAGTGAGATATCTACTGGAGCGGTAGAAGGATCCTGCCATTTTTCCAGCGACCTTGGCAATGGATTTGATATACGTGTTCCATTTCAGGTCAAGAGTAAAGGTCAAGCCCAGAAGCTTTTCAAAACATGGAGCCTCCCCAAGACGAGAGCCATTTATTTCAACCGATGTCAAATTGGCATCAGAGCGTAGATGATGCAGAGATAGAAGCTTGGTTTTAGATGCATTAAAAGTAACCAGCCACCTCTTTCTCCATTGTACCACATGATCAAAATCAGAGGAGAGAGAATCAGAGATAACTTGGTCGTTCACGGTCTTTGATGTGCTACCATAGATTGTAGGGTCGTCTGCGTAAATCTCTACGAATGATGTAAGGATGTGATTTGGAAGATCATTAATGTAAATCAGGAAGAGAGTTGGGCCCAGGATGGACCCCTGAGCGATTCCAGCATTAATACTTAGAGCTTCTGATTTCTACCCATCAACCACTACTCTTATGAGCCTATCAGAGAGAAATGATTTAATAAATGAGAAGAAATTTCCAGCTATACCATAGCTCAAAATCTTGTGAAGTAGGCCTTTATGCTATACCTTATCAAAGGCCTTTGATATGTCAACAGTAATTGCCCTAGAGAGGTAGCCTCCGTCGAGAGATTCGCTAATCCTGTGAGATATAACTGTAAGCACGTCTGCTGTAGATCTAGCAGAACGGAGATCATATTGCACGTCACTAAGAAGGTTGTTTTTGCGGAGATGGTTGACTACTTCTCTATTTAACACAGATTCCAGCGGCTTACTGATGATGCACAGGAGACTTATTGGTAGAAAAATATACAAAGTCTTCGCGACTATAGACAGTTTTCAAATCCATACATCTATTTCTAGAACACTCTTTACAAGAACATTCGACATCTCGTTAAACATTGAACAAAAAAAATTATTTGATTTATTTTTATTGTTAAATAAACCCATATTATGAACTTTCAAATTTGTTTGACTATTATGCAGATTTCCGACATTTTTACGTTGAGTTTTCTTGATGTTGAGTGTATTTGATTTTGTGTTTGAGTCGACGTTATGTGTGTAACTAACATACAACTATTCACTAGCCCAAAGCCACTATCTATTAAGAACACTTAAAACAATGTTCTGGCTATAAACGGTAACTAACATACAACTATTTACTAAAATCGATTTTACTTAATGTAATATGCAAATGAGGTTACCTCTTGAGCTTACATATTGTCAGAATCCTACTATATAGAGAAATAAATGAAATAAAGTTTATGCAAGTAAGTTTTCAGTGTGAAAATTAATTAAGAGAGTAACGGACCTTTTGTATATATTAATCAAATTGGGAACATACATATAAACAAATATAAAAGCATACAAACAGGAATACGAATTTATATATATATATATATATATATATATCATAAATTTTGTGGTGTACAAATATTTCAATTATTAAGGAAAGACATGTCTTGATATTCATGATTAAGAGTATACAAAATAGAGAGACTGGCTGACACACACACACACACACACACACACACACACACACACACACATATATATATATATATATATATATTAGCAGTTCAGCTCGACTTTGCATACGTATATATGTATATATTAAAAAGTTTGACTCCTGTCCAGGAAACCTATATCTAAAATTTCAATTGTTTAGACTCAAAATTGGCTGAATAGTTATATATATATATATATATATATATATATATATATATATATATATATATATATATATATATATATACCTACTTCTTCTCAACAAGGATTGTAGTTATCCAACCACTGAAAACCCGAGCCGATTTTAACAAGAGTTTACACTCCAAAAGACGATGTTATCTAAAAGGCTAATCAAGCGTGCAATATATGCAGGGCTGTACATTGCGAGTGAAACAGTCGCATTTTCGAGTAATTTTTTCCAAGTGGTGACTATAAATAGTGAAACGCTTTTCTTTTTGCGATTGTATTTCTTTCACTGACAATCTTCCAAGACTTACTACCAAGTGAAAAGTATCTTTTCAACTTTTTTTTTTAATAAAATAAATTACTTAAACAATAAAAGATGAACAATATACTCTGTTTTTTTTAACGAAGGCTGCTTAAAAAACATTTGAAGAAAACAAAATGTTTACACCTTCAAGTATCAACACAATACTTGTTGTATATTTAGAATTACTCTTATTTAAAAATATACAGAAAAATCTTTATGATATATATACTTGTCACAGAACGAAGATGTCATATCCTAAAAATCATGAGGGTTTGGCTAGTAAACGAAAATATTTAGTTGTCAAAGGTCAACTTAAGATAAATTTGTTCATAGAGCCCTTATATATATATATATATATATATATATATATATATATATATATATATATATATATATATAATGCTAAGTTCCAGCCGACATGTTGTGGAACACAGTTGATGAAAACCCTCTTATATGTGTCACGTACGTCATAATTTTATCCCTTCAACATTTTGATATAATGTGAGTTACTTTGTTGGTGGGTTTGTAATGAAATAACCAGCCATACGATGTCTAAAAGTTATTATTTTAGTGATAGATGGGGGCGATAATGTGGATTTACTCATGAAAAATAATAGCAGAAATTAGTAACATACCATAGCCTATGTATCAATGTTTTTATTTTAGTAAGAGTGGTGGCGATAATGTAAGTTAAATCATGTGACATGGTTGTTGAAATTAGTAACATATCAAAAAATTATGAAAAATGATTAAATGTGAGTTATTTGGATGATGTGTTTGTAATGAAAAACCAGCTAAGACAATGTCTTAAAATTATTATTTTAGACAGGTGAGCGATAATGTGGGTTAAATTGTCGAAATGTGTAACAATCCAAGAATTATGGGATTCAACGAGATACGTTAACATATATACTTACAGATTACCAGGAGTCACCCTGGATTCAATGAGATACATGCAAATGTATGCAAGCAGAATACATGGTCAGCTGGGATGTAATGAGATAGATGCAAATATATACTAGCAGAATACTTGGCGTTGCCTTGGATTCAATTAGATTGATTGAGATATATACTAGTAAAACACCCAGCGTTGCCCGGGATTGAATGAAATAGGTGAGAATATATATTAGCAAAATACCTGGCATCGCTTGGGATTTGATGAGATAAATGTGTTGCATATTACCTGTCCTTGCATATATATGCTGTAAATTACCTACCCTAGGTAAGATACAATTATTTCATATGTGTAATACCCGTCTTAAGTAGGTAAAATATTCTTTTGCTCGAAATAGCAAATGATACATAAACATACAAAATTCCTCTCTCATAAGAATAATAAATATATTACAAAACCAAATTAAATTTTTTCATTGTTTATACGGTCCCGAGCAACGCCGGGTAGCCCCGCTAGTATATATATATATATATATATATATATATGTGTGTGTGTGTGTATGTGTGTGTGTGTATGTGTGTGTGTATGATTATTTCCACAATCAAATAAAGTCGCAGCTCATACGAATCATGAAAGCTGTAGGCCGGAAGTCCAAAACGTAACTTTCGCCCTCATTTCGAATCATCAGTTGAACATATCCGAACTCGGAATTCGAAACCCGAGTCACCTGCATACGAGGCGATTACCATGCATCCTGGGCCACCGCGCCATTTGAATGACACAGATGAAGCAAACTGCGGCGAAGGTCGAGTATAAAATATACCTACTTCTACTCAACGAGGGGTGTAGTCGTCCAACCACTAAGAACCCATCGATGTCTAACAAGTAGGATTTTACACTCGTTAGGGCGATGTTATCCAACAAGCTAACCGAGCGAGCAAATTAATATTAAATTTTTTAATATGAAATGATATCATCTCATATATATATAAGGAATTTTGTGTGTGTGTGTGTGTGAGTTTCATATAGACTCGGAAACGGTTGAGTTGATTATTTTTTAATTTCACACGAAGGTATTTGATGTGTCTGGGAGTGCTTATACGTATGTTTTGTATCGAAATTCTCCTAACAAGTATCGAAAATCGATAATCGAAAATCGATAATCGAACAAATTCGATTTAAGAAGGAAGTCCGATTTTGACCAATCTTAACACTCTAATACGTCACCTAACATCACAAATGCATTTGAGAAGTTTTATCACCTCACAAGCAGAAAGACCCAACACATAACATCAACTGTAGATTCTTTTATAAGACAGGTGTGCGTTCGAAATAAATGTTTCTTTTTAGAGGACAATTGAACCGTGATACTTGACTTTTGTACGTTTCAATTAAATTCCAGGGATTATGTAAAAATAATGTCATAAACTCAGCAGTTGGTTCTTTGATAAGACACGAGCATATTCGACATAAATTTTTGTTTAGTGCAAAACTGAATCATTATACTTGACTTTTGCATTTTAAACTTTAAATGAAGCGATTATTTGCTGATAATTTAATAAAATCAACAGTAGATTCTCTACAGTACAATGTAAAGTACACTGTATTGTATATTAAGTCACCGCGAGGAGGCATGTGAAGCTTCCTCTCGGTACACTACGAGGTGGTCTCTAGAGCAGGCAATTAATCGATTTTATCAAAAAATAAGCAATTTCACCGATTTTGATGACAATAAAAGTATGGGAGAGTGGAGCATTTGTTGATCTTCATTAAATCCCGGACAAGGTCAGGTCTCCCTGCTAATTCCCTATATGTATAGAATTACAGCGGTCGGAACGCTGTGAATATATTAATAACAATAAAATGAGAAATTTAAAAAGAAGTGCTGTCCCAGTTTCCGGTTAAAAAGAAATCTCAAGCGTACATTTAAGGTGAAAAAATAAAACCTTTAAAAAAAAATCCAAACGTTTATAATTTTCTAGACTAATTAAATTTTACACATCTGAAGATATGTTTTGGATAAAGTCTTTCAAATAATTCAAGTCTGCAACGACGTGTGGTGCATATCAAACATTAGACGGTTCAATTAGCCAGAAACGTGATGAGAAGTGTTTCCTGCCATGGAACATCCTCGAAAAAAAAAAAGATGGTTTTGGGGCGCCGCATCCAAATTTATAACAGCTGGGGTCTATTTCCTGCCTCCTGGAATAACAACTAACGATTCACAGCGTTTATATGTAACTTCGACAGAAAAAAAAAAAAAAGAAACGAAACTGAGGATACAGAGTGAGTCAGAAGCAACTGTGAACGCAGCAATCACTTTGAACACTTACGCGAAAGCGCCAGGACACAAAATATTTCCATTGGTTCTGTCTAATTTAAATAGGTGCTTTCGCTTTGCTCCACGGCACTTCTCGAAGCCAGAGTTGCACCAAAATAAAGGCAATTCTGATCGTTTGGTGGTTTGCAACCGGTCTCATGCATTGCAGTTTTTTCAATGCAGGCGAAACTATTATGGCAGAGAAGTACTGTCAATTTTCCGCCTTTTTAACTTCTCTTGTTTTTGGATGTTTTAAATTTTTATCGCGGGTTTTTTCTCGTTATGTACTGAATATTTGTTAATGAAACCTATATAAAATATTAGGTTGACGAGAAAGTTCTTGCGGAATTTTAAATTTTGATTTCAAATGATGCATTTTCGAATAAGTCTTCGTTATAATACCTTTACTTTATATATCATTTTAAAGAGCGTTTTAGGCTCTATCTAATCGTTTAAATTACAATCATTTTAAAACAATTGTCTTCCTTGTAGAACTTTCAATAAAAGATGGAAAAAAAATCAAATTCGCCCAATTTTATTATTTCAATTCAAACCAGGCCGAAAAGCTGCTGAAACAGCTCGCGATATCAACGAAGCGTTTGACCCAAGAACTACTACTGAACGCATAGCACAATGGTGGTTTAAGAAATTTCGTGGCGGCGACGAGTCTTGAAGATGATGAGCATAGTGGTCGCCCATCGGATGTTGACAACGATCAATTAAGAGCTTTAGTCGAACGATATTCACGCACAACTGTGCGAGAACTTGCTTCTAAATTAGACGTAATGTATACGACGATTTTCAACTACTAAAGAGAAATTAGAAAAAAGACTATATAAATTAGTGCTTCACAAATTGAACGACAACAAAAAAAAATGCCGTTATGAGGTGTCATTTTCCATTCTTTTGCGCGTTTCTCGACCGGGTTGTGACTTGCGATGCAAAAGGGAGCCTTTATGACAACTTGCGACGTTCTGCTCAGTGGTTAAACATCGACGAAGCTCCACGGCACTTCTCGAAGCCAGAGTTGCATCAAAACAAAGGCCATTCTGACTGTTTGATGGTTTCATCCATTGCGATCAGTCTTATCCATTACAGTTTATTTTTAATGCAGACGAAACCATTGTGGCAGAGAAGTACTGTCAACAAATGGATGAAATGCAATGCATAAGAAACTTCGTCAAGAAAACCTAGAATTAGTCAACAGAAAAGGCCAAATTCTCCTTCACGACAATGACCGACCGCACGTAGCTAAACCGACCCTGCAGAAGTTGAACGAATTTGCCTACGAAACTCCCCCTCATCCTCCATTTTTTTTCTGTTTTTCGTTCTTAACACTTTTCTTTTTATAGAAAATTTAATAATTTTGCATTTAAAAGTTTTCGCTTGAAAATTTAAGATTGTCTTATCCTTAAGATATTACATAGAATGATAGGGCTGCATAGTGGTAGTAGGAGGCGAAATATAGATGAAGAGAAAGGGAGAGGGAGTAAGAGACACATATATACTAATAGAGAGTGGAAAATCTATATTATACTAATACTAAAACTGTATCAGCTTGTCACGATGTTTGCCATGTTATTTGAGAAATGTGTTTTATTTTTTTACCAATCACTTAAAAAGATAATTTTTCTTCTAAAAGTTGGGAACTTGGTTTTACTAGTGCCTTGGGCTATGATTAATTATATTTAGTGCTTTCCTTAGTGCTCTAGAGGCCTCCATAGTTTTATTTTGTCACTTCTCACTTATGAAATGTTTTCTTTATTATATTTTTATTGGGAGTGGTAGATAGACAGGTGAAAACATAATTACGTACTTACATGTTAGTTCGAAATTAGTATAAATTCCAAATATCAAGGAAAATAGTCCAGTAAAAAAAATTACAAGAATATGATAGGATTCTTGTGTAGATGTGCCGTCTTTTAGATAACACATTCCAGATGAAAACATTATTACGTATTTACATGTCCAAGAAAGAAAAAAATACTTTTCTACTTACGTATTATTTGGATTTTTCGGACTACTGTTCTCATGTTGAGTTTCATTTTCACAACATTTAGATCGATGTAACTTCCGACCATCTTCAGGTGGGAAAGAAAGTAAATACTAGCTAAACTTTACACTGTAACCAAAACTCGAGTAGGGCTCCGCGAACGGCGGCGCTTCATTTCTGCTTGCTTCCGTTGTGATCTAAAAAGAGACCGAGCTACCTCTCTCCGCCGGAAGTCACGTGATTTCATTTAATCGACTTCCGATTTTAAGTTAACTTTAGGATGTCACTTAAACCCTTCCAATTAAACACTCTTTTCCTTATCTAACACGACTTTTAAAAAATACAGGGTGTCCCAAAAGAAGCTGATAGTTAAAAAAAATTCATAACTTTCTTAATTTTGTATGTTTTTCTTTTATTTTTTCAGATCATCTACAGTAACCCTTCTAAGGTCATTATCAGTCGTTACACTACCGAGAAGCGGATATTTGTCGTAGAGTCGTATTTTCGGTTGAATGAGTTAATATCAGAAACTCAAAGAAAATTTCGACAAAACTTCTACACAAGAAATTCCCCTACTCCCAATGCAATAAAAGCTATGGTGGCTAGATTTCATGAGCAAGGGTCTGTATGTGACCTCCCTAAATCTGGTAGATCCCGTACGGCAAGAAGTGATGAGAATCGTCAGAGATTAGCAAAGAGTGTGGCCGAGGATCCATCCACATCAGTAAGAAGGAGATCAAGTCAAATTGGGGTCTCTCGATCATCTCTTCACAGAATGCTTCATGAAGAGGGCAAATTTCCATAAAAAATTCAATTGGTGCAAGAGCTTCAGCCACACGGTCAGGAAAAAAGGCTGGAATACGCCATACAATTCCAAGATTTGGCATCCAAACTTTCTCAAAAACCTCATTTTGTCCGATGAGGCCCATTTTCATCTGAATAGGGTTCATAAATAAGCAAAATTGCAGATTTTGGAGATCAGAAAATCCCCATGCAACAGCGCAACGGCAATTACACTATCAAAAATGTACAGTATGGTGTGGAGTAACGGCGGATGAAGTAATCGGAATTGGTAGACATTTGAGTAACATAATTTTTCAAAACTAAAATTAGACCTTGTGAAAAACATACCCTAGATTAAATTTTGTAAATAAAATTAGAATAAGAAGACTATGGTATCTTACTATAACTGAAAACAATTACGGAGAGGCTCATCTACCTACACATGAAAATTGGTAAGCATAACTTTAATATTGCAGAAATTAATCAAATTTAAAATCCGTCAGTTTTTTTTTTGGACAGCCTGTATATAAAACTAAATAGCAAATTTGGCTTAAATCAAAATAGTTTGGATGACGGGTTTTATTCTTTCTATATTAACAACACCAGAAAAGTCGTTCTCAAAATTCAATTATGGCTTTTTATTGTAATTCAAGTATTTCATTTAGAATAAAATGTAGAATCTCAATTGAAATAATTTGATAGGTTATAATCCCTTTTCAGAATAGAAAATTTCTTAAAGCAATGGGGGTAAGATGTACAAAAGCCAAAAATGGTATCTGCTTATCGAATGGAAAACTTGCCTCTAGTAAAAGACATCCAAATATTATATCTCTTGGCGCTTTATGAGGATGGCCTTGAGACGTTCCTATTGTTTGTTCAATATATGGACATGCATGTTTTCTAGTGTCTTTGTATAAATGCCGCTTGTGTGTGCGTTATCGGTATAATTGAAAATTAATACACACCGGTAAATCACCTACCCCTCTAAAAGAAAATAGGATTCTATTTTCGGGCGATTATGTGAATATATTGAGAAAAACTTGACTGAAAGAAGAAAAGATATTTTAGAATTCAAGATGGAAGATCAGTTTCGCATACAAATTGAACGTAAAATGATCTCAATTTCCGGAATTCCATTCAAACAATTTAGGTCAGTTGACCAAATATTATTTTGCTGTGGGAGATAAATCCGGTGCGTTTTTTTGTTTTTTTTTTTAGAGAAAGAGAGAAAGAGAGAGAGAGAGTGAGAGAGAGAGAGAGAGAGAGAGAGAGAGAGAGGGGGGGTACGACATTGTCATTCGGACTTAAGGCGAGCAGTAAAAATTATTGTTAACTGCACAAAAAAATTAAAAAAAAAAAAAACACCTAAAACTAAAACGGGAATAGTGGATCAATTTAAATAAAATTTATATACGAAACTGACCCTCCATTTTAAAATCTACGTAATTACCATTTTTTTTTCTTTTCGCTAAGTTTTTCAGAACGTTCACACGTTATCGGCTAAATTTTACTTTTTGGGATAGGGTGCAGTATTTGATTTAGCGGAGGTTGTTAGTCTACAAAATTATCGTATTATCTACGTTATAAATAACAATTCTTCGAATACCATTATGAAGTGACTGGAATTTCATAACAATTATTCGTTTCATTTTTTTTTAAATATGATTTTAACTGTCACTGAAATGCGCCACGGAAGTCCCTATAAAGTCCGGTAAATTGGTATAGTCGGTTTTGCACTGGATGACTCGGTCAGCAATCTTTTTTTTTCCGGTTGTTGTATAAAGTTGTATATAAAAAAAGTAGCTTACAAAAATAAAACACAGCTGACCCGGCGTTCATTGCTGCTTCTATTCCGATTATATTCTTATATGGTGAAAAGTGAAAGAAGAGAAGGGAATAGGAGAAACAGCAAGAGAAAAGAATATTGAGAGAAAAAAAGAGAGGGAGGGAGGGAGGGAGAGAGAGAGAGAGAGAGAGAGAGAGAGAGAGAGAGAGAGAGAGAGAGAGAGAGTAAGAGGATGAAATAAAGGGAGAGTGTCGAGCGCTCGTTTTATTAACGCGGGATGTTTTGTGTTCAAGTCCCATACTGTTCATAGAAATACTCAAGCATCATTCATTCCATACGAATCAGATGATTATTGTTGGCATTCGTTTTCTCGATATCTTTCTAGTTAGAATTCTTTCTAGAAATTATCAAGGAGAGTAGAAAGTGCGCCTCGGGTTTACTTTCTACTTGTAACTCTCGCATCCGTATTTTGTCACTTCGGCCTCATATGCGTGATGTTTCTGACAATGGAAGAACTATTGCTGTTTTCTGGGTTGGAAAATATCCACCTAACGCTTATCATTGGCCGTTTTTGACCTTGAAGTATAATTTTTTAGCTTCTTTACTTCAAGTGGCTTCACGCCTTGCTTGGAGCGATTTTCTATCGAGTAATTATAGGAGGAACCACGTGAAGGTTGCCAACATTCCTAAGTGAAAATATGTTCTGTGTAACGAACTGGATTCGAATTTAGCATGATCAGGCTGTCAGTCCGTATCGTTAACCACTTAGCCAATGTCCCCTCCCGGCGCCCCTTCTAAGAGTACGGACAGTTGCTAGAATAAAATAAACTAACCCTAATAAAGCAGGTGAAGCAGTCGCAAAAGTCTAAATATTAACACCAATTGCGTGCGTTTCCTTAGCAAATCAATATTTTTGGTAAAAGAAAAAAAATGGCAAAGTGCAACCGATGCCTCTGCTCAGTCTCGATAGACAAAGGATACCCCCTGTAGGGCCAGCTGCGCGTGTAATTCTGTGGCAAGGGTTGCGCAATCTACAACCACACATCTCCTGAATCGGAGTAAGAGAAAGAGAGATGGTGGTAAAGGTATCTAAACCAATGTTTCCTAACTTCTTTTTTTTACCTTCGTGGAACCCGTCCAATAATAATGATGTCTCCACAAACCCCTACACAATAAAATAGTTAACAATCTTATTCATTTCTCCTTTCTGATACAAGTAATATTTTTTTTTATAACTGATTCGTTGTTTTTAATTTTTTTTTTTCAAATTTATTGGCAGTTTTGAAAAAAAAAAGAAACGTATTTTTCTTACAACTATTTCAAATAAACAATAACTGAATCCTTTTTCAGTTTATTCACAATTCAAAAATAATTGAAATAATAATATCTACACAGATTAAAAAAAAAAATGAGATTCGGACCCCATCTCTAAAAAATGCATTTGCGTAGATGTAATAAAGCATAATGCAGTAGAAACCCCGGGGTACAATGCCCCTAGGATACGTTTTTTATTCAGGTTACAATATAGAATATGATGTCTTGCCGGCCCCTGGTTACAGTATTTCCCCGCCTTGCGGTGTTATTTATAATGTTATTTGATTATATACATGTGTATTATATACTGTTCTGTAGTTTGTTACTAATTTTTAATATGTATTGTATAAAATTTTGCTTAGGCCCCGCCATACCGCGATTTCACCTTACGATCCCAACCCCTGGAACGGATTAATGCTGTATCCCGGGGTTCTATTATATTCTGATAATAAGTCTATTTACCAATATCCCTTAAAGGAACCAATTGTAAGCTCTGAAGTGTAACAGAGCGCGGACGCGCGTATGCAAATGCATGCGAAATGACGTCACTGTAAGGAAAAAGACTATAAAAAGGAGAGATAACACGTTAGATAGGACGATCACGTGAGAGACGTCGCAGCCGTAACGAAAAGACACGTGCGGCGGAAGAATGAAAACATATATTTCGTTGTTACGAAAAAGTGAGTTCGTGTGTGCTTGGTTAGGAAACTCTGCTCTAAACAGACCAAATGTATTAAAATCCATCCGAATACAATTGTCTATCATGGTCTACTCAAAACGCAAGACAACCGTTTTTGGAATTATGAATTTTATACGCGATCTAAAAAAGATCCATTTCCATGTTGCTAGAAGCCAAGAATCGTTTAAAAAAAAGAATGTTCATTCTCTTGAGAATTGATTGCTTGAGCGATGGAATTATTTACGATCCTTAAAGACTTTTTAAATCACTTGCGATTCTCCATAGAGATTCAGTGTTCGGTAATATTACAAGCAATTAATAAAGAACCGTGAGCATTTGGTGTCAGTGTCATGGGTTTACTGTTAAGCCTACTTTGACTTTCTGGTTTCTGCTGAGTCATGTCGGTTTATCAAATAAATACCACCCGCCATTTTGAACGGTTTCAGTAATATTCTTTGTCGTTTTGTGATGATAAAAATGTCAGTTTGGGTACAAAATGGAGGCGTAACCTAAAGATTTGTCCTCTTCGTTGGTTTTTGAAATGTAAGTATTGTTTCGCTCATATAAATTCAATGGAAAATGTCTGATTTAATCAGACGTATAAAAAAATCCTGGCTATTTAGTACAATTATAGAAAGAGTGAACGAAATGGGGATTATTTTAGGGATTTAGCAGCTTAGCGTGCAAAGAAAAAGAATGGTAGAGAAGAAAGTTAGAGAGAGAAAGAAGGAGTGAAGAAAGCATAAAGAAGAGAAATAGAGATGTGAGAAAGGGAGGAAAACAGAAGGGGAGCGAGAAAAAAGGAGAGAAAGATAGAAAAGAAAGGGGTATAATTAGAGAAAAGACGAAGAAAAGAAACAAGAGAAAAGAGAGGGAGAAGAAAGAGGGGTATAAGAGAGATAGAGCGAGAAAGAGAGAAAGCGATTAAGAAGAGATAGATATAATAAGAAAGAGCAAGAAAAAGAAAAAGGGCGAGGAATATGAGAGAAGGAAGAGAGAGAGAGAGCAGCGAAAGTAAGGGAGAGATAAGGAAGAGGGAAGAGAGAAGAGAGAAAGGGAGAGAGAAAG
The DNA here is from genome assembly GCF_053919585.1 of Euprymna scolopes. Classification (NCBI taxonomy): domain Eukaryota; kingdom Metazoa; phylum Mollusca; class Cephalopoda; order Sepiida; family Sepiolidae; genus Euprymna; species Euprymna scolopes. Next base: position 103,755,712 of record NC_136483.1, on the reverse strand, counting down.
GGGAAGAGAGAGAAGAGAGGGAAGTAGGAAAACAGCGGGAGAAAAAAAGAGAAAGAAACGGGTAAGAAGTAAGAATAAGAGAAACGCACACACACACAAACACACACACACACACACACACATATATATAAAGCTGAATGTGTGTGTGTGTGTGTGTGATCACGGATAGGTTCCTATATGGTTGAGTATTTTAAACAACTGATTACATATAATGATAGAAGATGTATCGAGAAACAGGAATGGGTATGTTTGATCTGGTTCATTAAAATTGTGGGGTCTGCGTTCGTACCTGGTCCACAAAGTATGGAAATAAATGTTAAAATTAAAAAAAAAAAAAACGTTTACAAGTGTTTTTGATATAGATGTACATAATAATACTTTGATAAGTATGTTTTAACTTAAATAGGGATGGTATTATAAAATTGTGGGGTCTGCGTTCGCGCCTGGCCTCCATAGAATGAAAATAGGCACAAACTTTAATAAAGACTTTTCATATCTATCTGCGTAAGTATACTTTGATAATTATGTTTCAGTTTGAAGAAATATGGTATAATAAAAGTATGGGGTGTTCGTTCGCGCCTGACCTCCATAGAATAGAAATATGTCACAAAGTTTAGCAAGGTTTTTTAATATAGATCCACAGAATATTGTGATAAGTGTTTCAGTATGAACAGGTATGGTATAATAAATTATGGGGTTTATCTATTTTATTTTTACTTTCATCATATTTTGCTTTGGTTTTGATACCCCCAAATTCGAATCTATCTCTTTACAACCATTCTTTTTCATAACCTATTATACTTTCATAAATCAGAGTCCATTTCTTGTAGGCTGTTTTTGAACCCAGTCAACGACGGGTACTTTTGGTAATATATATATATATATATATATATATATATATATATATATATATATATAATGCTCCTTATCTTGAGTTGAGCATATTGCCACGAATTACCATTAGCGTATAAAGAGATGCTTTTTGTGTAAACAAATCGAGCTTAGGTCAAAACATCGTTAATTCACGACTCACACAGCAGCCGCCGATTAGCGTAATGGTTAGAAGCCTTGACTGTCGTACAGGCAGTCGGGTCTCAATCCTGGCTTGAGGTAGTTGCTTGTCTAGCCGCACTGATGAGCTGCGAAACAGTACTATGTGGATGACTATATATATATATATATACAGAGAGAGAGAGAGAGAGAGAGAGAGGGGGGTCAGGAAGAAAGAAAATAGAGAAAGGGAGAGGAGGGAGCTAGAACCAAATAGGGAGCTAATCTTAGAATAAAGATATAAATCAAATGCCTTTTGGCTTTTCACAATTTAACATCATCGCACGATATGCTACAGGAAACGACCCAAAGGTCAACAGAATTGCTGTCTTATTATTATGTCTTTCTTTTAGACCTGCGATTATTTCAAGCACTTGTCTGCGCGGGCAGAATCTTCAATTATTCATATCATCGCTGTAAGGAAGGAAAAAGAAGAATTTTGAAACGTCCTTGTCTGGTTTGCTGTGCTTAAGTTTGGATAATTTGCAATGTTCTCACTTTGCTACACTTAAACTTGGAATGGAATTTTGAAACAATTTTTTTTTACTATTTACCCCTTCCCCTTCCAAGAAGTTTGAATAAGCATTTTTTTAAAATTGTTACGCTTTGGTTTAAAATAGAAAAATATTTTTTAAAGTTCGTTTTTATTTCAATTATGTATTAATTTATTTACCTAACTGTTTTTCTTCCACACTTGCACCCCTCTCAGCGTCCCCAAAAGAAAACTACTGTTAAAATATATTATTGAAATTTATTGTTGTCAATTTGCGGTTTGTGATTCGCTTGCTATTTTCCGAAAAATAAACGCATTCTCCAATGTCCACATTTAAAAAAACAAACAAAAAAAACAAACAAAAAACTGTCGACGCTATTCTTCTTAGTATACTTTTCAATTAGTCGTACTAATAAAGTACCACCTAGCGTCGAGTGTTAGCAAAAGGAGTGAACAATTTCCATTCAAATCAAGTCGAGAATGACTCGAGGAAAACAGCCGAGTTGCTAAAGAATTATATACGTAAAAATTTGCCAACTGAATTCTTTCTTTATTTCAGTTAGTGAGTGGAGATCCTATCGCCATACTTTCTCCTAAACAGGTTAATTGAAATTATATTAAGTAGAATACTTATTATTATCATCTTTTATGGAGAGTAGACAATGCTTTGTCGGCAGCTCCTGTAATTCTCGCTTCTCCTAATTTGTCCGTCGTTCCTCGTTTAGAATGAGTGATTTTTCTGACAAAGAGAAAAGAAAAAGCCGTATTCTAGGTCGACAGCATTCTTGTGTGAACAGTCGCCTGAGATGTCGGAAAATTTCCATTTCTATTTCTATCCTTGTAGTCATTTCACTAATAAGGGCGCTTGAGGTAAACGTTTTACTGGACTGACGTTACACACTTGATAGTAAGAGACCCAAACCTTGGATTGCCTACTAAGGAGGTCGTCCTATCAGCAGGTGCAAAGTACTGGGGCTGCTGCATTGCCATGTGGTTAATGGATTCTGGACCATGCAGTAGCTTCTGGTGGAGCTTCTTGGTGCCATATTAGTGGGTAATTGTTGCGGCTTTACCTTATGGTTTACAAAAATAAAATATTTCTTCACTTTTTTTCTCCCTTACTTTTTCTCTCTGCCCTATTCTAACCAAGTTTGTCGACCTGTACTAAAAATCCCAAAACCCTATCATGAAAAGTCTCCAGAAATAATACAAGATTAAACCCAGAACTCCAACTTCCAACGCAGACATCCGCTACTAGGTCTCCTCCAACATCAGGGTCTACCTTCCAAACTTCCAGAGATTGAAACCAAATTACAGGAGACCAAATCAGACCTATTATTCCTAAACGAAATTCGCATTAAACCGACTATTTCCTTAGATAATATTCTCACTAAACATCCAAATCTGAGCCCTGAGATCGCCATGGGCATGAAATATGTGCTTACATTAGAAATGGCTTTCCATGTGGTAGGCACATCTCCAGAAAAGACCCTAAATCATCCGATATGTGCTTTCGGGTTGCACTTGCTCACACCATTACGTTTATATTTCCCCTCTATCGCCCCTACAACAGTGGTGTTACTATTTTAAAGAATATATCTGGGAAAATTGACCACATCTTGTCTGCCCATCCATCGGCTAACATTCACGTCTGGAGACTTCAATGTTCACAATGTGGAATGGTTAGCCCACTCAAACAAGACAGCTGATGAGGAGAGGTTCTATCACGATTTCTCCATTGCTTATGACCTTACTAAGATTGTTCCCAAATCCATCCGTGTGCCCGACACTGACGGTCATTATGTAAGTCTCATAAACCTTTTTCTCTGAGCTATGTTCATCTTCCATTCTGTTTCCACTGGGATCTTCCGACCACGTCGTGGCTTCACTTAAGATTAAAACGAAATGTAAGTCCTCAGACGTACCTCTCCATCGTACAGTATATTGATACTCTATGACTGATTGGGATAGCTTCCGTACATTTATATCAGATCTACCTCTACGTTCCATGTTTAAAAAGGATGTGTCTATAGTATCAGAACTGACGGAATCATTAATTGTAGGTATAGACCGATTCATACCCTCCAAAACATTTCAGTAAAAAACTAATAGCCAGCCGCGGTTCTCTCCAGAATGTGTTGCTGCCGTTGCGCATAGAAATCACTTTTTCCATTGCTTCCAACGTAATAGATGTACTGGAAATAAAGCCGTCTGCAGGACTGCCAGCAACCAGTAAAAGAGTAATAAAGAACACCAGAAAGTTGTTAAACCAGACCGTTAAATCCAAAGTAGCTGAGCATCGGCTTGGTTCCCAATAGTTTTGGCAAATAGCAAACAGGGTCCTGAACAGAGGGGTGTGCTCTATCCTAACCATGATCAATAGACCTGACGCCATTTCGTCAGTATCTAACAAAGCAAAAATCTTTGCCAAAAACTTTGCAGCTAATTTTACCCTATGCGATCAGGGCCGCCAACCCTGATTTCCTCCTGTGTCTGAAAACACGCTATGCGACATACAAATATCTGTTCGTGATGTTGCCAAACTAATCAAAAACCTTAATTCCAGTAAAGCAACTGGTTCTGACGGCATTCCAATTATAAAAGACTTTAACCAGAACTAGCTCTAATGCTTACAAAGCTGTTTAGGCGTTGTTTTAAGAAGAATTGCTTCCCAACACCAAGGAAAACTTCATCATCGTCCCGTATTTAAAAATTCAGTTGATCGGTCATCTCCCTCTTCATAGAGACCAATCAGTGCGTCATGATTAAGTTGCTGAAATCTGTGTCAAATAGAGAAATAGTCAACCACGTCAGCAAAAATAACCTCCTCAGTGATATGCAATATGGTTTCTCTTCTGCTAGATCTACAGTTGATGTGCTAACAGTTATATATATATCATATGATTAGCAAATCTCTCGCGGAGGCTTCCTTTCTAGGCAATTCGTCTTGACGTAACAAAGGTCTTTGATAGGGTATGGCATAAAGATTTATGGCTATAATTGTATAGCTGAAAATATCTTTTCTTTTTTTACATAGGCATCACCACTTATCAAGGCCAAGAGGCCACTCGAGGATAAGGGTTAAAGAGTGTACAGTAGAAATTGGACAATATACTAACAGTTAGTAATGGAGATTCGGTAAACTTGTTAACTTATATGGAGCGGCTCATCAAAAACTTGTTTACGTTAGACTTGAAGACAACCATATTGTAGTCAGCTGGAAAGCAGAAAAACGGAAGACAATTCCATAGGCGTGCAGTTCTAAGAAAAAAGCTTTGCTCATGGAATCTACGCTTAGATTTAGGCACAGATAAAGAGTGGGGGAAACTAGAGTTTTCTGCTAGACGGGTGTTTCTTGTGAAAGTTTGGCGAGGGGGGACCATAGAATGGAGCTCAGCCGAGCACCTGCCATGAAAATAACGATAAAGCAGAGACAAACTCGCAACATCTCTTCCGTGAGAAAGAGGTTGCAGGGAAGAAAAAAGGACATCCCCACAAGGCTACAAAGTCTATTTTGAACTCTATCAAGGCAGGATAATCCTTTCTAGCAGCTCCTGTCCAGATGTGGCAACAATACTCCATCCTTGAACGTACCTGGCTCTTAGAGAATTGCATCAGCAGTGAGATATCTACTCGATCGATAGAAGGATCCCACCATGTTTCCAGGGGCCTTGACAACGGATTTAATGTATGTGTTCCATTTAAGATCAGGAGTAAAGGTCAAACCCAGAAGCTTGTCAAAACATGAGTCCCCCCCAAGATGAGAGCCATTCATTTTAATTCATGCCAGATGGCATTTTCAATTATTAAATCATTTCTCTCTGATAGGTTCTCAAGAGTAGTGGTTGATGGGCAGAAATCAGAAGCTCACAGTATTAATGCTTGGGTCTCTCATGGATCCATCCTGGGCTCAACTCTCTTTTTGATCTACATCAATGATCTCCCAAATCACACCTAAGATCATTCGTAGACATTTATGCTGACGACAATACCATCTATGGCAACACTTCAAAGGCTGTAAACGACCAAGTTCTCTCTGATTATCTGTCCTCTGCTATTGATCATGTGATGCAATGAGGAAAAGGGTGGCTGGTTAATTTTAATGCATCTAAAACTAAGCTTCTATCTTTACATCATGCTCTGATCCCCTTCTGGCATCAATTGAAATGAATGGCTCTCACCTTAGGGAGGCTCCATGTTTTGACAAGCTTTTAAGTCTGACCTTTATTCCTGATCTGAAGTTGGACACGTGAATCAAATGCGTTGTCAAGGTTGCTAGAAAAATAATGGGATCATTCTACCGCTCCAGGGACTATCTCACTGCTGACGCAATTCCCTACTTGTATTATAGCCAAGTATGTCCAAGGATGGAGTATTGTTGCCACATCTGGAGAGGATTGCTAGAAAGACTTATCCTGCTTGACAGAGTTCAAAATAGATTTCATAGCCTAATGGAGGATGTCGTTTTCTCTTCCCTGCAACCTCTTTCTCACAAAAAAAGACGTTGCGAACCTGTCTCTGCTTTAACGGTATTTTCATAGTAAGTGCTCGTCTGAGCTCCAATCTGTGGTCACCCTTACCTGACTTTCGCTCGTCTAACCGAAACTACTCTCAATAATTTCACCCCACTCTTTATCTGTGTCTAAACATAAACGTGGATTCCACGAACAAAGCTTTTTTCTTAGAACTGCACGCCTGTGGAACTCTCTATTGTTTTCCTGCTTTCCAACTGACAACAATATGGGTTGATAAGTGTTGCTCCTTTGTTAAAAAACAATGCTGAAATAGCATTTACGAAGGAGTTCAATAAATAATGTCTCTGACACACTTCTCATAGTAGAGAGTAACAAAACTTGGCATATTTATTAGTTTTCCTTCCTATAGGAACCACCAATAGTTCTGCATTTCTTCCGTCGTTTAATGCAGCTCTGGAGTCTGTTATCGTGGAACTCTCCAGATTGGTCCTCCAACTACGACGTGGCTTCAGAAATCAAGGCTGCATCATCTGGGAAACGTTTTCGTTTCAAAAACAACTTTATAGCTGGAAAGAGGTGAAAGTCAAGGGTAGAGGGCAAGATTATGAGAGTGGGAGGGATGTGAGAGGATTTTATAGCCATACGCCCTTGCTTCTGATCTGGCGACATGCGCGTTGTGGACTGGAGTGTTGAATATCTTTGCTGATTTTGTACCCGCCTCTTGATTTTGATACTTCATCTTCATTTCCTCAAAACTGAAGCACAATAAGCTCATGTAATTGTAGTACACTTTGCCAGGGAAATCTGTCATCACTACTCCGTCCTAGTCCCAGAAGTCTGTGAGTATGACCTTGCCCGAGGAGGGCGACACTTTTACCTTCTTTGCTAGTTGTGAGTCCAAGTGCTTCCATTATATTGACTGGGTTTTGATCCCTGCATCATAGTTGTAGACTCAGATTTTATCCGATGTAATCAGTTTCTTGAAAGCTTTTACATATTTTCTTGGCTCAACTCCAAATTCATCCTCGAGCACGCAACGCGTTCTCGCTTCTGGAAATGTGTTAACAACCTGCGAATCCATCCGTCAGACATTTTATGCATATGCAATGAATAATAGTTTCAGCAGACTCTGTACTAATCTTGAATTCTAGAGCAATTTGAGGAATAGTGACGCGTCGATTTTTCAAAATGGCGGCCTTAACTGGCAGATGCTTCATCAATGGCAGAAGAAGGGGTGGTTAACAGGTCTGGAGCTGTTTCCATTGATTTCCGGTCATGTTTTAATTCACGATGCCAGCGTTTGACAAGTCATACGATGGCGCAGCATAATCATACGTTTCTTTCATCTCATCAAAAGTCTCCTGTTATGTGCGTTCTTTTCAAGTATAAAAAGCGGGTCTGACCTGTAATTTGCCATATACCTTATATACCACATGCAAAATTTCAGTTGGAAGTTTGTTAAGAAGATTACTGGTGGAACTGATTGAATGTCCCTCGTACAAATTGTATTTTAGGTCTGTGTACTGAATTATGGAATGTCATTTTAAAACAAGTTTTTGAAACAACCATTCTTTGGTCTTTTACGCTGAAGTTTGAAATACAATTTTTAGTCAAATCCACACAGCTCTGTGAGAGTATGGATTGAGAGGACGTAATAAGAATTATGTTCTTATTAAATAAAGAAGAGAAAAACATAGGAGTGAAGTGGGCAGAAAAAATAAGCAGAAGATGGAGAAATTAGAATCAGACACAGAAATACGAAATACGAAAAATGGTAAAAGACATGGAAAGTAAAATGAAAGTAATAAAAAAGTAAAATTATAAAATAAGAACAAGAAACAAGAAAAACAAAGAAGAACAAGAAGAAAAAAGAAGATGAAGAAAGAACAAGAAAGTAAGGAAAAGCTAAGAAAAAAGACGAAAAAAGAAGAAGAAAATTAAAAAAAAAAAAACAAGAATAAGAAGATAAAAGAAAATAAAGAACAAGAAGAAAAATAAAGAAAATAGAAGAAAAAAGTAGAAAAAGGAAGAAAAATGGGAAAAAATAATAAACACTAAGAAAAAAGAAAAACAAAGAAGGGAGGGGGGGAGAAGTAGGATGAGGGGATAGAGAAAGAATAATGGAAAAGACTTTGAAAAGAAAACGGATAGGATCAAATCCAAGAATAAAAACAAGCCAAAGAACAAATTGGGTCAAACCGAAGAGCAAGGGAGTTGGAGTTGATATGTGAAATACGAGTTCTTTTATTGACAGTAAAATAGAAGAGCTGATATGACAGGACATTTTGCATAATAATTCATACGGACACTCTTTTTCTCCCTTTCTCTCTCTTTCTCGCTCTCTCTCTCACACACACACACTCACATACACACACGCACACACATGTATGTGGATAGATAAACATTTTTGTGATATTTTTTATTTGAAGTTTTATGCACCTCTCAGCTCTCTCCCCACCCTATGTCTCTCACTATATATATTATACTACAACAAACTCAGCACCCTCCACTCTCTCTCTCTCTCTCTCTCTCTCTCTCTCTCTCTCTGTTTCGCTCTCTCACTTTCTCTCTCACACACACATACACACGCGCGCGCGCCACTCTCAGATATCCAAACATTTTAATCACACACGACATATACCAGATTACATTAAATGCATTTTAATAGACATCAAATTCCATTCATATCCATTTTAAACACAAAGAAACAAAATAAAAACAAACACACATAAATCGGGCTTCAACTCTTATGTTGGTGTTTTTAACATGTATAAGTTTTTATATGTAGACGCTTTTTTTTATATTAGGACCGACGTTCCAAAAGTAATGCCTCCTATTTTTTATCCCGTCTAAATGAATCAGAGGGGATTGTAAATTGCATTGTTATGATGACTGAACTTATGCATTCATGACATGAAAGATTCATCTCTCTTTTGTCGATATTGACGGTATGAGACTCTAAAAAAGCAACCTCTGTCATAAACGTGCGTCAGAAGCAGACATGGGTTATTGAATTCAAAAATGAATTGAGAATGGTAGTAATTTACGTATAAAAATAAATTCTGGGGCAGAAAATGTCGCTGATTTTACTGGTACTACACCCGTTTTCGTAGTTCTTCAACTTTTTCAGTTTCTTTTTTTTTAAGGAGACTTTACTTTAGGAATGACCGCCGAAGAAAAAAGTGTATAACGGATGCCCATGCACAGCCATTGTTCAACGCTGGCAAAAGTGCATTGAGAATGATGGTGAATACGGAAGAAAAGTGTTCGAAGATCAGCAACTGTTGAGTTAATAAAAATAGGAGGTTTTACTTTTGGAACGACCCTCGTACACACACACACACGCGCGCGCGCACACACACACACGCACATATTAGTTAAAGACAGGATGAAATAAATTAAAATAATAAAATCTAGAATAGTTCTAGCTTTTTTTAATAATTTTATTAAAACGTGCTCAAATGATATGTATATATATATATATATATATATATATATGATACATATATATCATATACATCATATATATATTATATATAAACCATATATATATATCATATATCATATATATCAGATATATATCAAATATATATATATCATATATATATCGTATATATCACACACACACATACATACATACATACATACATACATACATACATACATATATACACACACACACAAACACACACACATATTAATATCTTAAACATTTTTTATATGTTTTCACTGTTATTGAATTTTTTTAAATGTTATTTTGTTAATAGAAGACTTGATTGTCATTCATATATATATATATATATATATATATATATATATATATATACACACACATATACATATATATATACATATATATATATATATATATATATATATATATATATATATATATATATATATATATATATATATATATATATATATATATATATGCAAGGCTTCTAATACAAGAGCCGTTCCAAAAGTAATGTCTACTATTCTTATTTTGGCCGAATGGATCAGAGGGGATTGCATGGTTATTATACTGAACTGATCTGAGTTGCAAATATTAACTGTTTACAACTCAGAAACAGAAACGCGCGAGAAACAGAACGCGCCAGTGAATCCCCCATGCAGAAAAAAAATTAAATCAATCAACATTGTTGTTGTCAGCACAGTTAATGCTGTTAATTTGTTAAATGTATTATTCATTGTGTTTGTTTTAATGGGCTGTTTATGATGCAAGTTTCCGTGTAAACAACCATTGCCATGTCGGCAAAGCAGTAAATCGAAGCGTGATTTTATTGCGAGAAAACAGAATTTGGCCCTCTTGCAGTTTAAGGAAACTAAAATATGAAGAAGATAAAATGGGACATAAGTCGTGTTACACCGGTAGTAAGAACGCCACTTGATTGGATAGTGAAATTGGCGTCATTTTATAAATAAAATCAAATATTGAAATTGGCGATTTTAGAAAACAATATTTTTTTTTATTAAATAATTATTATTAAATACGGGAATTTAACAAAAAATATTTTTAGCAGTTTAGATCTTTTTTATTGAATCACTTCCGCGTAATTTTATAAATAAAATGACAAAACAAATAAAGATAATCAGAAATGATATTAATGAAACGGTATTGAAATTGACAATAGTAGAAAATACATTTTGTTTTACAAACCAATAAAGATAATTAGAAATATTAATGAAACGATATTGAAACTGACAATAGTAAACAGTTGATTTTTTTTTTACAAACAAATTCCATTTCCAATTTTTTTTTTTTAATTTCAAAATAAACTAAAACGTTTCACTTTTTATAGCCAATCGATTTGTGTTAATTAAATATGACTTTAATTTTTTAAAAAATTCTTTTACAATAATTATTTTCATATATATTTCAGTATCGTTTCATTAGTATTATTTCTAATTATCTTTATTTCTTTGTCATTTCTAAGATCTAAACTGCTAAAAAAATATTTTTTTTTAATTCCTGTATTTAATAAAATTTATTTAATAAAAATATTGTTTTATAATATTGTAAATTTCAATATTTCATTTTATTTATAAAATTACGCCAATTTTACTATCCAATCAAGTGGCATTCTTACTACCGATGTAACACGACTTATGTCTTATTTTCTTCTTTATATTTTAGTTTGCTTAAACTGCAAGAGGACCCAGAATTCTGCGCAGTCATTAAAAGTGGTTTGTTTTTAATATTATTTACACGAGGAATCTTTTCGAGTTAAAATCTATTGAGGAATATACATTTTTAGTTAGAAATACACACTCTTAATATCTATACATCAGGCAATGAATAACATGTTTTCGGACGTACGTCTTATTGATGTAAAAACCGAAACGCCGATTCGAAAATGAACCGAGCACTTTCTTCGTTGTTCTAGAAAACGGTATCTCGTTTTGTTTTCCGTTTCGGATCACGGCGTTTCGCTTTTTATATCAACAAGACGTAGGCCCGAAAACGTGTTATTCTTTACCTAATGTATAGACTACAAGATAAATGAACAGCTACAGCAGAATTGGAATACTCCTTACTAAAGTCTGATTGTCACAGCTGGTGAATTTCAAAAATGCAATCCGGATATGAGAACACTTTAGAAGAATAATATGCAATAAAATTCTGTTTTAAATTTAGAAAATATGCCACAGAAACGTATGGAATGCTTCCGACTGCTTTTGCACCGTCTTGCATGAATCGAGCATTACTTTTTGAGTGGCATAAAAGATTCAAGGAAGGCAGGGAGTCTGTGAGGTATGATGAGGGGTGTAAGGAAGTCATAAAAACCAGAGTTGATTGGCCAAATAAAGAATTCCATGGATAAGGACCGTCGTGTGTCTGTAGAGACAATATGTGCACAGTTTGATGTCAGTATGGGAACTGTACACACAATTATTCGTGAAGAACTGAAGATGCAGAATATTTGCGCGAATTTTGTCTCAAGAGTACTCAGAGAAGATCAGAAAGAAAGATATTGTCATGACAGCAGGTATATGGTTGAGCTGATCAATCCAGATCCCGCAATCCATACCTTGCTCCCTGTAACTTTTGGTTATTCCCTAAGCTCAAGGAAAACCTTAGAGGCTGTCGTTATGAGACAACTGAGAAGATGGAAGAGGTTGTGACGAGGGTAATTGACATGCTCACACAAGAGGGGCCTTCGGGAAGTTGTTGGAACAGTACAACAAGTACATTGCAGCCGGAGGAGATTACTTCGAAGGGTGCTAGAGTTTCACGTGTGTACTATCAATAAAAGTGTCCATATAGAAAAGCTTGGAAATTTATTGAAGGCACCTAGTATAAGAAAAATATAATTTTAATAGCTACACAGAATTTTCTTCGTAATAAAGTCACGCCGCGATTTAGTGACAGCCCTTATGTTATATCCAGAAGAGATTTCATTCAACCCATGCATGGGATCCTGTCTGATACTCTCACTTCGAATCAGTGTGAACATGGGCGTAATAGCGACTAAAGAGATTACCTTACTTTCTAACAAGCTTCAAAATCGGACCGGATACGGTTTAGTGTGAAGTGAGAAGGCATGTTAAAATTTGGTAACACGATGCCGCTTCCCTATCGTAAAACACCGATAATTTAGTGTCTATACCGTGTCATTAATTATTTAGGTGATAACTGTGAAACCTCATGAAATAAATAGGAAGTTATAAATCAGTTTTCAGATAGGTTCATCGACAATGAAGATATAATGATGCCACGATTTTTTCTTATATTTCATGAGTTTTCTGTCGTACGGTTCGTCTATCACCGGAAATAAACACGCTTTTATGGAAATCGCTCCATGCAAGACTTGCAGTCACCTGATGTAAAACGCTAAACACATATTACTTCACGGTCAAAAACTAACCAACGATAAAAGCTTGATAAATAGATTCCGACCCAGAAAACAACAACCCTTTGTCAGAAACATCGCTCATGGAATATGAGGACTAAAGGACAAAATACTGGGAGCAAGAGTTACAAGGCTGTCGGAAGTAAACCCAGGGCGCACTTTCTATTCCCCCTGTGCAACTAATATCATGTCCAAGATATACGCAGATCTAACGCAACTTTGATACTCCTTGGCATCCGTCCGTCTTAGAAACCAAGGAAGTTCTTCACCTCAGATTAGTCTCTTGTGATTGTGCAAGCCTATCCTGGATCGCCAGGCTATGTTGCAGATGTCAAAGATGCAGATGGTGTCTGGCTCTGAGAAAATAACATTTTAGTCTTCTGCCGTTTGTGCTCCCTCTCCACTGCTGGTTTCTTCTCTCATCAGTCCTTGTGTAGCATCGTGCCATTGCACCACTTTTCCAACGGCTGCGGTGTTCAGAAACCGGTTCCTACCCTGCTGAGTCAATGCCATCTGCCCTTATCTAGCCTGCAGGCATCCTTATAGCGTAAGATAGGTTTCTCTTGGTACGGCTACGCTCTGGTTCACACACACACACACACACACACACACACACACACACACACACACACACACACACACACACACACACACACACACACATATCTGTGTATATGTGAGTGTGAGTATATATATATATGTGTATATGTATATATATATCTGATCTACTAATATATAAAAGTCACTGTATGTGTGTGTGATTTCCTTCATCATAGGTTCCTTAAAGGCTGAGCCTATCTTTTGCAAATTTCACACAAAGCCAATTTATATGTTTGGCAGTGTTCTTATGTATGTTTTGTATAGAAATTCATCGACAAGCTACACAGAATATTCCGCGCCTGATGAACCCTAGCGTGGATGAAACGCGGAATATTCTTTGTAGCTTTATTGCCATATATATATATATATATATATATATATATATATATATATATTGTAAATATATTTTCACCCGACGCGTATTATATATATATATATATATATATATATATATATATATATATATATATATATATATATATATATATATATATTCACCCGACGCGTATTTAAAGCGATTAAGCGAAGCCCACTATTAATTTGTTTGTAAACAAGCTGATGGTTCGAGCACTTTGCGACGGGAGGGTGTGGATTTAATACACACTCACGTAGCCGAATGGTGAGAGCTGCCGACTGTCAATGCGACTGTTTTAGGTTCAATCCACGGCTAGGGAAAGGTGTTTGTCTAGCCAACGAAACAGTACAACAAAAAACACCCGTCTAGCTGAATCCACTGTGAAAAATTTCCCCCACTCTATATCTGTGCCTAAATCAAAACGCGGATTCCATGAACAAAGCTTCTTTCTTAGGACTGCACGCCTGTCGAACTCTGTTCCGTCTGCCTGCTTCCCTCCGGACTACAACTTGGATGTCTTCAAGTCCAATGTTAACAAATTCCTAATGAACCGCCCCCTTAAGTAAACACTTCAGCAAATCTCCTCACTAACGTAATGTACTTGTAATAACCCTTATCCCTGAGTGGCGTCCGGGCCTTGATAAGTGGTGATCACTGTGTAAAAAAAAACAAAAAAAAAACTGTATGTGGATGACAATTAAAGCACCCCTTATATATATATATATATATATATATATATATATATATATATATATATATATATATATAACTACTTCATTTGCTCACATAAATTAATATACGAAAGTATAGATTTATGCGTAAACTTTAAGTATTTACTTCAAAAGTGCTCAATACGTAGGTAGAGCTAGTTAGTAATTTATAAAATATATATGGCGATTAAGCTACACTGAATATTCGGCGTTTCATCCACTCTAGGATTCCTCAGGCTTATGAGCGAATTCTGTGGTTGTTTATCGTTTTTATATGGTCCTCTTCTATTAAGGATTTAGTTAGCCAATCAGCTTTCTAGTATCCACCGCACCCCTTCATGCATTTTATCGGACAAAGGATCTGTTGTAAAACTAGGTTAGTGTTTTTTTTGTTAGTTTATATATAAATATACATATGTGTACACACATATATATATGCATATATATATATATACATACATACATATATCTGTGATCGTTTATGTATATTTATGTTTATTTAATTTATTTATTTGTTTATTTGCTATTGTTTTTGTTAGTTTTAAAACTATTTTGTATAGCTATATATATATATATATATATATATATATATATATATATATATATATATATATAATCAGGCCACTGGTTTCAACCAATAACGTTGCCCTGATGATGCTGGACTTTTAAAGAAATTACAACTGAAAAATGTCTGCACATATGTAGCCAATAATGTTTATATAAATTAACTTATACACGTATATATATAGTTTATTAAATGTTCATACCATTTTGAATAAGTATTTAAAAAAAGATGACTTCGCAAAATGTAATCACTGTTGCCTTGTGCTCTCGCACCAGTGGTTTAAAACAAAAAGATCCATTATAATGCAAGATGTGTGACATCATCTCATAGCTGGATTTTGCTTACGCGTTGATATGAAAAAATAATCCCACACAAAATAAACAGGACGTTTTGTTTCATTATTGTTTTTTCTCTTTTTAATGAAGGGCGATCAGTTCAATAGATTTTTTTTTTCTGTCGAGATTAACGCATACATCTTTATGGTTAGAACTATGAGAAATAAGATAAAAGGTCATACTGAGCTTCGATTCGTCTAGAGTCTTCTGGAGAATCCACCCTAAAGTTTAACCATTCCCTACCGTGACAACGTGCTGATGTCAGGGTTATGTTGTTTGAAACTCCGATTCTTGGCAGGGATCGTCATGCTTTGGTACCAAATGTTATAGAGCCGTAACCTGGCTAACACAGCTCTGGTGAAAATTTACGAGGAGGAAGAGGAGGAGGAGGAGGAGGAGAAGGAGGAAGAGAAGAAGGAGGAGGAGTACGAGAAGTCAGTGGAGTGTCTACATTGTTTGTATGCTATTATTTTGTATGCTTTAGACTAAACCTTCCCTGACGTCGCATGAAACCGCCAAGCTTTGCTTCTATCGATGCCAGATAAAAACGAGTAGCTGAAACTAAAGAGAAGGGTTTCATGCAGCCTAGACCATATAGAGGAACAACCTCTTCACAATAATCACTAAAAGTACGAATGGATCATAAAAAATAGAATCGATTACATGCACATATATATATATATATACACACACACACACACACACACACACACACACACACACACACACACATATATATATATAACCAACTCTTTTGGATTTTAATTTTTGGATTTTACCGTTATTGGATATTTTACCCTTCACCAGACTATCCATTCACGTGAAATCCTGTTGTGCTGTATCCTCAAGCCATACGGAGCGTCCCCAGGTTGCGGATAGGGAGAAACCCCTCTATTTATAGGGGGTAACTTTGAATATTAAATCAAAAGCCGCTGACAATGAGGAAATAAAATTAAAATGAAAATGAATACCAAAAATAATGCATACTGGCTGGCCGTCGCCCAGGATAAAAAGGGTCCCTTACCTCGTTCACACACCAGACGAGAAAAGGTATTTGAAGGTGTGAACCCTCTTACCTCAGATAATGGCACTACCATGACAGAGGTCCACTTGGATCAGCCAACAGATCGTGAATTAGATCCTGGCCCCAAACCATCATGTGCAACTACAAGAAAAGGAAACAGAAGAGGCCTAAAAACCCAACCCTGGACAGTTGCACAAAAGAGGGTATTATTATATTGCTACGATTATTCAAAGTTTGAAAAATGGAGCAGAATGTCGAATGAGATCCTACAAGAGAAAATCAAGAATTGTGAAATCATATTTTTCTTCACCATATTCCCTCTCCTTCACTATTTGTTATCAAGTAAGGTCTATGACTTACTTGTAGTTTCATCAAATACTTTTGCAAGCAAAATCCTATCCCGCATTTTGCTAAATCTGACCCTCTGATCAGCAAGACTGTTTTTCTTCGAAACTCCGCGGATTAAGGACTATCCACTAATTTAGTGTTTCCTTTTCAAATTAAATATGTTTTTAACTCTTTTTCAAAGTGTTTTTAACATGTTTTATTAACTACTTGTTCTCATATACATATATATATATATATATATATATATATATATATAATAACATATATAATATATATAACATATATATAATACATATAATATATATAATATATAATATATATATCTAGAATATAAAGCTGAACGGCTGTGTGTGTGTGTGTGTGTGTGTGTGTGTGTTGTATCGAAGAGGCTCCTATATGGTTGACTATTTGAAAAAAACTGATTACATATAATGATAGAAGATGTATCGAGGATCAGGAATGGGTATTTTTGATCTGGTAGAATGGTGGTTCATAAAAATTGTGGGGTCTGCGTTCGCGCCTGGCCCCCAAAGTATGGGAAAAAACGTTTACAAGGGTTTTTTGATATAGGTGTACATAAGAATACTTTGAAAAGTTTGTTTCAACTTAAATAGAGATGGTATAATAAAATTGTGGGGGTCTACGTTCGCGTCTGTACTCCATGGAAATATGGCACAAACTTTGACAAAGGTCTTTTCATGTGTATTTGCGTAAATATACTTTGATAATTATGTTATAATAACATTATTGGGTGTTCGTTCGCGCCTGACCTCCATAGAATGTAAATATGTCACAAAGTTTAACAAGGTTTTTTAAAAGGGGTGAGGGTTCACAATAACACCTTAACTTTAATCTTAATTCACGTTAGCTTTTATTTATGTTTTTGAGTTGAATCATATTGTGTCGAATATATTAACTTCATAAATTCACGTTCTTATTAAAGTGAAAGCCCCCCCCCAAATTTCGGAACTTTAGACAATTCTCGACACAAATTTTGCATAACTGTTTTTTTCCTTCTCCATTTGCACGTGGCACTCTTTCGAAAATAGATAAATAGATAAATAATAAAAAATAAGAACGTTACTTATTATCGTGTCAAAAGAAGAAAAACATCCTGCTCACGTGATTACGAATCTTTTTAAAAACATTGACATAACCTTTTTATTTTTATTTATATATCTGTTTAAGCTTTTTTTTGTCAGTGTACTAGAAGGAATTCAGTTGATTACAACCCTTTCTGAGTGTTCTTTACATTACAATAATACAACCCTGAATCCGACGGCGTAATACTACACCGTTCAATACTGTAAAACTGAAACGAAGCTGTTCTGCTTGAAAAGGGCGCAATCTTCTTCTTATTCACATTTATATCGATTCTTTGCTTTAAAAAACTAAAGTAATTACGTACTTACTTTTTTAATATCCCATTTTGCTGTTTATGATTATTTTACTAAAGTAAGTAAAGCTTCATTATTTTTCAAAACTGTTTTTGTTTCTTTGTTTTTCGATATTTCGTCGATATTATTTAGTAAGAGTGTTTAGCAGAAAAGCCAACAAACGACTACCCGAAAACATAAATATACAAGAAATGAATGTTACCATAGTCAATAAAAGTTCAGTTATATATTGGAAATAGTTTTTAATGCTCTTTACTTGAAATAATAATCAGCGAACCGAAATTAAAACGAAATTTAAGGCGATAACTACTTCAATGAATTTTTATATAAACTACACATGCTATAATCGAATATTCCTCAAACACAAAATAACGGAAAACATTAAAATATGTTTATAAATATTCCTTACGTTGACGGAACTCTTAAATTGTTAACACAGAATGCTCACATGCCCCTCCTTCAAATTGAAAAGTCGCTGCCATTTTGATTTTTGTTTTTAAACCGGTTCATGATTTAAAGAAAAACATTTTTTTACAAACTACTTAAAAATACAAATCAATGAACTTTTCTACCGTAAAAGTAATTTTTATTGACTCTGGTAAATTTATTTCTTGTATATTTATATTATTATATATATAGCATTTTCTCTTTGTAAGGAAACATCATTTTGTTGGTCACTCTTGGCTACGAATGGAAACAAAGTTGATATAAAAAAATATATTTTCACGAAAATTATCTTTACTTTCATCATATTTTGCTTAGGGTAAAATTTTTGAGTATCAAAACCTATCTCTTTACAACCCCCTCCTTTTCATAACCTATAATACTTAGGGAATAAACGTGCCCCCTGATACCAACCTGTAGATTTCTATAAATCGGCGATATATATATATATATATATATATATATATATATATATGTGTGTGTGTGTGTGTGTGTGTGTATATATATACATATATATATATATATATATATATATATATATATATATATATATATATATATATATATATATACTAGCAAAAGTACCCGTCGTTGACTGGGTTCAAAAACAGCCTATAGAAAATGGACTCTGATTTATGAAAGCATGATAGGTTATGAAAAGGAAGGGTTGTAAATAGATAGCTTCGAATTTTGGGATATCAAAACCAAAGCAAAACATGATGAAAGTAAAAATAAAATAGATGAACCCCATAATTTATTATGCCATACCTGTTCACACTGAAACACTTATCACACTATTCTGTAGGTCTACATTAAAAAAAACCTTGTTAAACTGTGTGACATATTTCCATTCTATGGAGGTCAGGTGCGAATGAAAACCCCATACTTTTATTATACCATATTTCTTCAAACTGAATCAGAATTATCCAAGTATACTTACGCAGATAGATATGAAAATTCTTTTTTTAAAGTTTGTGCCTATTTCCATTCTATGGAGGCCAGGTGCGAACGCAGACCCCACAATTTCATTATACCATCCCTATTTAAGTTAAAACATACTTATCAAAGTATTATTATGTACATCTATATCAAAAACACTTCCAAACGTTTTTTTTAATTTTTAAATTTTTTATTTCCATACTTTGTGGACCAGGCGCGTACGCAGAGCTCACCATTTTAATGAATCATTATGCTAGATCAAACATACCCATTCTTGAGTCTCGATACATCTTCTATCATTATATGTGATCAGTTTTCTATAATAGTTAACCATATAGGAGCCTATTCGTGATCAAACACACACATAGACGTTCAGTTTTATATTATATATACATATATATATATATATATATATATATATATATATATATATATATGTGTGTGTGTGTGTGTGTGTGTGTGTGTGTGTGTGTGTGTGTCTGTGTGTGTGTGTGTGATATCTGTTAGCCATGTTGTCCATGAATATAATTGTATACAAAGCCCTATATCAGGATTAAACACAGCATTTCTAGAGTAAAATTTTACGAAAAATATAATCGTATTAATTTTGTAGTATGGGTTTTACACTGATATCGTGGGGTCTGTGTCCGCGCCAAATATCCATAAGCAGCAAATTCGGCGCTTAATTTTATCTCATTTATATATTGAAAAATCATAGAAACTGATGATTATGATTATGATTATGATTATGATGATGAGATGATGATTATGATTACGTCACGCTTAAATTTATCTCAATAAAAAGATACGACATGCTTAATCGTTGTCCAACTCAGTGTACCGATTGTGTTTGACGACCTGATCAACCACTCTGTTATAATTTTCAGGATAAACAAAGTTTTTTTTTTTTTTTTTTTTTTAAATCTTTTGTTATATGAAATGCACTTTGGGTTAATACCAGGGCGAAAGATCAATAATGCTACATTTATTCTGAGTCAAACACAAGATGCGAAAATTGTAGATGCGTTTCTGGTTTGTGAAACGTTTTTGTTTCATAGAATAAGGGGTAGTTACTATTCTGCTTTTAGATTTTCCAGTACAATCCAACTTTTTAAAGCAATTTAATATATCTTTTATTTGTAAAGGGCTGAAAAGTTTTATGTGTTGTTTACTTGGAAGAACTAGGATCTTATTGTTTCGAAGTCTTTACATTCAATTAGTACGTGTTTTATAAATTTCATAAGTTTGTGGCATGTTACATATAAAAGACGCTCTTCTTTTACAAGGTGAGAGTGTGTACTGAAGGTCTGACCTATTACTTCTTTCTTTCTCTGCTTCCTATATCCCAGTTGCCATTCTTTGATGGTAAGGAATATGTGGTGTAATTTGTTATTAGGGCAGTTTTCCCTATGCTTTTGAAACTGAAAATGAAGACGTAATAAAAGAAGAGCACATGAGACAGGGTGTAATGATATATGTATTGAAATTATCAAACAAGTATTGTCTGGTAAACAAAGGGTGTTTGTGGCTTAATCAAAATACCAACTTATCTGATACTGTCCCTTTAATGACAGCATACTTCCTGTTTGAGTACAATAGCATTTCCGGAAAAAAAACCCAAAACTTACCTGATATTGTCTTTATATGTCATTTAGTATGACATAATTTGCAAAAAGGGTTTACGTTTTATGCAATAATGGACGGCTAATTAAATACGTTCTGTTCTAACTAAGAAAATTTTTTAAAGAGGACGAGAGTAATGTTTTTGTCTTTATCCCACCGCATTTAAGTGCCTGCTGATTGCCGACAGACATCGGTTTTGCCCAATCAAACGATGCTTTTTATGTACAAATGGATCACCGTTTATCAAGGCCCAAAGGCCACTCGAGGGTAAAGATTAATGAGTTTGTCATGTGGAAGTTGATAAAACATAGTG
Source organism: Euprymna scolopes (assembly GCF_053919585.1). NCBI lineage: Eukaryota > Metazoa > Mollusca > Cephalopoda > Sepiida > Sepiolidae > Euprymna > Euprymna scolopes. The sequence goes on along the minus strand of NC_136483.1, from coordinate 103,734,184 downwards.
AGGATTGATAACGATGCCTGAAACTGAGCAAAATTTGATTATCTAAGAGGACAGCTGAACAAGAATTTGTTTACATTACACTTGAAAACGACCATTTGGTTGTCAGTGTGTTCCAAATACGGACAATTATTTGGAAATTTACTTATGAAACGTCCGTTTTGTTTTAGATACATCGGATATGAAAGGTAAATTATTTACAGTGGCTGTAGCTTAACATGTTTTTGTTGTTAATGTCTTATAGGGGAAGCCATTGATTGGAGCTCAGTCGAACATCTGGCATGAAAATAACGACAGAGTAAAAAACAACAAAAGCCTCTATTCTGTAAGGCTGTATAGAAGAGAAGAGAATAAGGTATCCCCAACTAATCGATTTATTACTCTATCACGGCAGGAAAGGGTTTTTGAGCGACAACTTCCCAGATGTGGCAAACGTATTCCATCCTCGGACGGGTTCGACTCTTATACAAGCACACGATTACGTCAACAGCGAGATACTTTCTGGAGCCTTGGAATAATCCAACCATTTTTCCAATGACCGTAGTAAGAAATTTGATGTCTTTCATTCTAGATCTAGAGTTAAGTTTAACCCTAGGAGCTTATCAAAAGCAGGAGTATTCATCAAGGAAAGAGAACCATTTATTTAAGTTTGGGCAAAATGAGAATCCTAGCGTTGGTAGTGATAAAAGAGAAGATTGGTTGTAGACGTATTAAAGGTCACCAGCCACATTTGCCACATTGTACGACATTTTTCGAGCCGGAAGAGAGAGAATCAAAAAGCAAGGAAGGAAAATTATTAACAAAACAGAAAAGGGAAGATAATTTATGTTAGAAAAAAGGTCATAACCCATTATTATAGTCCTTTTTATTTTTATATAATTTTGAAAAAATAAATGAATAAATAATGAAATTTTACGCCTAGCATTATAAGGAATATTCTCTTCTAATGTGTGACTTATCCGAACATTAGCTTGCAATTTCCTTGATTCATATACATATTCAAATATTACAACCACTTTAATAATCTGAGATTGGAATTAAACAAGTAAAGAACTCTGCATATTACGCATATGTCATTCTGTATTTTACAATATGATGTTAATTTGTACTAAAAAGTATATGGCTAATGTAATGTAGTTTGCTTGAAGCATTGTTTAGTGTTATATAAATGTAATTTATAGACGCCAAATTAAATGAGGTGAAACGAATCAACAGGAACTGTGAACTGAGTTTTACAGTTTCAATCTTTTTAATAATATAGTATATATATTTTAACAATAATAATAATAATAATAATAATAATAATAATAATAATAATAATAATAATATATATATATATATATATATATACAAAATTAAAAATTTAACGTTTTGATAACAAAAACAAGTGAATAAATAAATATATATATTTATTTATTAAAATTAAACTCGATATTTCGATTAGTAACAGAATCTTCATCAAGAAATACAATTTTTTTACGTATCATGGTGGTCGTGGTGATGCTTGGCACGATTTCGTTCAGATGTAGGTGAAGTGTTCAAATGTCCGATATATTAGTACAAAACGCCGATCTAACGTATATTTATCAAATAATAAAGAGTCTACTGTTTAAAAGCACTGTTGATATGGAATGCAAAATTCAACATTTAACGGTTTGAAGACCGAAACAAGTGCAGATATTTTGAAAAATAAATAAACATATTTATTTATTAAAAATAAATTCTATATTTCGATTCGTAACAGAATCTTCATACGAAAATACAAGCTTTTTTACGTATTTATAAATATTATATAAAAAAAAATAAAAATATATATTTCTGCGGAGAGACTGTATCGAAGCGACGCTCACACTACATAAGTCGAATTATCTTCCTTCAAAAGAGGAAGTTTTATGGGAATATGGAGTTCCCAGTCACATGTAAACCTCGCCAGAGGAGATGACGACGTTAGGTTTTTAGCAGCTCTTGTCTGATATCCCCAAAATGATTACCCATCTGGTACTGATCAGGTTCAACGTTACTTAACGTCGGTGATCTAACGAAAACCGGTGTGTCAACGTGATTATACCGTACATACCGCATATTCTTCTGAGTAATCTTCTATAATATAAATCTTACCCGTCTGTTTAAATGTATGTATGTATGTATGTATGTATGTATGTATGTATGCCTACAACTTTCGACAGAGGGGACATATTTTCACGAGATTGATATAATTTTGAAGCTCGGCGTCTCGGTCGACAAATATCGGAAAATTGGCCAAAAACATGAATTCCTTCACCCTCAACTGGGCAGTTTTCTACAAGGAGGGGGCGACTTTTTGCGAGCCATTTTTGTAAGTCATCGTATCGGTTGGATTGACTTTGCCTAATTTTAACGTCCCGAACTTCTAGTTGCGTCACGGAGTAGGGGTAAGACGTCAGATTTTCTTTCGCTTTCTTTTTTCCACTTGGCGTCATGGGTTCGAGCCTGCCTGCCTACTACTACTTTTTTTTTTTTTGTTCAACACACCCCTCCAAACACCTGGGCAACGCCGGGCACCCAAGTTAGTATCAAATAAAACATCCTATACGGTTAACTAGTTATACTTAAATTTGTAATTAAATCATCTCCAATATAGAAGTATGAAAGCGCATGTAATAAAAATACTGATATAAGGGACGCAATCCAATTTACATGTTCGATTTTGGCGGTAAGAATTATTTCCTCTTGAATGGCCGTGTCTTAAAATATCTATTCTTGTTTAAAAATTAACCTTACGTAACCCTAACCATTAACACTAGTTCCTTATCAAAGGCAAAACAATAATAATTTTCACACTGAACGTCGATCGTTTCTTTGCGCAAGTGAGTTAGACGTAGATCCGAACCAAAGATTCATTATATGAAAAAAGTTTGCGTAGGAAGGGCGCTGCAATTTGGGGACGTGGGAACTTCTGTTCTGTGAAGTCGAGTTTATAATCTTTGATAGAAATAAGGACTATATCAAGGTGGCGACGCTTAACAATGACAGGAGCGATAGTTCGAACAGCGTGTCTGGTCCTTAGGAGAAAAATGGACGCGTCAGGTGAGCAGAAGTTGGCGTGATTGAAACACCTGAAAACGTTCGCTTGTGAAGTTGCAAAACATCAACTTCTTGTGTAAATTGCAGCAAACGAATTCGTTCGTTGTCTAATTAGAAACTGCCTCCCCACCCCCTCGAGAAAACATTGTTTTGTATAAAGCGACAATTACACAAATTCACAATGAAAATGCGAATTAAAAAAAGTCAAATTAAAGAAAAGGCAAAAGCAATACAAGTAAAAATGTCTGAAAATGGTATGATATATAGTGCAAAGTTTTGTTGAAAATTCAATGACTCACGTTTTCTTTTTTATAACCTTCGTTTCTTTCCATTACAGCTGTTCATTAATGAGTGGCAATTTTACGATTTATGTTTCCGTAAAAGTATCCCGTCCCCACCAATTTTTTCAGATGTTTATCCATTAGATTTTTACAACAAATGGTATATTTTTATATGCTGGACATATTCGGGTAAAAATGGTATATTTTTTATATGCTGGACATCGTATTCGGGTAAAAAGATAAATAACACCAAAAGATGGAGGAAGTGAGGAAGCATGGCTGTGGAAATCTTTGTTGTAAAAATCTAATGGATAAACATCTGAAGAAGTTGGTGGGGACAGGATATTTTTACGGAAACATAAATCGTAAAATTGCCACTCATTAATGAAACAGCTGTAATGGAAAAATCCAGGAAATAAACGAGCGTTATAAAAAAGAAAACGTGAGTCTTTGAATTTTCAACAAAACTTTGCACTATATATGCTCTGTCCCTATTAAATAGACACATTGAGCTTAACTCAAAATTAACGGTGAATGGTTATAAAATAACAATCTAGACCTGTTAAACGAAAATGGTATACATTGAAAGTAACGACATTTCAAAAACAAACTTTATATATATATATATATATATATACATATATATATATATATATATATATATATATATATATATATATATATATATCGTTGGAAGTAGCTGAGTTGAGTGGCGTTGCTTCAGTTCGAGTAATAAATCTAGTATATCGCCGTAGGGAACGAGTGTGATATTAGAAGCTGGACTTCCTAGCGCGAGGCTTGCATACCTTTCGATATCTCCCCCGAAATGTCTTTACTAGCCAGTATTTATAACTTAACCAGTAAATCACAATATTGCAGGATGAAGGACCCGAATGTACTTATATTCATTATCTCCCCTTCCTCTGCACAAAATTTTCCGTGAAATTAAGCTTTAATATCTTCTCTTTTTAATATCTGGACATAGTCTATTAACTTTTTTCTAGGTCTTTTCTAACTCAAGCCTTGCTTTGGTTACCTTTGACCCTCTGGTATTTCTGGCTCTGAGTTTGGGGATACTTCTATTGGGGAATTTTGATGTATCAGAACAAGAATGTCAAACGAGTTATATGATATTTCCATCATTATCTTACTGGTACTCTCCGTGATCTCTGTAGTGTGTCTGGGTCTAAACTGATTCAGAATTCGTTTGAATATGTCCACACATTTTTCTGACATTCCGTTAGATTTTGGATGATAAACTGGCGTTATCACGTGCTCAATTAACGATCATTTGTATTATTCTTTAAATATTTTTTCCGTGAACTGGGTTCCATTGTCGCTGACTAAAGTTCTCCGTAGTCCAAAAAAGAAGAAAAATTCCATTAAGTGCATTTATCGCATTTATTGCCGTCATCTCTTTGCACTTAACAACTTTGGGTCATTTTCTAAATTTTTCTACTATGACCAAGTAATATGACCCATGTATAGGCCTTGCATATTCGACATGCAATCGAATCCATGGAATCTTTGGTTATGGCTGAGATTTTACATGCGGATCCCTTGCTGCTAATTGGCATCCTTTATACTGTTTCGCCACCATTTCTATATCCTGGTTTATCCAATACCAATACGTATAACCTCGCATTAACGATTTTATTCGTGAAATCCCCGGGTGGTCCGTGTGGTATTCTTTACGTCATACCACTAGGGCGAAATAAATTGTTCGTCCTGATTGGATAGTAAAATAACGAGGTACGTGCAAACAGAAAATAAGGCACCACAAAACATTCCAGAATTATATTCGTATACGTTTTATTTCAATTTTAATTAATCAAAAATATCAATTATCCAACATCCATTGTCAGTTCATGGATCAAATAAAATACATTTACTCAACGCAATATTATTTCCATTAGATTAAGTAACGAATAAATTTGTCAGTTTATAGAGTAAATGAACTATTGCACTCTCATTGGTCAGAGAAAATAACCAATGAGTTTATTTATAATAGGCCGGAAATGAAGAAATAAATCGAGACGAATATATATCTTGGTGGTTGATATTACGTGTAATAAAGTGGAAATATCGATGAAATCCAATAAATAAATAAATAAATAAATAAATAAAACATCCTTTCTTTGTCTGTTAGCGTGTTAATAAAGGCCAGACGTATAGGTTACCAAGTGCGACATCAAGATCTCTATAATGCGAAAAGATTCACTGAAAGGCGGTCGGAGATTGCATACGACCTAAAAGTTTATGAAAATAAGAACCAATGTGAGAATAGTAGTCTGAATAATGCATGTAATACAAACGAAAATACGTTGAATTTTATTTTATACATTAAAAATTCGACGTGGTAATATGTTGCTCAGGGCTGGGAAAAAATTTGACATAATGAAGATGTGTTCGAGTAGAATGGTTGAGTGACACCTTAAAGGCCAAAAGTCACCTCAAAGCGCAAGTTGACATCAGACAAAGTATTTTCTGTCTCTTTGGCTGGATTGACTTGGGAGCAGCCTATACAATGTAACACACCGTAGCAAGACGAGTAATTCGTCTATCTATATGTCTTTCTTTGTTTGTTTATCTCTATCTCTTTCTCTCTCTCTCTCTCTCTCTCTCTCTCTCTCACACACACACACACAAGCACACACACAAGCACACACACAAACACATACTACAAGATATTGGCCGAGCAACACCGAAAGATATGTTGGTCAACGATTATTATTATGATCGTTATTAATATTTACAGATGAAATTATTTATGTTAAAATGTTTGGATATAAATGAATGTTAGTTTTCATATCTAGCATACAAAAATAATGTTAACTCAGTGTTCATTTGATAGATGAAATTTAAGTTAACCATAATATAAACAAAGATACGTGACAAAAACCCAGCAAGGATCTTTAGGCTACGTGTAGTGATGACGTAATGGAAAAGATAGATACAAACGCGTTGGCGGATGGACTGAATTTTTTGAACAGGACGCCCTTTGGAAGTCAAAAGGGGGCGACTTGGTAAAATGTAGTCTATACAAACAAGGAACAAATAATTATATTAAGATATAATTCACGCCTGAGCGTTTTTACTTTCGGAGAAAAGCAACTTTAATTTCAGGACGCACGGAAAAGACGCATAGAAGAAAGATTTTAGGTATATTTATATATGTATATATATATATATATATATATATATATATATATATATATATATATATATATATATATATGTATACAATACTTACACCCCTCCTCCTCCTACATAACAATACAAGTAACCTGTCTCTTTGATGTTTTCCTGTCACTGTATTTTAAAATAAATCTTTTTTTTATAAACATTAGCGTCCAGATGATTTTCTTTTTATTTGAGAATCAATGCTTATCAACGGAGGCCGTTCTAGGAGAATGATTAACGAATGGTATGCAGACGATGAGACAAAACTGTGACGATCAGTAATGGTTGAACCTGGGTAACGTTTAAGTATATGAGGACGGTTCAACAAGAACTTATTTACATTAGATTTGAAAACGACCATGTTACAGTCAACTTAGTAAAATATTCACGGTATTGTATTCTGCAAACGGACAGATCTCTGAAAAAAAAAAACTCTGTTCATAGAAATTCCCGTTTAGTTTTAGGCACAGATAGACATTGAGAGAAATTGTTGACAGTTGTTGTAGCTAGAACAAGTGTTTGTTACACAAGTTTTACAGGGACGGCTTATAGACTGAAGCTCTGTCGAGCACTTTTCCATAGAATTAACGATAGAGCAGAGATGGACACGTAAAGTCTCTTCTTTCATAAAGAGAAAGCATATGGGCGAAAATGTCCTCGCCTACTAGATTTCGAATAAGGTTTTATGCTCTGTCAAGGCAGGAAATTGTACTCTTAGGAGCTCCTCCTAAGATGTGGTGACAGTACTCCCTCTTAGAACGTATTTGGGTCTTGCACATGGTAAGGGATAATGTCAGGAGTGAGATATTTTCTAAAGCGGTAAAATGATACAACCATTTTTTCCAGTGAGTTTGGCAACAGATCTGATATAAGTCTCTCATTTCAGATATGGAGTGAAGGTCAGTCCAAAACGTTTGTCAAAGAAGAGAGTCGATCATTTCAATTGGAGCCAAATGAAGACT
>NC_136483.1:103719198-103721698 GCF_053919585.1 Euprymna scolopes | reverse complement strand
TAGCCATATTTATGGTTGAATGCACACACATAAAGATGTGCTATCTCCGTGTTTTGAATAGCTATGCGTATGCGTGAGTGTGTAGCTGCCCGACACATAAACTAACGTTTAATGAGCTGCTTTGAGTCAACAAATGTGGTTTGTCCGCAGAACCGGACATATACAGAGACACACACACACACACACACACACACACACACACACACACACACACACACACACACACATATACCTATAAAAAGTAGAGGTGTGTAGTTAGTATGAATTTTTATTTATAAAATAAATATTTGTACAAATAAAATTTGTATATTACACACACATAGTCACACACACACGCACACACACATACATACACACACACACACACACACATATATATATATATACATACACACACGTATACAGTGTATCACAAAAGTATATCTCTTCCTGGTACAACACAGGCAAAATGACACTTTGATACAATGAAAAGTAGTCTGTGTGTAACTATTATAATATTATAAAATGTCATGTGTAATTAGGCCCGTGTATGCATAGGAAACAGGTGTATTCAAATTTGTAGTGCAGTTCTCACACTTTCTGGAAGTTCCAACATGGCACCACATCTCTAAGAACTCTCTGAGGATCTTAAAAGACGGATTCTTGCATTACATGAAGATGGCCAATGCTAAAAGAAGATTGCCAACACGTTGAAACTGAGCTGCAGCACAGTGGCTAAGATCATCAAGCGTTTTAAAAGAGCACGGACCACTCAGAACAGGCTTCGAGTAGTTGTCCAAAGAAGCTGAGCGCATGTGCTTAGCGTCACATCCAAATTCTTTCTTTGAAAGATCAGTATAAGAGTACTGTCAGCATTGCTGCAAAGATTGAAGAGGTGGGGGGGGGGTCAATCTGTTAGTGCTCAGACCATAAGGCGCACTCTACATCAAATTGGTGTTCATGGCTGTCACTCCAGGAGGAAGCCTTTTCTCAAGATGATTTACTGAAGACATGTCAACAAAGCACATGGATTACTGTCCTATGGTCTGATGAGATACAGATTAATTTGTTTGGTTCCGATGGCTTCAACCATGTGAGGAGTACAAAGATAAGTGTGGCATGCCTACAGCCAAACACAGTGATGTGAATATCATGGTCTGAGGCTGCATGAATGTTGCAGGTGTTGGAGAGTTACATTTGAGGGAAACATGAACAACGTGCAGTGTGAAATACTGCAGAAGAGCATGATCCCCTCCCTCTAGAAATTGGGTTGCAGGACAGTGTTCAAGTATGACGATGACCCTAAACACACCTCCAAAACGACCACTGCTTTACTGAAGAAGCTAAGGATATAGGTGATAGCCTGGCCAAGCATGTATCCAGACTTGAACCCAATAGAACATCTTTGGGGTATCTTCAAGTGGAAGCTGGAGGTGCACAAAGACTCAAATAGCCACCAGCTCCGCAACGTTGTCTTAGAGGAGTGAAAGAGCATTCCATTGGCTATCTATGAAGCTCTGATGAACTCCATCCTTAGGAGAGTAAAGATAGATCTGGATAATTATGCTGGCCACACAAAAAAATTGACAGTTGTACATGATGTATGCTAATATTGACAACTTTTTCTAAGGAGTACTCACTTTTGTTGGCAGGGATTTAGCTTTTAATGGTTATATTTTGAGTTATTTTTAGGGGGAAATAAATTAACTCTGTTATATATGCTGCAGACAGATTACTTTTTATTGTGTTAAAGTGTCATTTTGTTAGTGTTGCCCCATGAAGAGATACACTTAAATATCTGAAGAAATGTGAGGGTTGTACTCACTTTTGTGATACACTGTGTGACAGTGACCAGGTGAGGAATACAAAGATGTGTCATGCCTACAGTCAAGCATAGTGGTGGGAATCTCATATACATATATATTTCCTAGATTTATCATGCAATCACAGTTATGTGGATAATGAAGCAATAATGTTTATACTATATACATATACTAGCAGGGAACCCCGACGTTGCCCGAGATTGAATGATGATCAACAAATGCTTCACACTCCCCTACTTTTATTGTCATCAAAATCGGTGAAATCGCTCATTTTTCAATCAAATCGATTGATTGCCTGCTCTAATTGGGGACTCATTGCGGTGAACCAGGAGGAAGCTTCACATGCTTTCCCGCAGTAACTTAGTTCACAGTACATTGTTGTATATATTGTACTGTAAAGAAACTCCTGTTGATTTTATCAAATTATTTGTATATATATATATATATATATATATATATATATATATATATATATATATATATATATATATAATGGCTTGAATTAAGATTTAAAATGCAAGTCAAATACCATGCTCGAATCGTGCTCTAATCAGAAACATTCATTTCGCCTGTGCCTCTGTCATATCAGATAACCTACTGTTGATTTCATATACATGACTTTACTGTTTGTGTGGGGATAATGGCGTGAATATAAGTTTAAATTGAAAAAAGTCAAATATCATTATGCAGTTGTGCTT
>NC_136483.1:103686698-103716698 GCF_053919585.1 Euprymna scolopes | reverse complement strand
GTTGTGAATATGAATGGAGAAGTACACCATGGATTAAATAGTTGTTAGTTCAAATTTTACTTTTAAAATATGTTGATTTAAAAAAAAGAAGTGGGGGTCAAGAACTTACTTGCAAACCTAATATATCGATTAACCAAGATGAACGAAATAAACATACGGAAATGGAATCGCTGTATTGAAGCAGACGCCACTTATGCAAAGCGCGAAGTCACATACGTACATATCAAGATTGATAAATAAAATATTTAGTATTTGGTCTGACTTAAATGAATTCATATCGCATGCACGGTCAATGGATTTTAAATCTGGTGTGCATGAAGAGCATCGGGGATAACTTGAACTCTACCCGATATCTACGGAAGAGAGTGATGCAACCGCCCACCAGGTGTCGTGCCACCTCGCAGAATGAATGGTTATTTTAGGGGTGGGGGCGGAACACGTAGGCAACATGATATTCAAATTGGTTGAAACACGATCTGTAGATGATACGGCTGTCAAGATTCCAGCTTCAATGGCGTATCTAATGAAGAGAAAACGGCCCACACGATTACATAACTGCACTCTTCTCTCAGGTCGGATGATTGACGTAACTCTAGCATACGCATCCTCCCATGCATTACCTTTCCTTTCGGAAGTTAAGGTTGGTTTACTTCCCCTCGTCTGGGGCACCCGTTCCGGAAAGGAACATGTCGACGGCTTCGTTCGTAAGCATCTATTTGTACCTAACCAGTGTGCTTCCTCGATGGTGCTAGTTATTTATCTCCTTCAAACCACGGAAAGATTTGTAATGTTGTCCGAGAACCAACATGTTGTATGCTCAGTCGCAAAGGAGACAATGAATAGAAAAGAACTTCAACACCCTCTTTTTTTTTTGTAACAACATTTATTTCCTCATTGTTATGGCCGTGACGTTACCTACGTGATCTCGAACGTTATTTCATTCCGTGCTTCACGTCTCCTCCGTGATCGTCCTATTTCTCCTTTTCATTATCTTTTTTGTATTTGCCGGTGATGTCATTTCGCATACATTTGCATATAACCGTTCACGCTATGTAACAGAAGTAATCCAAGATCGGAAGATGGGGATTGAAAGACTAGACCCTAAGAGGCGGAGCACTCTAGCCTTCAAAAACAAAAATGTCTGAACAGCCTCATCGGCATTCCTCAGTGGGTTTGCCTCAGGTTCAGACTCACACTAACTCAAGTGGTGGACCTTCTAGAACTGCACAGAACCATCCGCAGGGCCAGAAGATGTCACAAGGAACCACTCTTTAATTGGACTGATTGATTAACTGATCCTTAACTGATCCTTCGATGGAAGTTTTGTTTCTTAACTTTTCGGCCTTGTATCACATCTTGTTTCAGTGGAAGACAAGTAGATACCTGCTATCAGCCACGCATTGATATGAATGCTAACATAGTCCAAAAGTCGACTCGTACACGACGATTATTTTATGTTATGTTTCTGGATGTTTTTTATTTAGATGATTAATACGTATTATTTGGATTCTTCAGTCTACTGTTCTCAACTTGAATTTCATTTTCACAACGGACAAAGTAACCTATGAACTTCTTCAGGTGTATCTTATCGAATTTGGGAATGTTCTTGTCGAACTCTAGAATTTGGATGGAATTTCGAACGAAACCTTTTGAGGCAGCATGCTCTCGTTCCGTCAGCCATGACTGGATAGAGGACCTAAGTAATTTGCAATTGTATTTTTCGGTCCATCTAACCACTGCGCCATGGGTTGGTGCAGAGTTCGACAGAAATATTCCTGAGTTCGAAAAGATACACTTGAAGAAGGTCGGAGGTTATATCGACCAAAACGTTGTAAAAATAACACTCAAGATGAGAACAGTAGTCCGAAGAATCGAAATAATACGAATTCCCAACTGTTTGTTTAGAAACGTCACGAGGATTAATAATTTGTATTATTTTGTATTATTCGGACTACGTTTCTTATCTTGAGTGTTTTTATCACAACGTTTTGGCCGACGTACCTTCGACCTTTTTCAGAACCTGTGACGTAACGAATAAAATACTAAGTAACATTAGTTCAAAGTGACACTCTTCTAGAGGTTGAAGGTTCAATCCTCTGTGCGGACGATACGAAGAATACAATTGTGAATTACTTAATACTAGCCATAGCCAACGGAACAATAACACACTACATCTGTGGCTTTAATCAAGGGTTCCATTGGAAATTCCGTACAAATTCGCGAGTTTGACAGAAGGATTCCCGAGTTCGACAAAATACACCCGAAGAAGATCGGAGGTTATATTGGCCGAAACGTTGTGAGAAACAACACTCAATGTGAAAATAGTTGTTCAAATAGCCAAAATAGTACAAATCATTTCATGGTTCAACAGCATCGAATCGAAACATATTTGTTGAGATTGGGTGTGAAGACGACGAAATTGTAATCAACAAGAAAGCAGTTCTGCAGTAATGTGTTCCTCATTAACCCATAGCATACCCCGCGTGCCTAGTATGATTACATTTTAGGCTGTCATTGTTTATTGTTTAGGATTATCTATAATATAAATCTCACCTGTATGTATGTATGTATGCATGTATGCATGTATGTATGTATGTATGTATGTATGTATGTATGTGTTTATGTGTTTATGTATGTATGCGTACCTGCCTGCCTTAAACTTTCACCAGAGGCGACGGATGTTCACGAGATCGGTATCGTTTTGAAGCTCGAGCCTTCGGATGCCGAAAATCGAACAATTGGCCAAAGTCATTAATCCCTTCATCCTCAACAAACACAGACAGAATTTGATGAATAACATTACCATTATTATTTTATTCTTAAAAAAAAAATTACGAATCAATTCACCGGGCAAATAATTCTTCGTAATAGATAATAATCAATAGAGGATTGATTCTATATAATAATACGCATGCAATCTGCATGAATTAAAATATCATGTTTAAGGGCAAAGCCGGACGGACGCGCCCCCAGATACAAACATGGAAATTTCTAAGTCCCAGCGCAGTACGTACAGCTGGGAGAAATGCACCCTCAGTTTTCGTTGAGACATACATTTAGAGAAAGGAAGACACTAAAAAAAAAAAAAAAAAAAAAAATTAGGGATCCTGTCTGCTCTGCCTGTGCCATTCAATTGCACCTTAGCAGTTGTTCCAAAAAATATGGAAGGTTCTACATAAGCCTTTACCACTTTTAATCATCTGTGAGGTTCGAACAGTTAATTGATTGTGTGAACATCATGAAGAAACACACACACACACACACACACACACACACACACACACACATATATATATATATATATATATACATTAATCCTCGTTTGGAAGGATAAACAGCTGTTGGTTTATTAATGCAGTTAACTTGGCCTAATGTTTCCTAGTTTAATCGCATTCGTCACTCTGCATTAATGATAAGACACGCTTGAATCATCGGCACTTTGAGGTTAATCTCTCTGCCAAATTATTAGATACTAATTTGTCGACGGGCCAGACTCTCATCTTGCCAGGTCGATTCTATTTTTACTTTGAAGAAATGAAGGGTACAGTCTGCACTCGACCTACAGTCAGGTATCTAGACATGCTATTCCGCTAATTACCTTCGGCAGATGTTCTGGCAACCAAATGCAAAACGTGCAGAATACGAAAAAAAAAAAAAAAAGAAAGAAAAGATGCATTATATAACTATGCTAGAACGGGAGGTGGTGATGGCTAATTGGTTAACAACACGGACTGGCATCCTAGGTGTGCCAAGTTTGAATGCAGTTCGTTCCACGGAAACATTTTCACTTAGGATGTTGTCAACCTTCACGTGGTCCCTTCTACAAGTATCCGGTGTCTTTTCTCGTAAGAATTCTAACTAGAAAGATATCGGGGAAACCAATACATATAATGGAATAATCTAATTCACAAGATATGAATCAATGAATATCCGAGAAAAATATACTTCCTCATGTTGAATATTAATGCTAGTATATATGTTGTTTTCATAAAATATGTTTTTCCCAATTATATTTCACTCTTTGTGTATACCAATCCATTTTTGTTTAGAAGCTCAATGTATGTTAAATGTAAGAACACCGTATATTCAAACGAATGACAGCATGATTGCATTCTAAGATCCAAATATTTGTTTCTCATGCAAAACAGTTTCTGCAGCAAGTTAAAATTTCGGTACATTTTTTTTTTACGGATAGGTAAAGATTCAACATCGTGTGTCTTTGCCAAGACAAACACACGATGTTGAATTTTCCATGAACTTTTTTGCTTTTTCAGCATTATATTGGCATGCATCTTTTCTCTACCTAGACAAAGGATTTCTAATTTTCCTGCTGCATAAAAAGAGACGGTGTTGACATAATAATAACCATTTGTCTCTGCACAACGAAACGGATCTGTAAAAAATCTACCGAAATTTTAACATGCTGGTGGTGGAGATGTCTTGCATGGAAAACTCCCCAAATATTCCGATCTTGGAAGGAAGCTATACTGTTATTCTTTATATATATATATATATATATATATATATATATATATATATATATATATATATATATATATATATATATATATATATATACATATATATTACAAATATAGTACACTGCCCTATCAAAGGAGGAGGTAATGTCTGAAAAGATAGACAAACGGAGAAGGCTGTGTACCATCAAAAGGAAGAGGCCATACATGGGAGTTATTCCTGAGAGAACGATCTCATGCCAACAGAACAGATACCACACTAAAGCTACATACGGAAAAGGTTGAAGTAATGCCTATGAGAATGGTATCATGACGAACGAACATATACTATACTACTGCCCTTTCATTGATTATTAAAAGATAGTAATGTTATGATTCGGCTTAAGACAGACGTATTAAATCTTCATTATGAATGAAAGTAACAGTATCGTTACCGTTCAGACAGACATACAAACTCACCATTAATTATACTTTATATATATATATATATATATATATATATATATATATATATATATATATACTTATGAATACACACTCACACACAAAAAGGTTTTTGCGATAATATATGAGAAATATATACAAGCATATATGTGTGTGCGTGTATTCAACATAAATACACAAAGCAAAATAAATTCGAATGAAAAAGATCAGTCTAATATAAAATTATATAAACTTATGAAACACTAAGGGGACGCTTCAATATATTTTAATTCAAGCAGAGTTCGTATTTATTGTTACGCAACCAATTCTCTATTGAATATTATATTATGCCTGATTTCAAAAGTTAAACAAAAAATGATTTTGGTGCATCAGCTAGAATCCAAACAGAAACATTTAGCACCCAAGCCACATCTCCTATCCATGTAGCTATCAAGAGAAAGGCGAGAAAGGTTTGATATTAAACGACTTGAAGAAATGAATTGAAGTTGGGCATGCGTAGAAAGAAGTTAAAATATGTCCGCAAGTTGAAATGAACAGTTTGCATTTCAACTTGCCGATATATGTTTGTACGTGTTATTCATTCATCCAAACAAAGATTTTACTCGTTATAAACCATTCTTAGTATGTAATTACTATTTCTTATTAAGTTCAGTGTTGTGTTATTTACAGTTTGTCGGTTAAATATTTACGCATAGACACACACATGCATATGTTTTGAATGAATTCAATCATTTACGAAAGTGCATTTTTACCTAAATGCGAGTTGGGAATAATTTTCCCTTTTAACCAATTTGGTACCCCCACATGGGGAGCGGTATATATATATTATTTTTAAAATGTAATTACCCACTGACACGTGTTTCGTCGTCTACGACTCATCAGAGTGGCTGTACCTAGCGAGATTCGAAATCGGGACCCAACGGTAATGAGCCTAAACCCTTACCCCTGGACCATCTCGCCAACTGTCTGGATATATCGCGATTTACTTAGATGTTGTTTTGTTTTGGTTTTAACGATATGTTTTGAATGAATTCAATTATTTACGAAACCTACTGGAATATTTCCATCATTCTAGTAATTATAGGAGTAACCGGACTCATGCAAAAATGATTTCAAAATCTACTTGGCAAATATAATAGGTGAACCGAGTGCAAGAGAGATACAAAGAATTGCATTAAAAGTGGCGCTTAGAATCTTTAAAAGATTTCTCGGTTGGTATGTATGAGATCGCAGGTGAATGTCTCGCATCCGATAGGATGTCCTTATCCTCAGCTCGAACAAAATCATAAGAAAATGCGAGAAAAACAGGGAAAGTTGTAATTACCTGGTAAACACCATCCTCTAGTGTCTTCAATTTCTCTGCATAAAGTTTTTTCAGATCAAGTTAACATGAGGATACTTTACCTGTAAACTCTGACCACATATACAAAGCAATATAGTATTCAAGGCCCAAATATGATCTTCCAGGCATTGTTATACACTGGCTCATATGAAGAAGATGCACCTTCTAGTGATTTAACCTGAAGTAACATCATCTAGCAGAGAGTGTGAATCCACCAGACCAGATGACTTTTTTTCTTGGAATATTTCTTGTTCGTAATAGAAAAAAAATGAAATTGCTGTTCTGACATAATAGAATGTGGCGGTCACATTAAATGTAATGAATAAGCATTCTGTAGTGTTCGGTAAATGCGAAACCTAGAATGACGGTTTATGTATGTTCGACCAATAAAAGTGATGCTATAATTAGAAGTGAAACTAAAAGGTACCGTTCATTCGTTTCCTAGGTAATGATCTGTTTGTGTAAAGTGGAATATTAGCTCCGGTGATGACTGGAGTAGTGAAAGTAAAAAAAAACAGTAATGGCTGAGTAGCTTTGCTATCGCCCTTAAGCAAGTAATTGAGAGTGTGAATCAGAGAAATTTTAGCAATTTACGAATTGTAATTAAACTGATTGATTATTAGCGGAAAACATGCACGAGATACAGGCAGATAGCGATGCCATTTTGGATTAATGCCTGGCTTCAGTGTTTCTTTTGCCATGCTGTCATTTTGTAGACGGGAATAATTGTTCCTATTTTATTATATATAGAGAATATAGTTAACTGGTCAGTTGGTGTGAGGATAATTCATATTTTTCACTTTTTATTAACTCAACATTTGACAGGTAGAGGGCAAGGTACATCAAGCTTACATCCGGGTCGTTTAATTATTATGTACTTCGATTTCTTGTCATAAATAATTTTATCAAGAATTCTTCATAAGTTTGGATTTCGGCTTCGATTATAACTGATGGCACTCCAGTAATCTATTTTTTTTTTTATATAAATGATTTTATCAAGAATTCTTTATAAGTTTTCGTTTCGGTTTCGATTATGGCCGAAGGAACTCAAATTATACATACACACACATTATATATATATATATATATATATATATATATATATATATATATATATATATATTTCATAAGTTTTTATTTTGGTTTCGATTCAAGCTAATGCACCCAAGTCATATGGATATATATATTTTTGTTTGAAATTGCAACTTTATAATACATAAAAATCGATAGAACATTAACTCTATAATAATATATACGAAATCTGCAAGAATTAAAATATTATAGTTAAGCATACTTTACGACCGGGCTTTGCCGGGTGTTCATGCTAGCTTAGATAAATACTTTTGCAGTTTAAACAAAAAACTACAATAATATCAGAGCATCACCATTTACACTGACCATCTACCGAATGCCAACAGCAATATATTACATATGAATGAGTCCCCTGTGGAATTTCCACAGGTCCCCCTAGTATACTATTAATCTACTTTGGTATGCTATCTACGCATGTGTAATCTACTCGTCATATTGCAGTCAACACCGTCAAAGAACAAGGGAAACACATTTCTTAAAGAAAGTGCGATTATCGAACCTGGAGCTCTACTCATAATTTATAACCCTAACCCCAACTTCAACCCTTATGTTTATAGAAAAGGATGGCTAATTATTCAACGATGACTCGCTAAAGGCTCAGTAATCTTTTGGATAGGGAACTTGCGCTAATTTAAGCCAAATCAATTTCTGTGAGTTTTTCCCGTAAATAATCAGCAAAGTTTCGTCGATTCCAACACCGAAGCATAGACACAAGGAATTGAAAGATTATGACTTGATGCGATGATTTGTATATAAAAAAAAAGAGGAAAGTGTGACCTCCTCCCTGGCCTAGGTATGGCCATTTTGAACGACGATAGCGTCTTTGGGTCCTTCCGGCCGACCGGCTAGTGAGGTATTCTCTAGTTTTTGGTTCTCTGTTTTATAGGAGTTTTCACATAGACTTTTTACTTTCCGGATTACAAACAATTTTCATTGGTTGCAAAAACTTTGAGTTAACACGTTCCTGTGAAAACGAACTTGCTTTTAGAAAAGTGAATCCAAACGAAGCGGAGAAAGAGACTCGAAGTTGGAGCCATTTACCTTTTAGAATCATTTTGCGATTCAGTCACTACAAAAAATACGATGTAGACATTTTTTTCTTGTAAATATCAAGTTAAAGTAGTACTCGTACGGTAATGATTTTTTTTTTTACCCTCTAAATAATAAGCCAAAGCGACATCCTTGGGGGCTTTAATAAACGAGTATTCATTAGTTTAAAAAAGGAGAAAATTATTTTATTTATATTTTTCGCAAATTGAAGGAGTTGAGAAAGAGAAAAAAAAATCATTGAAAATTGTTGCGTGTAGTTTGATTTGCTTTTGTGGGATCCGTTACAATGCACTGTTTTTTACGAGCCCCCCCCCCCTTTTTCACGAATTTCTTACCTTTAGTTAAAGATGAAAGGGGTAATCGGACACGTAAAAGAAATGTTTACTATATGAGTGGAGGAATAAATCACGCAATAAAAGCTCGTAAAGTCACACAATGACCGTCTTAGATTCATGAACAAATCAACAAGTTGAAACGTAAACTACAAAATCGCTACAAAATAAATAAACAAATAAGAACGGCCAAAAAAAAATTTTTTTTAATAATTTTAATAATGTAAAAATGTCCGCTAATAGTATGAAAAACTCACAAAAACATTAAAAAATATTTTTACTGCTCCTATTTAGTTTCCTCCCTACGTGGGTAAGATTAAACATAAGGTCGGGTTTTATGGGGGGGGGGTGATATACTTATCTCCAAAAAGACCACTGGATTTGGACAACAAATAAAAATACCATCAGATTTTTTTTTCTATGCAATCGTAAATTATGAAAACTCGGAGATCACCTAAGAATAAAGCTTAATGAGTGTCATGTGATGCAACACCATACTGAATAGTGATAGTGGAAATTGGGTGAACATTAATTATTTAAGAGGACAGCTCAACAAGAACTTGTTTACATTATACTTGAACACGGCTATATTTTTAGTGACGAGGTGCCTTAAATAAGTTTTCAGTCTTTTTTTTTTGTATGGGCTTTGTTGTTGATAATACACACAGTAAACTTAAGTCGCTTTCGAAGTAATCTCCTCCGTTTGCAATGCAC
The DNA here is from genome assembly GCF_053919585.1 of Euprymna scolopes. Lineage (NCBI taxonomy): Eukaryota > Metazoa > Mollusca > Cephalopoda > Sepiida > Sepiolidae > Euprymna > Euprymna scolopes. The sequence goes on along the minus strand of NC_136483.1, from coordinate 103,707,246 downwards.
CTTATCATACCGTTCAAACAACTTTTGGAAGGTCCCATATATATCATCTTGTGTAATTCTGTCAATGACCCTCGCCACAGCCCCTTTCATCTCTTAAATTGTCTCATAACGACAGCCTTAAAAGTTTTCCTTGAGCTTAGGGAATAACCAAAAGTCACAGGGAGCAAAGCCTGGACTACAGGGAGGGTGAGGAATTGTCTTGATGGCCATCCTGGTCAAATAGTCTATGACGAAGATCAAGTTGCGGACTGGTGCATTGTCCTGGTGGAAATGCCACTGACCCGATTTGAAGAGTGCTAGCCTCTTCTGACTGAATCTGTTTTTGAACTCTCTTAAAACCCCAACATAGTTTTCCTTGTTGACTGTCTGTCCAGTGGAACCCAGTTCATATAGATCTTGCCCGTGCTGTGTTAAAAATGTACCTAACTTTGGAATTTTTAACATAAACAAAAAAGTTAGGATAATAGATCAAAACAAAAACAAAGATGACTTAGTGGTAATGTCAGATAATGAACAGAGAAGGAAAATGGTAATATCGACAAGTAGTTAGTTAGAGAGGTTGAGTTGGAGAGACGAGAAGGAGAGCTAAACCGGGTTAGACAGCGAACGGTAATAATGGTCTCTGTACGCCGTGGAAGCTATCGGGTGAAAAAAAAAAAATAGAAATAAGGAAAGGCGTTCAACTCCAAAGTTGTAGAACATCAGGAAATAAAAGTTGAATGAAAATATAACCGGAGTATCGATTGTTGTTCCTTGGGATGAATCTTCATTGCAGCTTTTACAGACCCGCCAATCAAGACCAATCGATGAACGAAGGTACGTTCCCCCCATTTCTTGACCTGAATAATTTCCAAGAAAGATGTTTATTCGTCCCGTAAGGAACTGTATGTACATTGTTGTATGCCCGCGTTTGTTGAAATGTTTTTTGAACTGTATATACTTATTAAATCGAGGAAAGAGATACTTATAAATATATATAACATGCATATAGACGATCGTAAGTATTCACTCCACACTCTAGAAAAATTCGGACGGTGATCCAAATATACATGAACACTAGACGAGGTGTATTCTTGATATATAACATGATATTACACACATTAAAGACACTCAAAAATATATACACGCGTAATATACGCCCAACTATATAGCATCTGTTATCTCCTTGTCTGACTAAGAATAAAACAGATACTATACTTTAGTTCTTGGCTGATGACCAGGTCGTACCTATTTATTTGCTTTCAGACAAAGGTAAATTTAGACACCATGTCATTTATTTTTAATGTTAACCCCCTTCCAACCAAAATACAGAACCTAAAAAGTGGTAGTCTAGATTGGGACAAAATTGAACTTTTCTCAGTCTAGAAGGATGAAAGAAATGAAGTGTAGTGTAAGAACAGATACAACACTTTGCTCCTATCTAGAAAAGCACCCCCACACACAAAAAAAACCTGCCTCGTACGCTAGTATTTACCTCCCCTTTTCACCGCGGAAAGATGTGATGCAAGGTCAAAAGTTGAGATTTAAAAGCCAGCGAACAAGATAAAGTGAACTCTGGCTTACAAAAAATGCCTGAACAGTTCCGTCGGCAGTCCCCAGTAAAGGAGCATCTGGCAATTAGCAAAAACTAACTTCCTATCAAAGAAAAAAGGTAAATCCTGAGGAGGGGAGGTTCTTTCTTAAACTGCATAGAACCATACTTTTGAACATTGCCAGACTCTGTCGAATTGATTATCGAGAATGTATTCTCGAGTGATATGAACAGCGCCTGCGCAAAAATTGTTCACGTGATTACACTTCGCGGCTAGGTTCCTTAAACGAATGTGGACGTCTTAGTTGCTCCTATATGCTTTGCCGTCGCGTAATGGGCCAGATTGACGAGATTAAGCGACGCCGGCAGAAAGGAACGCTTCCTAACCTGACCTGATATCAGGGCACTCATGATGAATGCATTACAATATAAAAGATTTTCACACGATTTCCACAGGCCGTTTAGTTATCCATTTTGAAGGGACATTTATGCCTTTCTAAACTGCTTGTTTTTACACAATTCCGACATTGTTCATTGATTCTATTCGCCGTGTTTATAGCCATTACTGGCGATACATAAAATAACTATTTTTTAGACACATCTTTGTTTCGTGCGAGGTATTTTCCTGTCGGTTTGTCCGTCGCGCTAAAGTATTTGAAATAAATCTCAATATTTGAAAAGCTACAGCGTCAAGGTTGATGAACCTCGGTTTGCCAATAATGACAAAAGGGCCTGAATATGTGCTTACAGTTTGGGTTCAAGTAATTTATAACATTAGATATTTTTTGGTCTACTCTTAAGCTTAAAATAGTATTTTTGTCAGCCTCTCATCCTTAAGTTTGAAATGGCATTTTGTTTAGTCTATCACATCTAAGTTTGGAAATAGCATTTTTCTTGGTCTGTCGCAATTAAATTTGAAACAGCATTTCCTTGGTCTGTAATACTAAAGTTAGTACGGCATAATAACATTTAGCACACTTGTTCGCATAAGATCACCGAAGTTAAGCAATGTTGAGCCTGGCTAGTACAAATGGTCACCATTTGAGGATACCAGGCGATGTATGCAGTAGAACGTTGACACTTCCGACAGTTTCTGCATTCTCTCATTATCTTTAGCTATCCCAACCTTGTCCTTCCACTAGACCAGGTTGGATGGCTTGACAAATGAAGATTGTTTGAATTTGGCAACTTAAAAACAATCCCAATGTCTTAGTCAGACGGTGTTAAAATTACAGAAAGATATCATTAAAGATAAAGAATCTATTTAAGTTCAAAACTCTTCAGTGACTTTTAGGACACTCTGTATAAAAGGCTATATGCCTGTTTGTCTTCATATTTTTAAACTCTATCTCGTCCGAAACTAAAAGTCGCAGAGCGGCGCTAAGGACCTAAAATGATTGTATTTTTTACGAACCGTTCTTTTATGGGTCTTCAGCCAGTTAAAATAGTTTTTAAAGAGTCAAAAATGGGTAAAAATTGAAAAAATCGGTGTACATTTTATACATTCATCTTAATTTATTTTTAATCAGTTCATATGCGTGTCATGTTGGTACAGGGGTAACGTCACCAGCTTTGAATGCTACAGTTTCGATTCTGACTGATGACGCCTAAGTACTTTTTTTAACTTCTGAAATCACGACTCTATTATATATACGAAATCTGGATAATGTCATATTTACGCTCGGGCATAGCCGGGCGCTACTCCCTCTTCCCGCTAGAATGGATATATATTTTTATTATTTTGTAAATTACAAATTATACAAATATACGAATCGATAGAAAATTCACTATAACAATATATACGAAATCTGTATGAATTGAAATATCATATTCAAACGTATTTTAAGACCGAGCTACGCCGTGCATCCTTGCTAACTTAGATAAATACTTTTGTAGTTTTAACAAAAGAGCTACAATAACTTGGCTTTTTGGCCAAGACACGAAAATAAAAAATGTTTTAAACAATTGGGTGTCAAGTGGGACGTCCCCAAGTACGAAAGGGCGAATGCGGTATTATGGTGAAAGAAGATTCTAGCTAAGAGAAACTTTTGTTTAGTTCTAGAGTGACAAGGATGACCAACGACCCCCATCTGCCCCCCCCTTTTGAGTTGGCCTTGTGCCTAAGTTTTTTGTTCATGTTCTTTTATTTGCGTGAATAAAAGATTTAATATCTCAAAGTGTAGTATCTGTTCCGGCAGATACTGCAAGCAAAGACCATATGTGGAGGCGACCCCACATATAAGACCTTGGTCAATGTAGGGGCAACCCTTCATACCAATTGTCACTATCCAGCTCCCCTACCCCCCGGGGAGTTGGTCCCCATTTCCCCTTCACTCCTCACTTTAAAAATCGCCTTTGTGCCTAATTTGCTCGGTGGGGGAGAAAATAAATACCACCCCACATATCAGACCTTGGTCAATGTAGGGGCAACCCTTCATACCAATTGCCACTATCCAGCTCCCATTTCCCACCCATCGGGAGCTGATCCCCTTTTCCCTCCCCCTCCATCTTTCTCCACATTAAAAAACGGCCTTGTGCCTAATTTGCTCAGTGGGGAAGCAAATAAATACATCTGTTCTTCAGATGCGGCACTTCCATTTCTCGTTCTCTTTCATTGGAGGAGACATTCTTCACGACTGAGACAATTTTTATTTTTGTACCTTTTCTCCACGTTAAAAAACGACCATGGTTCTAACTCTGCCTCGTGGGGAGGCATTGTAAATAGGTACAATAATATCACGGCGTCTCTATCTACGCTGAACATCCACAGAATGTCAACATCAATATATTACATATGAATGAGTCCACTATCGAATTTCCACAGGTCTCGCTAGTTTTTATTATTAGCACAAGAAAATCAAACTGCTTTGGGTTTTTGGGGTTTTTTTTGTTTTTGTTTTTTGTTTGGAATGGGAAATGCTTACATTGTATTACAAATAATCAAATAATCTATTTTTTGTTATAATTGAAATGCTGTTATTATTATTGGCTCATAAAGAGCTTGCACACAGATCTTCAGAGATCTTTCCCTGAAAACAGCATGTAGTGCCTCCCCAGGTTTCAAGTAGTCGCCACCTCTTTCGATAACATTTGAAAATAAATTTGCATTATCGCAACAGCTGCTTGCCATTGACTTCTCGTTGGCAGCAGCTATTGGTCTTTGCTGGGATTTGAGTGACAATAAGCCTCCTCAAGGTCCAAGTTCTCTTCGCACTTATTCGGCTGAGGTTTGGTCAGTTTCCTTCTTGCCGCTACTTGGCTATTTGGTCTCGTTCTTTTATGGGGGGGGGGCATTGATGTGACAAACGGGGTAGGGTTGTGTTAGAGGACTTATTATTGGCTCACATGGAGCTTTCACACAAGTCAACAAACGATCTGATTGGAAACCTGTGGTGTTCTCTGGAGGCTGAGTGACAACAAGTCTCCCCAGACGTCCAGATCTCTCCACCTCCTTTGATAGCATTTGCAAATTCATTTGCATCATCGCAACAGCCTCTTACCATTGATTTCTCGCCGGCAGTGGCCATTGGTTTATACTGGAATTTGAGTGGCACTAAGCCTCCCCAAAGTCCCGGTTCTCTTTGCGCTTGTTCAACTGAGGTCTGGCTGGCGCTCTCTCCTTGGTCTTTCAGTCCTTCTTGACCTTTCTCAGCTCTTCGGTGTCACTTTTTTATTGGGAGGAGCGGTGGTGAAACTATGGGGGGATGCATGATGGGGGTGTAGAACTTGTAAATATGCAGCTTCGGTGTTCTTCATTCCCTGTAACGCTTATCCGTTATATTGTCTTCTTGTATTATTCTCCGCATTCAAGGATGTTCCTTGATATTTCAGTCGTTTTCATTATCGTTAGTCGTTGTATTTTTGCAGTTATTCCTCTGATTCTAATTTCTGGCATTCTTTTTTCGAAGTTTTTTCAGAATTGTTCCTAGTGCTCCTACTATTATCGGTACTTTTTTGATTTTCTTCATCATCCAAATCGCTTTTAACTCTCTGGCTAACTCTGTGTATTTGCTTCGTTTCTCATTTTCTTTCATACTCACCCTGGGGTCAGCTGGGACAGCAAAGTGTACGATTTGACAGGATTTTTCTTTCTTGTTAATTATTACGACATCTGGTCTTTTTGCTTGGACAAGTTTGTCCGTCTGTATGTCCATGTCCCATAGGATTTTGTGGTTCTCGTTTTCGAGTGCTGTTGCGGGTTTATGCTTGTACCATTTGTCTGTACGCTCAAAATGCAGTCATTTGCACAATTCCCAGTGCACCGCCCTCCCCACTTGGTCATGCCTGTCTTTGTATTCCTTTTGGGCCAGTTTGATGCATTCACTTACTATATGGTTTATCGTTTCGTTTCTTTGTCTACAGAGTCTGCATTTGCTATTTTCTTGTGTTTTATCGATTCTTGTTTTGATATGGTTGGTTCTTATCGAGTTATCTTGTGCTGCAGTTATTAGAGATTCAGTTTCTCGGTTTATATGTCCTTTTCGCATCCATGTCCAGGTGTTTTCGTTATTCTCATCTTTTGTCATTCTTATGAATCTTCCGTGTAGTTGTTTCTCTTCCCATTTCTCTTTTCTCGTTTTGTCATTTGTTTCTCTGTTTTCTGTTTTGTTGTTTTTTCAGTGTCTCTCGCTGCCATAATTATCCCTTCAGTGTTTTGCATTATGTATTTTTCTAGTTCTTTTTTCGTGTCCTTCACACAATCTTCTATACAGATCAGTTCTCTCCCGCCGTCTTTCCTTTTTACGTAGAGCGTGTCAATATCGTCCTTTGGGTGTAGTGCATTATGCATAGTCATGAGTTTCCTATTATTATTATTATTATTATTATTACAAATAATCAAATGAAACTTTTTAAGTCAATTCTACGTTTTTAGGCGACTACGTGTGTTTTTATGACCTTGCTACTCACATATAGGGTTACTGGTTCAGGAAATGTGTTCAACTCTTCTAAAATAATGTTTACAACTTGTTAAATTTAATTCTGCCTAAATTTGGGCATTATACAATTATGAGGGATTGTAATTTCCTTTTCTTTTTTTATAATTAATTTTTAAGTTCAAAACCAGAAAACCTCATCAAACAGGTTTCTTTCACTTTAACCAAAATAAATAATGAGATCGCTCTTATGTGGTGGCCATTGTACAGGGTGACCCCAAAAAACGGGCTCCAACTCTAATTAGGCCCCGTTTCTTAGTGTTTTGGTTTGTTGGTTATTTTGTTTTACGGCATATCAACCTTTTTCAGGTTATTTAATGCCGAATCTGGTGATTTTGAAGAACGATTTTTTGATATAGTGTATTTGTTTTTTAAGTCGTATTCTATTTAACCCATAGTTGGGACCCTAACAGGTACTACCACTCTAGGTCAGAGTGGACCTGGGAGCAATGGCAATTAAAGGGTGGCTCCACCATCGGATATAGTTTAAGGTCATATCCAGGACCTCTTAGTGTTTTGTCCGAATGAAATGAAACTTTGGTCATAACTAGTTTATTATATTCAAAACATCACATCAAAACACTAGGGTATTTGGCCCTTTTTTATCCGTTCTACAGCATATGTTCTAGATGGCCTCCATTTAGCTTTTGTTTTGTTTTTTTGGTCACCCTATATAGTGACTGTCGCATTCGTTCCTTTCTTTTTTTTCTTTCTATTTTACTCGTGGTGATTTCTTTTCTTTCTTAGTTTGAATCATTCATGCTTTCTATTATCGCAGTTTCATTCTCTTATTCTTTCATTCTTTTATTCTTTTATTCTTATTTCATTCATTTGTTAGCCGAATTAATGTCCTATTTGACTATCTATTTATGTCTCTTTCCAGAAGACAGAGTTAAGCACAAAGTCGGTTCTTCATCCGGAAAAATCCAGCCAAAAGGAGCAGTTTCGGTTGGAATACAAATTTATTTATTTATTCACTAAAGAATCACCGCTTATTAAAGTCTGGAAGCCATTCAAGAATAAATGAGTGTCGGACGAGACATATTAGAACTACATTTAGTCCAAAGAACAAATAGGTGACGGCATTATTTCCAAACAATTTATTTTCATTTCAATCATGTTTCAGTTAAAAAAGAAACAACAACATTAAAAATAGTAAGTCATAACGAGTTTCATCATACACACCAAACATCGAAATGAAAACTAAACCGGAAAAATATAATCGCCATCTTGATAAACATGTCGATAAGAACACCTAATAATTAACGCTCATAATTTTCTAGCTAAACGAGTTATTACCCATAATCGCTCACTTGCAACAACAAGAGACTTTTGCCTATTATCTGAGTAAAAGTGTAGTATCTGTCCTTCAGATGGTACACTTCAATTTCTTGTTCTCTGTCAGTGAAGGAGAAATCCTTCACGACTGAGACAATTTTTAATTTTTGTTCTTTTTCTCCACGTTAAAAAAAAAACGACCCTGGTGTCTAACTCTGTCTCGTGGGAAGGCATTGTAAATAGGACCTCCGTGTCTCCCCAGATTTCTAGCACTCACCGATGCCAGTTGCAAATCAACCATCATCATCGCAACAGCCGTTTACTATTAGTTTCTTGTTGATTATGGACGTTGGTTTGTGCTTGAATTTGAGTGTCAATGAGCCTCCTCAGGATTCGAGTAGTTTCAGTGCCTTTGTTAGAAACTCGCTCAATATATGTTACCGTGACATAGGTTGACATATAATCGGTGGGGTTTTAATAGTATTTTGTCTAGTTTTTTATTTATAACACCTTTTCCTAAACTTACCGTGTTAAAGAGAGAGTCGGCCGCCATTTTAAATTTTCCAATACATCGGTAAACATTGTATGTTTTTCGAGCTGAATAAACATGTTACACTGAATAAAAACACAAAAAATATACCCAGTTTGGTAGAAAAGTAACTTATCTTGCCTTTGATAACATTTACTTGTTATATATTTGTTTTTTGACAACTTTTTCGAATCTATGTGTACAGTAATACGAGCCCCAACATTAAAATTAAACACAAAATACTCCAGTGAAGAATGTATTTAAAAACAGACTAAAACTTTTAAATACTTATTTTTATTTGTATTTTTAAGATTTTAAATAATTAAATTCGTTTCGATTCGTTAAAGCCATTTGCCGTTTTACAGCGCTCTGTAAGGGACAAAATAGTTTTTTTGTTAAGAAAACACCACCGCGCTAACTAATTTTGTTTAATTACTTGACCTCATATCGTAATTGTTATTTTTTTAATTTTCGGCAAATGTGTAGTTTAGCGGCGTAAATTATTTGTCAGACAAAATATTATAAAAACTATTTATTTCATTTTTATTACTTTTTCATCATTTTTATTAGACTAAATGTACGACAATTGAGGCCACCATATTGGTTTTAAAATTTAGCCTTTCTAAGGTTTGACAGATTGGCCTTTTAAAGGTCAAATTTGGCCCTTTTTTACGGTCTTATATGAACTGTTTTTATCCGCCATATTTTTTGTAATGAAAGAACATAAAAAATACCAAATTTGGCCTTAAAAAGACCAATCTGTCAAACCTGAGAAAGGCCAAATTTTAAAAGCAATACAGCAGCTTCGATTGTCGTACATTTAGTCTAATAAAAATGATGAAAAAATAATAAAAATGAATTTTTTCTGGTTTTACTTCAGCCTTTGGGTCTAATAACGCGTTTTATATAAAAAATAAATAGTTTTTATAAATTTTTGTTTGTCAAATAGTTTACGCCGCTAAACTACACATTTACCAAATTTTCTTTCCACGCAAAAAAAAAAAATGTAAACATTGCTATATTTGAAATTGTTTCTGACCAGCAATATATCTTCACACGGGCAACGCCGAGTGAATAATGCGATATTATTGTAGATTAATACATGCAGCTACATCACCTCTCGACCCCCCCCTAAAAAACGGGGATCTACATTTTTAAGCGCTTACGTGTAAACATTCTGAAAAAAAAAAAAAAAAAAAAAAAACAGAATGGTACATGCAATTTTTTTTTTCGAATTTAGAATAGCGGTTCAGTTTCGCTTATATATTTAATGTAAAATGATTTTCCATTTCCGAATAATTGTAGCGATTCACAGAAAAAAAATGTTAAAAGACATAAATTCTGTCTCTAATTTTAGTGGGAATTCTACTATTTTATGCGATTACGTGTGATTTTACGGCCTTACCACTCGGACTTAGGGTTAGTAGTAAAAAGATTAAGTTAATAGTCCAGAAGTTGAATGACCCGGAAATGGGTACCATTTTATGTTGAATTTATATACGAAACTGACTAAATATTAAAAGTTTTTCTTCTTCTTTAAGCCAAGTTTTTTAAGTGTTCAGACCTTAATAGCCTAAAAAGGGAAATTATCGGTTACGTCCATAACATTTATTTTTAAAGTGAAGCTGAGGGTGCTAATCTAAAAGTATACCAATAATAATAATAATAATAATAATAATAATAATAACAACCTCGGGATAAGATAAAAATGTAGTATCTGTTCTTCATATGCTGCAGTGCTGCTGCACTTCTGCACTGCTGCACTGCTGCACTTCAATTTCTTGTTCTCTGTCAGTGGAGGAGAAATCCTTCGCGACTGAGACAATTTTAATTTTCTCCACATTAAAAAACGACCCTGGTGTCTAACTCTGTCCCGTGGGGGGCGGGCATTGTAAATAGGAAAAACAACAACCTGCAAAGGTTATCGAGAGAGGTGGAGAGTACTGGAAATCTGGAGAGACTTGTTGTCACTTAGACTTCAGAGTACACTATAAGTGTTCTCAAAGAGAAATCTTTGATAATGGCATGTGTGACTACTCCCAATGAATAATAATAATAATAATAATAATAATAATAATAATAATAATAATAATAATAATAATAATAATAATAATAATAATAAGCACTATAAACAGACCAAAAGAATTTGAAAAAAAAAAGATTAGGAGAAATTGGAATCGTTGGGAAGACTACAATCGAGGTAATGTTGGAAACAGCTGAAATCTTAAGAAAAACCCTCGAGTGTGGAAATTAATATACACATGAGCGACAAATGCTAACCAAACATATAGAAATTGCAACAGAAATGAAACAAAAATACTCAACCAAGAGAATTGGAATTGCAATATCGTAAATTAGCGACCCCACTAAAAAAAAAAAAAGCAAAAAACAAAACAAAACAACAACAACAACAACAACAACAACAACAACAACAACAATGTAGAGTCAGCATCGACTGGTACCACGTTGAAGGGTCGAGGAGAATGGAAAGACTGACGAGGGAGAGCACTAGCCAGATCGCTACTGGATGTGTGCGAAGAGGACCGGGTCATTGGGGAGGCATATTGTTACCAAAATTTCAATGATGACCAATGATCATTGCAAGCGAAATGGCAATGGTAAGCGACTGTTGCGATAACGCAGATTCATTCGCAAAGATTATCGAAAGAGATGGAGTATACTGGAAATCTGGAGAGACTTGTTGTCACGCAGAGTCCAGGGAACACCACTAGGTTGTTGTCGGTGAGTAATCTCTGATGATGAGCTGTGTGAGAACTCCTAGTGAGTACATGATAATAATCCACACGAGCTACAAAACGCTAACCTGACACATAGAAACTACCAGAGAAATAAAACAAAAAGATGGAGGAACACAGCATGAAACTAAGAAAACTGAAACTGCAAAATTGTAAGTTTACTAACCCCCGCCCAACCGAAAAAAAAAACAAACTATTGTAGTATCGACTGACCCTACATCAAATAGTTGAGAAGGATTGAAAAGGACGGAAGGACATAGGAGTGCACTAACCAGACTTAAACTGGATGAGTGCAACTTGGGCCTTGGGGAGACTTATCACTAGGGCTTTGACAACAGCATATTCTTTTCATTGTTTTGACTCTCGAGTATATATCCGACACAGTTAGACACAATTAATCAAACGAGAACCACATCACTCCATATAAAAGCATATAAGATATCAACCGATACACACTCGAGAGTCAAAACAATGAAAAGAATGTGCTGTTATTCTAGTCCTACTTATCACCATCCGAATTATAGTGAAGACCAATGGTTATTGAATGACAAATGGCCGTTGCGATAACGCAAATTCATTTACAAACGGAGGTGGAGATTACTGGAAATCTGGGGATACTTGTTCTTCAGGAAATAACACTGGTTGTTTGTTAGTAAATAATCTTTGATGATTGCCTGGATGAGAACTCCTAGTGAATAATAATAATAATAATAATAATAATAATAATAATAATAATAATAATAATAATAATAATAATAGGTCAAGGAGGATGGAAAGGCGGAGGTGAGAAAGCACTGACCAGACATTCATTGGCTTATTGCCACCTAAATTTTAGTGAAGACCGACGGTCGCTACTAGCGAGTAAAACAATTAAATGCAAATTAAGTTGTACATCTTTTCGAAAGAAGTAGGGAGTATTGGAAACATGAGTAGTCACTCAGATTCCAGGGAACACCACAGGTGTTTCTCAAAGAGAAATCTTTGATGTTGACTTGTGTGAAAACTCCTAGTGAGTGAGTGAATGAATGAGTGAGTGAATAATAATAATAATAATAATAATAATAATAATAATAATAATAATAATAATAATAATAATTATTCACGTTTACTGAACCTGAAACAAAAAAAAAGAAAAAGAAAGAAAGACAAACAATAAATAAATAAATAAATAAATAAAAGAAAAGGTCTGCTTACCCTGCCCGTGGATAGCGACCCATCTCAGCTTGGGCACTTGCCAAAAGCGCAACGCATAAGAATCCCCAAATATAAATAATTGCTGTTGTGCTCCATTGGATTTTGGAGATTTCGTCCCTGAGAAAAGAATTGTCTTTCTTACCGCTATTACTACTATTACTACTATTGCATGTCCTCGTTCGACAACCACCAAAGGTTTCCCCACGAAACCCACTCGTTTCATTAATATTGCTGGTATTAGCATCATCATCATCGTTATCATCCGTCGTAGTGCGTTTATGACAAGTACTTGTTAGCCTGTTGACAACTCGGCCACTGTCAAAATACCTTAATTCATCTCCATTACTTGACCCCTTCGAATTGTAAGTCCAGGTAGGTGACTCCATGATAATGACGTTGTTTCGGTGTGCCGGCCTGTGTCGAGGTTAGTCCTTCCTTATTTACTTGCCTCTTCACGAGGGCAAAGTTGGACACAAGATCGGTTGTTAATGTGTGCGTATTGTGTGTGTGTGTGTGTGTGTGTGTGTGTGTGTTGGGGAGAATGAAATCCAGCAGCCCCTCCCCAAAAAAATAAACGAGGCGCAAGATTAAAAATTCTACAAGTCTTTACTAACCGAGGGCAGAAAAAAAATAGATTAAGTGTGGTATCAGAGCAGATATTGCGATTTGTTTCTTGCTAATGGTGTGCGGTGTGGTTGGAGTGTGGGATTGTGGTGGTTGTTTGGGTGGAGGAGGAGGCTTTCGCGGATGTGGAAGATGTTAGGATCCGACTTTGCGTGAGTTCTTCTTCACTTGTCTTTCATTGAACAACAACAACAACAACAACAACAGCTAAGTTGTTGCCGTATGCGTGGATCACAAGCGTCCTCGTCGTGTAATATGCGTTATTATTCGTGGCTTAGAGTCGGCCCCGGTCATGGTTTCCGTTTTTTTTTTTTTTTTCCTTTCTTTTTTTTTTTTTTTTTAAGGCGAATAGAGGATCCTCGTAATTATTAGAGGCGTCGAGGATTCCTGCCCGTTCGAGATGGCGAACTGGAAGGCCGAGAGAGCATCTTGAAAGTTGAGGGTGGGTCGGTTCGGCTCGGTAAGATCGGTCGGTCGGCCGACGTGCGGTTCGTAAGCGGGAAGCCGCTTTTATACAAGTAGGGACTTTTTTTCTTTTTACTTTTTCCTCCCCCTTGTTTTCCCAACCTCCCCCCCCTCTACAATAGTTATTCAAGTTGACTTGCTACTGCGTCTAAGCGTGCGTAGTGCTATAGTTTACAAGAGAGAGAGAGAGAGAGAGAGAGAGAGAGAGAGAGAGAGAGAGGGGGGGAGGAGATGGGTCGTACAAAAAAGAAAGAGTTACGAGATTGCTATGTGGAGAATACTTTTGGTATGTGCCTGTGTACGCACTTGATTTGTTATATTCACTTTCGGGGGTGGGCGGGAGTGAAGTTGCTGATTATACGCTTGAACCACGGCTAGGAACAAAGTATAGTATCTGTTCTGATGGTACGCTTTGTCTATTCTGTCCTGAGCGGCCAGTGAAAGAGAACGCCTTCTTAGTCCGAAACAATTTATTTATTGATTTTTAGTCCAATCTAGAGTGCCCTTTCTGAGGAAGCTGGATTTATAGGTGCCGGTCTTTGAGCCGAGAGTTCATCATTCCAATTCCTGGGCCTAACATTCACGGGCAATATGAATTGGAACAAATACGTCAAAGTCATTGCCAAGGCTGCTGCAAAGAAGGTAGGCTCCCTCTATCGCACTAGAAAAATACTCACATCTGACAGTATCTTTACAAAGCCATCATACATGGAATGTTGTTGCCAGATATGGACTGGTGCATCAAACACTAGTCTATCTTTATTAAACAGGGCCCGAAAAAGAGTCCTCGATCTATTACAGTGGTTTTCGAACACTTTTTGCCACCACTCTTTTCACCGCCGGACCAAAATGCCAGCGCCTCTTCGTCCAACAAACGCCAGAACGACAGTAATGTTAAATGTCATAAGACTTGGTTGATCCTTCAATCAAAAACAGTTTACTGTATAAAATACAATTTTAACAAAGCAAAACAAAACAAAACAAAAAAGGTCAACATTTATTTTTCAATCACAAACAACTTGAACTGAACATGAAATAAATTGTAAAACTGAACTAGTAATCATTAATAACTACCATACTTAATGAGATGCGCTGGCTTGGTGCATTGCAACCAAATTATCAACATCAAGATGGTTTGTCAGGAGCAGTCTCATATAACCACGTTCTGTTATGGTGAGTTCATTTCTTTGTTTTGGGAGAAGCCTGGACATAGCGTTGAATCCCCTGTCAATAGATCCCCTACTGTCAACCAAGCTCCAACCCCGGTCCAATCGCTACAATATTACATCCCTGTGGTAGTTTTAAAAGTACTTTAATGGAATGTGCTCATACGAATTTGTGACACCGGTGCCCCCCCCCCCCACTCAGCGTAGATACCCCCGACTAACCCCAAAAGCAGCAAAATTCAACACTTTCACTGTAGAGACCCTTCGCTACCGGAGAGCCTTCTACTGTGAAAGTTTGTTCCCTCGGATTGTTAGACTTTGGACGCTTCCTTCTGTACCTTGTTTCCCCGACTATAGTAACATGTAGAAGCTTAAAACTGATGGGAACAGATACCTCAGGAGGAAAACCCCTACTTAAAGTCTCTGTAGGCATAGACCTGTATCCACAGTAGATCCTTACGTCTTAGTGGGAATTTTCCTTGTTTGCGGTGAATATGGAGAATAAAAAAAAAAAAAAAAAAAAAAACGCGGCATCAAAAAGTAGTTTTTTTAAAGAAAGCATTACCATGCTAACAGCCGTTACAAGAAGGAAAACAAACAAAAAAATTATGGACAAACAGATATTTATTAAAGTTAGCTACACCGTTTCGCATTCTACCGCTCCAGTAGGTATCTCACTGCCGATGAAATCATCTCTGTGTATAACAGCCAAGTATGTCCTAAAATGAAGTAGTGTTGCTACATCTTGGTAGGAGCTGCTCGCCGCGCCCGCCCTATCCTGCCTTGAAAGAATTCAAAACCTAGTAGATGATGCCCTTTTCTCTTTCCTACAGCCTCTTTCCCACAAAAGAGACGCTGCGAGCCTGTTTCTGTTCTATCGTTATTTTCATAGCAAGTGCTCGTCTGAGCTTCAATCTATGGTTCCTCCTGGCCAAACTTTCACAAAAAACACTCGACTAGCTACAACTACTATCAACAATTTCCCCCATTCTATCTGTACCTAAATATAAACGAAGCTTCCAGCACACAAAGTTTCTTTCTTAGTATTACCTGCATGTGGAACACGTTTCCACTGACCTGCTTCCCAACCGACTACAATATAGTAGACTTCAAGTCCACTGTAAACAAGTTCTTATTGAGCCGTTCCATTAAATAATCCAAATTCTACTCAATCTACACCATTAACGATTACTACACTACCACCTTACATTGATTAACCTTTATCCCTAAGTTGCACTCGGACCTTGATAAGTGATTTTCTTGTAAAAAGGGGGTTGTAAAAAGTTGGACAGTGTGCTAATGAAAAAATAAAATTCTGCAGCAGACGTGGCTACAGGCAACAACTGCACCTCGGTTTACTGATTAGAATCTTTCGTTTATAAGCTCAGTGCTGAGTGGTGCTAGCAGTCAACTTCCTTTCTGGTTTTCCCAATCAGAGGCAAAAATGGAAAGACAAGAGTAAAATGTGAAGGGAAGAGTTAAGACTCTTGCCTTCACATTTTACAGTTCTTTGACTGCTGAAAGTGCACGAGTAGCCTATCTTCGAGTGATGTGCTCGGGAATTCAGTAAATAAAGCTAAGAGAGAGAGAGAGACACACACACACACACACACACACGCACGCACAAAGAGAGAAACAGTGGGAGAGACCGCCCTTCTTGGTTGTTTTCAGGAAACTTTTTGATGACCGTCCGTGATTCCTAAAGGAGCAGATGTAATTCCTCACGGGACACAAGTTTACACACGTGTTAACATGTAGACACCCAACAGTCGCAAAGTACAAATAGAAAGAGGAAAGAACCGCAACTTCTGTTTCATGTTTTAAGAAAGCACCTTTATTTCTCATACTCCCGCCACGAGTAACTCATGGCCGTGACTTCATCCATGTCTATAACTTGATCGCCCTCGCTAAAGTGCTCGTTCTCTTTCTGTATAGACTTTTTCTTTTTCCTTACCATGACATCATATTTGCATTTTAGGAGAGGTAAAGTTACGTGTTTGGATCACGTCGGGGTCACCAAATATAGAGATGAAGACAAAGAAATTGAGTTTCATTCTATATTAATAAACAAACTTTATTTGTCATTTTCGTTACTGGCGTTAGTAGAAAAGAGAGAAAAGTGTTCATTGTGTTTAAAGATAGATTTAATATATTGTTGGCTTGTTGAGGAGAGAACAGCTCAGTCCACACGTGTTTATAGCTAGTAGTCGCCGGAACAAAGAAAGCCGATTAAGGGAGAAAGAAAAGGCAAATACTTCAGTGTGTTTACGTATGTAGGAGCGTGCGTCTGGTAGTAGAGACAGGGTATAAAGGATTAGTGTCTCGTGGTAAGAAAGAGTAGGTGTGTGTGTGTCGGTGTATGTTCCTTAGCATGACAATGAATGTTTGCTAAGGCACAGCATGTGGAAATAGGTGTGAATTTGAAAAGAGCCATAGCTAGCTTGTTGTACTCACATTCTGCCTGGGACCAAAGGCAAAATCAGGTTGAAAAAGAATTCATGGTTTCAGATTTCGCCTTTTACATACTCTGTCACGTTATAGAGAGCTGGCTTGTGATTGGACAAGCCAGGGAGAAAATAGATTTCAAATCTCGAAGTCGTTAGAAGTAGAAGGGATAAGAAAAATACGCTATGCAAAAACAAAAAAAAAATGATAATAATTGCAGCAAGAGACACTGAAAAAATGAGCAAGGTACAAAACAGAAAGGCAATGGATAAGGCGAGAAAAGAAAATTAGGAAAGAGAAACAACTATATGGACGATTCATACGGATGACAGAAAATGAGAATAACGAAAACACTTGAACTACTAAATTGAAACCTAAACAGATAAACTGAATCCCTAATACTAGCTACACAAGATAACGTGATAAGAACCAACCACATCAAAGCAAGACACAAGAAAATAGCAAATGCAGACTCTGTGAACAAAAAGGCGAAACAATAAATCACATAATAAGCGAATGCATCAAACTAGCTAAAAAAAAAATAGAAGAATAGGCACAATCAAGTGGGGTAGGGTAATATGCTGATCATTATGCATTTCAAGCACCCAGACAAATGACACAAGCACAAACTAGGAGCAGTACTTGAAAACGGAAGTCACAAAATCCTATAGACATGGACGTACAAACATATAAACCTATCCAAGCAAGAAAACCGAATGTCATAATAGTTAACAAGAAAGAAAAGTTCTGCCACATCGTAGACTTCGCCGTTTCAGCAGACTACTGTGTGAATGCCAAGGAAACGGAAGGGCGGAGCAAATACACGGAAGTTGCCACAGAGCTGAAAGGGTTATGAAAGATAATGAAAGTTAGGATAACGCCAATAATAGTAGGAGCACTAGAAAACATTGAAAAAAGAATGGATGAGATTGGAATCAGAGGGATGGCTGAGAAGATACAACGGATAACAATAATGAAAACTGTTAAAATATTAAGAAAAATCCTTGAATACGTAGATTAATTCGCATAAACCACAGACGCAAGCTGGACATATAGAAACTGCTACAGAAATAAAACAGAAAGAAACACCACATGGGATATAAAAATGAAACTTTATAATTTTAAGTTCACCCTCCCTCATAAAAGTGTTTGTATGAACTGGCACCACACAAAATGGCCGAGGAGAGTCAAGGAGGATGGAAAGACCGAAGAAAAAAAGTACTAACCGGACCTCCACTGGATGTGTACAAAAAGAACTAGGACCTTGGGGAGGCTTATTGTCACCTAAATTCCAGTGAAGATCAATGGTCACTAAATCAATAGTAAACGGCTGTTGCAATAACGCAAATTGATATGTAAATCTCATCGAAAGAAGTAAAGAGTACTGGACAGCTGGGGAGACTTGTTATCATTTAGACTCCATTAGACTTATCATTTAGACTAGATTGTTTTTATGTTTACCCTGTGTGAGAACTCCTGGTGAGTAATAATGATGATGATGATGATGATGATGATGATGATGATGATGATGAATTCAGTAGGGATCTAAATGTGACTTGGTATGATATTTCTTTTTGATATGTGCTATACAGGAGCAATCGCTCAGAACAAATTATGTTAAGTATTACATTGATAAACCTGTTGAAAGTCCTCCTCCTCTGTGTCGATTGCGTGGGCAGAAAGGTGGGAAGGTACAATACATCGTCAGTAGATGTGAGAAATGTTCTGCAAGGTCGCTACTAATCGTAACGTTCCCACCCACGCAAGACGCAACGAAGAACTGCCTTCTTTTCCCCTCCAAGCTGGGTTCTTTTATCAGCCTCAAATATCGCCCAGTCACGTAGGCTTACCACGTTCTTCACGTCTTCTTGCATAAAACCAGGTACATTTCTTGCGTTTTCTTCTTTTTTTTTTCTTCTTCTTCTTCTCCTTACCATGTGCGAGTGGCAAAAAGAACACACCATTTGTCTGTTTGCGGTAAAGCTATTTGTGATATTACTAGTACCCCTCCCTCTTGATCTTATGATCACGCATGAAAGATTCGGGCGGTGGTCTTTTGCGTACGTCTTCGCAGTGGTACCGTTACTTTATTACGAGTAGCACTTTTTCTAGTTTATGTCGAGAGAGCGTAGTGCCGACCTCTCGCCCCTTGTCCAATTTCCCAGACACCTCGATGCGACATGTCCTCGTTGCTGGCACCGATAACAGCGTAGCTCAGCGAGAGCTCTTCTTGCTTTTCAACCCCTGGGCTGCCAACAATCTCTGGCAAAGTGATTGAAACTGCATTGCAACTTCGTCCTGCTTATCTGGGGTTGAAGTTGGGTTCACAGGCCCACTAGGAAGAATTCTATGTCGCTTGGCCGCCGCAACAGCAGGCTCACAAACCTCTACCTCTTTTGTTATGAGAGCTCGAGCCCTGCGTGGATCTGTTCTAGGGTCATGTGCTCCATTTTTGGGGGCCCACATAATTGTTGTCTAACCGAAGCGGTGAGTCCTGATACGAAACCACAACTAAGCAACCGGCAAGAGGAGATTACTTCAATCAAACGTACTAGGTCTTGTAGGTCACCCAAGTATTCGCCCCCAGTTCCCCAGGACGTAAACGACGACAGACAAACTGGTAAAATGCAACAAAAGGGTCTGGCACAAAAGCCAAGAGGAGGGCTTGTTTCTCCTGCTTTAAATCCTCCCTATGGTCATGGGTAAATCGTCCGTATACTGACAGAGCCTCGCCTCTCAGTCTGAATGTTAGATTATGTTCGGCGTTGTCAGCGCCGTACATTTCACACGCCAACTATAATCATCCCAAATATTTTGACACAGTGTGATCGGATGAAACACTATAAAATTCGAGAATCAGCCGAATGTAAAACGCTTTACCAGCCATTTGCGTTTGATTATTAGTTAATGGGGAATTAGCTTGTATTGCAAGGTCGCTACCGATCGTAACGTTTTCACCAACGTAACACGCAAAGAAGAACTGCCTCTTTTCCCGACAAGACGCGTTCTTTTATTCGCCTAAAATCTCCACAAGTTACGTGGGCTTATGACGTTCTTCACGTCTTCTTGCATAAAACCAGGTACACTTCTTGCGTTTTCTCGTTTTTTTTCCTTTTTCCTTCCATGTGCGAGTGACAGAAAGAGCAGACCCTTTGTCCCTTTGCAGTAAGGCTATTTGTGACATTACTACTAACTCAAAAAGAATACAAGAGGCGCCATGACAATATTGCGAGGAAGGTACATTGGGATATATGCAAGAAAAGAAGGTTTGGATGCAGTGAAAAGTGGCACGAGCATGTTTCTGAAAGGATGGCGGTGAATGATACAGTGAAATTATCATGGGATATGGATATCGAATGTGACAATTTGATTGGAGCAAGGAGACCCGATTTAAGCTTAGTAGAAAAAAATAGGCACACAAGACAAGAATCATTTATATAGCAGTATCAGTTAATCTGGAGTAAAAAGAAAAGAAGGTGGAAAAGTACCAAGATTTGAAAAATGAATTAAAAAGATTGTGGAAGTGTTGTGATAGAAACCTTGGGGAGTGTGACAAAAGTATTTGACAAGTGGATTTAGAAACTCCCTCTTTGAAACTGCCTGAATGTTGCAGAAATATTGGAGGT
>NC_136483.1:103669198-103681698 GCF_053919585.1 Euprymna scolopes | reverse complement strand
CATAGATGTTGAATCATACAATAGGTATTTCTGCATTTACTGACCCGTATTTCCATAGATGTTGAATCGGCATATCCCGGCAGCTTACGTTAATCGGCGGAATACGTCGAGTGCTGATCAAATTTTCAAACATTAATAAAAAAGTTTTTTTTTTTTAAATCATACAATAATTGCAATGAATAAAAATAAAAATACTATAAATAAAAATATAACATCCATTAATCGTAAGTTTTATGAATAAAAATTTATTTATTTATTTAAAAAATCTTTTGTCATAAAAATATTATGACAAAAGATTTTTTTAAGAAATGTTTTTGAAAACATCTTTTATTTTATTTTTGTTGGCATTATTATTTATTTATTTATTTATTTGTAAAAATAATATTTTACATGTAATTTTTTTCGGAGTGGGGGGGTATTTTTATTTCCTGCACCTTTTTCATTACTCGGGCGTTTTCGCCATATTCCGGCGATCAACGTAAGCTTCCAAGATATGTTCGAAACAACATTCATGGGAAAGCGGTCAGTAAATGCGGGAGTATTTAAGAATAAATAAATTACTTCAATAAATCCATTGTTCATGAATGAGAAAATAGTTGCTGTGATCTTAAAAAAAATAATATGCAAGATGAAAGACCGACGTTGTATTATTGGATTATTGTTATTGTGTAATTTTCATAATTAGCTAAATGGAAAGAAAATTACGTGATAAACAAGTAATTTTAATAAATGAAAAATATTTAGAAATAAAATCATTGAATTGTCATTTTCTTTTTATGTTTAATGTAATTATGTTTACGGAATATTGAAGTTGTTCTAAACATGGTTTTTAAATACATTTTTGAAGTTGATAGTAAAAGTATGTCATGAAAAGAAAGATGAAAGTCTTTCATCCTGAATGTTTTAGAGGAGGATTGATAATTCGTATTATTTGCATTTTTTTCTGGACTACTGTTCTCATCTTGAGTGTAATTTTCACAGCGTTTTGGTCGATATAACTTTCGACCTTCTTTTGTAGTATCCTGTTGAATTCAGGAGTCTTTCACCCGAACTCGGGAATCTGCTATGGATTAAATAAAGGGTTCCGTTCACAATTCCGTGCAGCTTTCCGAATTCGATAAAAAGCTTCCCGGATGCTCTAGTTCCCCCCCAAGAAAAATTTTCCGAGTTCAACAAAAACCACCTGAAGAAAGTTTGAGGTTACATCGACCGAAAATAACACTTAAGATGAGAACAATAGTTCGAAGAATCCAAATAGTAGTACGGACAAAAAAATCTCTCTCTCTCTCTCTCTCTCTCTCTCTCTCTCTCTCTCTCTCTCTCTCTCTCTCTCTTACAATCGGTAAAATATTTTCCCCCAAACGAAGGAGTCATTAAATTTGGAAACTGAAAAATTTGTACACTATTCAAGCCTCCATGAAGAGTTTTTTTCCCCACGTAAAGCCAAAATTATTTTCAACCAGCCCTCACAAATTCAGACCTCGGCATATGGTCATATCTGTAGCCAATAAGTTAAGCTTTCAAAATCATATAGGGTTTACCTAGTTCTTGCCTATAATTTTAGAGCCACGGCAACATTTAAATAAAAAAAATTAGTTGAAAATGGTGCAAAAATCGTGACAAAAAATTTCAAGGCACCCAAAAGAAAGGTCATATTTCAAATATTATTTATCCATTACATAAAATGAGGGGTCAAGCAAGGAAATACGATGTGTAGATAGACTTCTGCAAAAAACGAACGTTTTTTTTTGTTTGTTTGTTTGTTTTTTTAGCTAAATTGCGGATTTATGTCAGTGACAATTTTCTTTTCATTTTTACAAAAATTTTAGAATTTTTAACTTTAGAGGCCCATACGGTCGCCAATGCAATAATGAAATGTGGAAATACTGTCTATCATTAACTGATCTTAAAACGAAATCTGAAATCTGATGCATACAGGTAACGATACACCTTATTTTGTAAAGAAACTTGGCTTCTGAAGCCGAAATATTTTTTTCTGATAAACTAAATCACAAGCTTTAAAAAGGTCCAAATAAAAAATCTGTTTCATAGAAAAGTTTTTTAATGATGTTGTTGAAAATAGGCATGAGCCATTTTTTTTTAAATCGAAATTTAGACCACGCATTATTTTATCACCCAGGTCAAATTTTTAAATTTCCCGAAAAAGTGCATTTTATGGGTTATATGCCAGAAAAAACAACATAAATTATGTGTAAAATGATGTTTCTGATGCTGAACAATCACTAACTCTTCCATTCTTTCATTCATTTCTTTCATTTATGAGTTCATATCATAATTTGGGGGGATTTCGATAAATTCCTCTGATATTTTCCCTTATAAAGTTGAAGGGAAATCCCCAAAATACAAAATAGAGGAATAGACGCCCTGGGAAATTCCCTTATTGCTACTAAGTCATATTCTTCATCATATCTGTTATATTTAGTGTTTATAGGTTCAGGAGAGAGCTAACATATTCAAATTAATCATGAATATAACTGCTTATTACTTGAATTTCAATCATTTCATTTTAGATTAGCAAAATGCCACTCAAAAAGGAAAACCAAGCTAAGAAGGGTAGACCTAGTGTAGAGGGTGGCTACAGCAGCTTGTCACAGGAAGAGAACGCTGAATCTAGCCAAGATGCGTGAGAGTCGTTCTTAAGCTCATCAACCACCATCTCTAACCCCAGAACAAATTTCCAGTCGTGCTGATCGTGCATCCAAACGTTGCAAGACTACGTCCGATGATCCAACACCCTCAAAACCAGGGAGACCACCTATCAGTGGAGAAGCAGCAATGAAACTAAACACACGACGAAAGAGAAGATCGAAACAACAACAACAACAACAACAACGTCGTCGTCGTCGTCGTCACACAAAACCAATCTCCAATTCAGGGATATTACACCAAATTTTGAAAAAGCTATCATATCGCCGAAACTAAGCCATATTTTGTATTTTAAACAGTTTTTTTTTTAATTCCCCATTAAATTTTTACTCAGAAAAATGGTATAACAAGCCATATAATCCTACTTTCAAAAATGGCCTAAATTGGCTCGGACGGGGAAAAAAACTCTTCATAGAGGCTTGAATAGTGTCACTGTTTGTTGTTAAGATGAACCATTTTTATTACTTAAAACAAATATAAATAAAATATATTTTACGAATTAATGCGTTAAGTAAACAAAAGAAAATAAACTATTTTTAAAAGGCATTAATCACAAGTAATAAACTACTGCTTGCATCACGTAGAATCTGTTCTGCAGAGTGAAATATCGACGGTTCGCATCTGTGTATGAGAATATTATAAGAATTATCCATGAGGCACGTTAGCGTTGATCCTATTTGCTTCAGACTTATGCTCATCGACAACTACTTTTTATAAACCTATTCGAAAGAAAGGAGTTGATGGTTTAGGGGACCTTTCCAGATATCCCATATCTAGTAAGCTTCTGATCATTATGCCAAACCATATCAAAGGTCTTTGATATATCAAGAGATAGAATCGAATACTGATTCAGCTGCTAATCTTGCAGGACGAAATCCATATTGCTTGTTACTGAGTAAGTTGTTTCTGCAAAGGTGATTGAAAAAATTTTGATTTATTACAGATTCAAGAGCCTTACTAATTACGCGGATGAGACTGTTGGTCAATATTGAGATGCAGAGGACTGGTATTTTCAGGAGTTTTTTTTTTAATACTGTGGAAACTGGCGAAGATTTCCAACGTGATAAGAAGCAATGATTGAACAACTTGGTAAGAAAATGAGATATTTCCGTTGCAGTCTTTTAGAATGTAGTCAGGATCAGTTGCTTTAATGGAATTAAGATTCTTGATAAGTTTGGTAACATTGCGAACACACACACACACACACACACACACACACACACACACACACACACACACACATATATATATATATATATATATATATATATATATATAACATAAAATACGTATCATACACGTATGAAGCCAAAACAATGCATTATTACAAAATAAACAGGCATTTATTTTGTTTGAAATTTATATTAAAATTCATAAATATATTTCGAAGGAAAACTTCATCTTCAGTATGTCTTTTTTGCCATGTTGTTGTTGGAACAGAGAATCAGCAAGTAGAAGTCCATTTGTTATTTTTACGGTAGTTCTTTAAATCTCCGAACGGTGCGTTTGGTCACGCGGGATTCATGTTAACATTTTTGTTCCTTAGAAGCGCTGGTTGAGTTTGAATAACATAAAATACGTGTTATATACGTTTGAAGCAAAAGCAACGCATTGTTACAAAATAAATACACATTCATTTTGTTTGAAATTTATATTGAAATTGATAAATATATTTCCAAGGAACAAAAATCTTAACGTGAATCACGCGTGACCAAACGCACCGTTCCAAGATTTAAAAAACCACCGTAAAAACAACAAACGGACTTCTACTTGTTGATTCTCTGCTCAAACAACATCATGGCAAAAAAAAAAAAAAGAAAGACTTACTAAAGATGAAGGTTTCCTTCGAAATATATTTATGAATTTCAATATAAATTTCAAATAAAATAAATGTCTGTTTGTTTTGTAACAATGCGTTGTTTTGGCTTCAAACGTATATGATACGTATTTTATTTTATTCAAACTCAACCAGCGCTTCTAAGGAACAAAAATCTTAACATATATATATAATTATTTTTTTTACTATAATAATTAAATACCTACAGACCCTAGTGTTTCATCCTTTCGGGAAACTTCAGTGCAGGGTGTCACGATTGACACCAGTCGAACGATTCGGAACCCGGCAACACAAGCCATCTGGCTCGATTAGCAGAGACCGTATCCATTCGGCTATCATTAACCGCGTGAAATGACGTTGAATTTAAACATTTTAATTTTAAATGTTCTTTACGTCAGTCAGACAGTGATCTAATCGTTATACAATGATCTATGCATAAGAGCTAAATTGACCGACTTTAATTCAATTGAAAGTGCTCATATCTATCTATCTATCTATCTATCTATCTATCTATCTATCTATCTATCTCTCTCTCTTTCTCTCTCTCTCTCTCTCCTATATATATATATATATATATATATATATATATATATATATATATATATAGATAGATAGATAGATAGATAGATAGATTCACTAAGAATGATTTTAGTCAAAGAGGGCGGGATTAAAATATTAAGGGGCCCCAATCATAAAAGGATGAAATCTGATGCAAAACGAAGGTATTTTTGTCACATCTGAAGAGATATCGTCTTGACAAAGTACAATAATCTAGTGGGGCATGCTTACTGAAATAATGTTGCTGGTATTTCACTACTCTACCATTATTTTCATGGTAAGTATTCAACTAACTTTCCCTACATTAAAATGTCCCGTGGTGAGGCATAGTAAATAGGTACATTAAAAACCAACCGTGTGTCTAATTATCCCTATATGGAAAGGCAAGTAAATAGGGACTCGTTTAGCAAACATTTCCGTATTTCCCAATTCCATCATCCAAAGTCTGAAAACAAAATACCAATATTCCAACTACTAATGTACACCTGATCCTCAAGATTTCAATGGGCTTCCGTTGGCTTCCGTTTCTGGATTTACCACTGATATAAGATGACTTTCAGACTTGTTCCGTTCAAACTGACGGCCTATTTAGTGTACCAATTTGTCATATTATGGACGGTTTCCACGTGGTAGGGAAATCTCTAACCAAGACTCTGTCACGGGGAGTGGAGAGTTGAGAATTATGATGGAACGATTCGAATATCCAACGGTATATAATCAGTATATTAGCATTGTATTGCTAGTATTAACGTCTGTGTCGCATATGTTTTTTTTTTAAGGTTTGTGTTGAGAAGAAGGACCCGCCCTAATAGGCAGGGAAAACGAATAAATGAATAAAAAAAGGGGGAATTGTAAAACGCTTATCTTAACTTATGGAATATATATTACAAAAAAAAGTGTGCGTGTGTGTGCTTTCTTTGTAGGAAGGAACGTTATATGACCAACTGAGTGGAATTGTGAAAGATAGTTACGTAGATTGCTCTATAGAACTTTAGGTTAACAGGTTTCTTAAATCCATGACATATTTTAAGATCAACCCAGACCGTTCCATAAAAACCCATAAAAATGGGTGGAATCTTATATTCCCTATTAATTCTAAGTCTAATGCTGTTATTTTATGTGAAATGGTGGATGGGGACTATAAATAATTATAGCTCATAGTTAAATGTTTCATCATGTTTGACATTCGGGCAATGCCATGTCCATAAATATATATATATATATATATATATATATATATATATATATATATATATATACTAGCAGGGAGATCCGACGTTGCCCGAATTGAATGATGATCAACGTCAACGAATATTTCACACTCCTATATTTTTATTGTCATCGAAATCTATGAAATCGCCCGGGAGGAAGCTTCACATACCTCCATGCAGTAACTTAGTTCAAAATACATGTTATTCTACACTGCAACCAAGAGAACTTACTGTTTCTTTTATAAAATTATTTTATATAAACTTCTTTCCAGTAAACGAAAAAAAATAAATAAATTAAGAAATTTACGTGCGGAGTTTGAACCTACAGACCACGTCATGCAAAAAAAAAAAAAACAAACAAACAAACAAACAAACAAACAAAAACACGCTATCAACTTATCCATAGTAGAATTTTCACGGCTCGTTGTTCTATCATTGTTGTTAAGTGACTACATGGAAAAAATGTTTTTACCGATGATAGATAAATTAAAATAACGGATTCGATTATCGGTAATTATCGGGGGCATTCTGAGATAAAACTTAACTAAGATCACTCCCAGACTTATACACTAAAGTTCTGTAACTTTTAAAGAAAATCTCTTCAGCCGTTTCGGAATCTATAAGGAACGAACTCGCACGCAGAGATAAAGTTGCATTTATATATATATATATATATATATATATATATATATATATATATATATAGTCATCCACATACAGTACTGTTTCGCAGCTCATCAGTGCGGCTAGACAGGCAACTACCTCAAGCCAGGATTGAAACCCGACCGTCTGTGTGTCAGTCAAGGCTCCTAACCATTACGCTATTGGCGGCTGCTGAGTAGTGAATTTAACTTCCGCTTGATTTGTTTACACAAAGAACGTCGCTTATATGCTAATATATATTCAGAATGTGAGAGATTATATAATAATTTCCGCAGTTCAGCAACGTTGTAGCTCACAGAGCCATGATAGTCAACGAGCACCTCTTGGCAGAAAATGTTCTTTTTTACGCCGTTTCTTTCGAATGTTACGTTTTGCATGCAACCTTTCGCTGACTACTTTCTTCAGTGAATAATCGCTGCACCTAAGTTTTCCTTTCTCACTCCATTACAGTAATAATGGTATTCGAAAACGAAAGTACATAAAAGTGATGTCACTCTCATATTCTCGTTCAGGCTTGTCTGACTGGCCATTTAAAAAGTAAAATTTCGAGAATGTGGCCTCTTTTGAAGCAGTTTGTACATCAAAAATTGTATTTGGCCTTTTCTTTTTTAACGTAACGTTCGGACTAACTAAAGAAGGAACGTGCTGTGGCCATAGGAAAGGTTCATAAAGAAAGACGCGTGCAACAGATTCAGGTAGAAAGAATATATGGTATAAGATTATTTATATTAGTTAATATATCGTACAAGAAAGTGAACACAAAGTTACGCCTGTTAGTTTCTGTAGTCTTGTGTTGTGTTGCGATAATTCCCCCCCCCCACTAGGATTTAACTTCGGAGAGTTTTATAATAGTTACTGGAGTCCATTATGAGTGAATAGCTAAGTTCCCATAACATATATAAAAGACACTTTGCGTGTACGTGTGTGTAAGGGATGAGAGAGAGAGAGAGAGAGAGAGAGAGAGAGAGAGAGAGAAAGAAAGAGAAAGAGAGAGAGGGGATGGGAAAGAAGGAGGGAGTTTCCCATGGACATCGAAACGGCTGGGCAGTAGGGCAGGTCGATTTTGGAACCCCGCTGAGGTGATGATAGTTGGGGGTTGACACAAAAAAGACCTACACAAAATATTTTTTTCAAAATCGTTATCTTTACTTGAGGAAATGACTTTAAAAGTTGACAAATTGAAACTATTGAAAGTTTTTGGTGAATTATCAAGAACGTCCCGTCATCAAAACAATCCGTACTGTTAAGAAAATGGAATCATTATTTAGAATATGTTTTAAACTAGATTTTTAAATAAATGAGTGAGGATAATGAATTAATAAAATAAATATTAACTGTAAAAGCAAAATTATATTTTTAAAATAATAGCGACCAAAGTTCACTTTTTCATTTCAGGAACTTTTTTTGGTGGGAACATTTTAGATTTCACCGTTTCAAAACACGCTCGTTATTGATATTGAAAATTAACGTTTGTTTATTATTTAATTTAATTTGAATATATTACGATTTAGGCTTAATTATTTCAAAAGGAAACCTGAAAAAGACTTGTTTAAAATATATATTATTATATTTCAAGTGTCTGCAGTGAATTTAAACATATTTGTTTTATTTTTTTCAATTTGTTTTTCTATTAGGTTGGTGCAAAAATAATTTCATTTTTTTTTATGTTCAAACGAACGTCAAAAACATTATTTTTGCACCAACCTAATATTTTTCATCAAATTCTATTTTAAATTTTTATTAAAATATGGTAATACTTCAGTTTTATATATATATATATATATATATATATATATATATATATATATATATATATATATATATATATATATATATATATATATATATATATATATATATATATATATATATAAAATAGTCCATACAATTTTATTCTACACATTCTTTACGAAATATAACCACGTAAATTTTCAAGTTTTTCTACTTAATAAAAAAAACTTTACAGAAAATTAATGTCAAATTTTTATTTCTTTTAATTTCAATTACTCCCTAGAAAGGGAGTAATTGTTTATTTTGTTAAGCAGTATTTTACTTCTAAAATTATAGTTTTAAAATCAGATAACCCACTAAGGTTAACCGTAAATAAGGAAACTGCTTTAAAGGTTTTTCGTTACTTGTGCATCTATGTTATTGTGCTACAATAACTTTATTATTTAGAAAGTCATCCTTAACATGAGAAGGATAGGAGGTTGTGTTGTAACTATTCTGTACTTTCACCTAAGAATTTAATAAACTAAAGTTTTATAAAACTTAAATTTAACTTGAAAATACTATTAAAAATAGCATGGTAACATAGATGCGCAAGCACTGGTTTTTCAAACTCTAAACACTAACCACTCGTTCAAAATGGCACATCTACAGCAAGAATTAATCTCTTTATGAATAAATTTATGTTATCGAAGGAGGAGGTAAAGTCTACTAAAAATGTCTAAACTAAACACCTCTAAATGCCTCTGATTTGGTTTGGTCCTCTCCCTTCAATTCAACTCTACAAAGTTTTTTTTTATTATTTCTTATTTTTTTACATATGAAACTGGGAGATAGCCTAAAACAGTTTCCTGCAGTTATAATCGATGTGGTTATCACAAACTTTGCTGGTCCACCTTGTCGTTTAGATGAAACAGCACCCCTAACTTCACGACAAGTCATCCAGTTTAGTTATTTCCTCGAAAACAGTCATCCCCACTTAAAAAATAGTGAGATTTCTAAGTTAATTGCTAAGGAATTAATTAGTATTTGGCAAGCAGTTAATCCACAATTGACCTTATATCTTCTTGTAGCTGTAAACTTCCTGTTTTGATATGTGATGACTTTGTAGTAAAATGCAAGACAGAAAATTGTCAAAAAGGCACAGTCTGCACTTGTCCTCCTAACAAGGAAGTAAAAATGAATTCTATAATAGATTTACCTGCAATTATGTTCCTTTTTTGTGGAAAATAAAATAATATATTGATATTTATTATGTATTCTTGCTTTATTATTAAACATGCAAATTTTGCATTTTCAGGTTCCACTAGAAGAACTGCCATATAAAGCAATTTTTAAATTAATTGATGAAACGACGAAAAGCCTAACAATATTTACTGGTCCTTTGGGGAAACTTTGTATCAATAATTATCAAGATTTGCCTCAAGTGCACGCCTGTGGAACTCTGTTCCGTCTGCCTGCTTCCCTCCGGACTACAACTTGGATGTCTTCAAGTCTAATGTTAACAAATTCCTAATGAACCGCCCCCCTAATTAAACACTTCATAAAATCTCCTCACTAACGTGATGTACTTACAATAACCCTTATCCCTGAGTGGCTTCCGGGCCTTGATAAGTGGTGATCACTGTGTAAAAAAAAAAAAAAAAAAAAAAAAGTAGATTTTCTGACAGCAGAAAAAAACAAATAATTTAAGTGTGTTTATGGACTAGAGGTGTTTATCCTCAAACACTATGATAAATAAAACATTCAGGTCAAATTTATCATCCAAATATATACAGTTAGTTGGTTTGAGATCAAAACCGACAATTTTTTTAACCAACAACAGTTTATTTTAATATGATTCAGAGAACAAAACAGTTAACTTAAATCCAAATTACTGTTTTAAACAGTTCAAAATATAGTGTTTTTGCACTACTTCCGTAAATTATAATATTGATGATAAACTCAGATGAATTGGATGTGAGAGAAGAGGGCATTCAAACGATTTTGTCCATTAGGTAAATAAATATTTATCCATTAAATTTTATTAGTTTTTCTCAATTTACCCAAACGATAGTCAGTTTTATTCATATCCCATCACAAAAATATTTTTAAAAAGTAAGTATTTTTAAATAATTGTTTTTTTGCGTTGTTTTTTCCAGAAATAGTGAGAAAAAAAAAAGACCGAAAAAGATTACTGCTATCAATTTTGCAGCCACACACTGGTCAAATTTGATTGATTTTTCTCAAAAAGTTGTATATAGGCAGGGAGCAAGACATAGACACATTATTACAAAGTCATTGTGCCAGCAAATTAGACCTTAATTTTCCTTGAAAGGAAATTATACAGAACAATTTAGTTCTATCATAACAATTTATATTATTGCGTTTAATAAAAACTTAAAATACATGGTTCTGTAACTTGTATCAAGTTGTTATATTGTGCAATACATCTCTTTTTGAATTGTGGAATTTAAAAAACTTAGTTGCTAATAAAAGCTTTTTTTACCATTTTTGTTTAATCAATGCAGTAAAAGTTGAGATATTTTGCTAGTTGTGATTCATAATTAAAATTATAATTCATGTATTTATTTTCTTTCAATGTATTTCATAAAAATATATCAATTTCAATTGAATTTTTTTATCAAAATAGTGAAATTTTAAAGTCAGTGTTGTGTAAAACGCTATGAAAATGAAGGATTTTTCAGCATTTCTCACGATTTTTAAAATTAAATGCTCAATTTTCTGTTCAAGATGGGAATCTAATTTTTGGTATCTGTTCTTATCACATCAAATCTCAACTATCATCACCAATGCCATGTTGATTTTCTGAAAAAAGTTGCAAACTGACCTGCCCTACTGGACAGATGTTTTGGAAATTTCATGCAAATGCTCTTCATGTGTCTGTGAGTGTTCTGGGATAGGTTTTGTATCATAATGCCTACCCCAAGTATCGAAAAATCGATAATCGGAAAATTCGATTAAAGAAGGAGCAGTCAGATTTTGACCAAAACATAACAAGTACATTTGAAACGTGTTATCATCCCACAAGCTTATAAAATCAACGATACGTTTTTTGATAAGACATGAGCGCTTTTGAAATTAATGTTTCTGTCTAGAGCACAACTGAACCATTATCCTTGACTTTTTCAGTTTAATCTTTAATTCAAGCCGTTAAATAAAAATAGTTATATAAAATCAACAGTAGTGCAATGTAGACTACAGTGTATTGTGGATTAAGTCACTTCAGGGAGGGGGGCAAGTGAAGATTATTCCAGATGAATCGCGGAGGATAGAGCAGGCAATCAATCGATGATTAAAAAATGGGCGATTTTGCTGATTTCGATGGCAATAAAATATTGAAAATGTGGAACATCCATTGATCCTTATTCAATCCTGGGCAACGTCGAATCTCCCTGCTAGTATCATATAGACGGATGACGATATGGTAAATTCGGACTCGTTTACAGGAGAACATAAGGAGAAAAGGAAGAAAGCATGAGATAAATGATTAAATGAGGATAATAACGGTTACTGTTACTGAATTAATATTTTACGCGTGCATTTTGTCACGTGATTGATTTATTGATCGAACAGGAATATCTGTAAAAGCAAAATGAAATAAAGATGGTGGCCATGATATATCACGAACTCCAAAATACATAAAAAGTGAAAGAGCTTAAAGACTGTTCATCTTTTATTAAAGTTATAAAAAAAGAGAGAAAAGGAACACAGAAATTTAATATGTATGAATTAAATGAATATTGGACGCATTTAATTTGTCAACTTGACTGTGGACAGGTATGAACTAATGCAGCCTATTCGTCAATGTTTAGTAAATTTTGTGCCCCATAAAA